>NC_037541.1:11252726-11328931 GCF_001531365.2 Cynara cardunculus var. scolymus
ATCACTAAGATACCATCTTACTTCATCACTAAGATACCATCTTACTTCATCTCTAAGATACCATTACCTTACTTCATCACTAAGATACCATCTTAATATTATTATATTGCACATGCACCTTATCTATTAAGGTATGCAATTTATCACATATATTACACATACATAACATATGCATGTATCCTCTTACGTTCATMATGTCTTTGCACATATATCATCCATGTATATTATTTTATCATGCATACCATTAGATATTCAAATATTAATCACGTATAATTTTACCTCAACCCAGATTGTCTGAAATCGGGTTATAACATTTGCAGATGCACTGGTAACAGATTTACAACTCAAGAGTTCGAGCCTCATCACAAATAAAGTATAAACTTGAAAAAAAATAGTGATACTTGTACTGATATAATATGACAAGCTCAAAGGCATGTCGGTTTTATAAAACCATTAAAATGAGATCTCTGGTCCAAAAGAGATGTTGATTGGAAAGTTGAAATAAAAAAAAATCCCAACTCCTTGCATACTAAATTATGGTGGATTTTTATAAACGTGATTTTGTAAAAATATGTCTAATAACTAAAGTTGGTGGCCAAAATATAAACTCTAGAAATGTTGAGGCTGTAGTTTTGCTTAAGTTGTTAGGTGTGGGAATGATCTAGAAGGGCTCACAGGTTTATTTGTAATTTCTAGACATTACAAATAAATGGGTACTTCAACGTCATATCAGAATTGACAAATTAAATTACAGAGCATCCTAACATGATATAATTGATGTCCCTTTTTTTTCCCTAAACAAAAAGTTGATAGATGACAATAATTCTTTATCTTATTTCCCTAATTTTGGTAGTATGTTTTTTTCAAGTGATAGCTAAATGCAAACTATAGCAAATGACAAGTCTTTTAACCTAAAGTAATTATGATGACTTACTGGATTATATGTATTTTCATACTATGGTATAGAAAGGCTAAAGTTTCGTATAGTAGTAAATTTTGGTGGATGTCTGCTTCGAATGTGGCCATGACTTGTTATAATTATAAGTATATGGACCCTGTTTTTCTTATCTTCATTTTTATATCCAGTTGTATTGTAGCAGATATATATATATATATATATGTTATAAAGCATTTGATAAAAACTCTTAAAAACCATTTTTTATGCATGAAGTACCATTTATTGATGCATATTACTTAAAATTCAAGATTATAAGTAAGTTGTGCGTAAGTGCAACTTAAGTTGTGCATAAGTACTACTTATTAAAACTTCATGTTTGAATTCGTGTAACTAACTACATATAAACATAGTCAAATAAAGGATAAATATCACATTTTAAATGTAAAAGATTTAGAATATAATTAATATAATTATTGAGTTTTAACAAAACTATATTAATATCTTTATAAAAAATTATATTATTAAAACTTAATTATTATCTTTATAAAAAATTATATTATTAAAACAAAAATAAAAAAATGAATTAAAAAAATACACAAAAAGTGAGAAATTTTAAATAGTTAATTTGGTACTAATATCAATATCTTTTTCGATTTTTATGATATATCTTCATATTTATATTTTACTCAACAATAAAAACATTATCGTTTTCTTAAAACCACATCAAACCGTATTATAACATCGACTGATACATTAAAATCGAAATGTATCTCGTTGCATTGTGCGAGTATCCTTATAGTACTAGGAAATAGACAAGATCTGTATTTGTTTATAAACTCTCCTGGGGAATAGACAATATCCGGGATTCAAATGAGTTAGTTGGGATACTCTATTGGGCTAGAATTACCAGGCTACCTTCAAAACCAAGGTTAACACAAAATAAAGTTCTAGTGTAATTACCTTGAGAAATAGAAATGTGTTGATTGAACCGAATAAAGCAATCTATTGTTTATGGATGGTATGCATATTGTAATTAAAAGCAAATGAGATTCAAGTTATAAGAGATTGATTGAATGATGAGTTTGTAATGAAGGATTTGTGAGATTCAAATACAAAGTTATTAGGACCGAATGAAAAGTAGGTATGTTGTACTTGAAATAAAAGATATGTCTTGAAAAAGTTCTTAAGCTTGTCAACATGCATAGTACTCACCACCCCACTTTCATTTATTAGCTTCTTTTATGTCATTGTATATCTAAACCACAAGGGTGTTGCTTAATTGATTTGAGCTTGGCTCCAAAAGTCAAAAGTACCAGGAAGTCTCAGGTTCAAATCCAAGAAGGAATAAAAATCCCCTCGTGGTCATGGAGGTTCAAATGCGGTGACTCCAGGTTATTTGCAAAGCAGGTGGTCGCCTTGAGATTAGTCAGCTCGTATAACGGGTTGGATATCCAGGTTAATCAAATATATATATATATATATATGTATATATATATGTATGTATAGAGGAGTGATCATATGAAAACCGCCCTCATTTGTGTAAACCGTGCAAACCACTTTCATCTGTCGATTTCATTGTTTAATCTTATGAAATTTTTTCATGAAATTGTTTAATCTTGTGAAATTGTTTCATATAATACTTTTTTGATGAAGTTGTTTCATATATGGTTGTGAAATTGTTTCATATAATACTTAATGAAACTGTTTCATGTATTTCTCTAACATTAATAAAATTGTTTCATGTATTTCTCTAAAATTAAAATAATGAAGATGATAATATCTATGATTAACACCCTCCACAATAAAAATGATTAATCAACCTCTCATAATTACAAAAAAATGAACAAAATGAAAAATTATGATTGGTTGAATGCGGTTTGTACGGTTTGTACAAATTGAGTGGTTTGCATTTGATCGCTCCCCTATATATATATATATATATATATATATCTATATCTTACATGTCTTACGTTCCCTAATCTAGTTTTGTAAGTTCAATGATGTATGCTCTGAATTATAACCATCCATATAATTTGTTGGCTACATCCATCATCCTTCTCTCCGTTTGTAGTAAGCCTTCATAGAAGTATTGGATGATCAGAGGGAATTTTGCACACAATTATTTAAATTAATATTTCATTGTACTCATGAAGATTTTCTGTATTTCTCTACTTAATCCCACATGTCTCTCTTTGGATGGTGGTAGCTCATTGATAATGTCGTTTTCGACATTATTATTTTCTCTCAGAATAGAGTAGTTTCAACCTGTTTCCAAGTAATTTGAACATATTTCTAAAAAAATATTTAAATATTAGTATAGGTCCCGATGTTTTGATGAGATGAAGGAGATCCGTAGTTAACTACGTCCAATCACAAAGAAATCGAGCAATTTTGGAGCGGGATCTGTGGATTATTCTTTCTTTGTTTTGGTTTATACTACCCCTAACATGAACTAATTTTTAGATGTGGGGGTTGGATGATTTCTTGCCATTAAAGATATGAACACATAAAGTTTGGATATTTATTAGCATTTTCAATCAATGAAGCATATGAATTATTTTTAATGTTGTTGTTAGCTTGATCAAATACCAACTGATTTCATTATCTTAATTACCTTTGAGAAAAATGATTTAAGATTTGTATGCCTAGTACGAGAATTTGGATAAAGATATTCCAATTAACCCTAGTACGATTTAAAAATCTTGGCCTAAATAAATATCTGAATTTGTTTGTTGAGATCGAGAGATCAAACATGCATTTTCAGTGATAGACTTGTTATAATCCGAGAGAGAGTAAATAGTAAAATTGTGTTTGTGTACTCGTTAATTGGTTAACCTGATAATTATTCAAATTGAAGTGTTCTATGTGGATACCAGTAGGATTCCAACTCCCAACTGCTTCTGTCCTATAAAAAGTTCTAGCTTTGATATTTCTAAAATTGCTAAAAGTTTCCCAACAATTAGACCCTTAGTTGTTTAATTCATCATGGAAAATAGACTGTCGAGTTAATAGTGAGTATAGACATTCTGATACTCATTCTCTATTCCATTTGGTTCGATACTCGTAACTACTATATGTTTTACTTGATTTGATATTGTACACTTGCGGTTAGATTAGGGGTTGTAAACCCACCTATCATTCGTGAAGCATGGAATAATTTGTCAAGAAAAGCTACTACCATTTCTATACATGTAGTGATGGACTAGACAGGAAAATAGAATAGTCAATCCTTTGTGAAAGACTACTGTTCATTTCTATGCATGTATGATGGTCTTTGATTATTCCTTGCGGTTTCATGCTTTAACACATATTTTGGATTTCCTTCAAATACTTATGAGATCTTCATTCTCTAGACCACAGACATTGGGAAGTAATGGAATTAAATTCGATTCTAGCTAAGTTCAGAATTTACATCAAAACTTGGGTATTGAATACAAAGTGGTCGTTGCTTGATATCTGATGCATTCAACTGCCTTACAGTTCTTTCTTCATCGCTCATGAATTATACAATTTTGGAATGGGTACTAGTGCAACTTTAATCTAGAAGAGGAAGATGAAGTTGTTTTTTTTATTATGTACTTTATCTTTCTTTCTCAACCTCCTAGAAGTATTCTCGATTTCACGATCATATTGACATTCATTTACATAAGAAGAAGGGCCATAGAAACAAATATATTTGAAAACTAATCTTGGGCAACAAGAAAGAACATCACAAAAATAATTTCCACTATGATTAACAAACTAAATGCCAATAATGGAGAGTGAAGTTGAATCAACAGACATGTTAAATTTATTTATTGCGGATGAAAATAAAAAGCAAACTAACGAAAAACCATTGATTAGGCCAAATAAAATTCTAAGGGAAATTCAATGAAGAGAAAATATCCAACAATTAGGGATTTTCTAAATTGGTATGACCTCAAATCGCACCTCAATCATAAAATAAAACTTCGTAAGTATTTTAGGCACAAGTCAGTAGCTAAAAGTAGATTATTAGTTAAAAAATAAATGGGTATTTATGAAACTATCATATTTATACCTCCAAAAACACTACATATTTCAAATACGCATTGACGATTCACAGATAAAGTAGAGGTGGATCACAAGGCAAACAACTTCTTATTATGGCAATTCACAATGAGATTTTCCAATCTCTAGACTCTTGCAATACTACCAAGGAGATTTGGGAAGAATTCGTGAGTCAGCTTGAAGGTGGTGTAAAGACAAAAAAAATAGGCGTGCTCAATGCCTAAATGATTACATCAGTTTCAAGGCATTATCAGATGAATCCACACAAAAAACCTATGATCATTTCAATACTTTGATCAATTAATGCAAAACAAATGATATTATCAAGACCAGAGAAGAGAATAATGTTCTCTTTCTCAAAAGCCTTAATGATGAATGGACAGAGCTGTCAATGTCTCTACAAGCCAAAAAGATCTAGATGGATGGTCACTGCATGATGTATATGGAAATCTGCCCACACAAGAATAAGCCAAAGTGTCTCTGGGTGGTCCTCTGGCTCTTGTATGAGAGAAGAAAGAAAGCTCCAAAATAAGTTCATCCAGACACATGGCTAGAAAGAAAGAAAAGAGCAAGACCTTGATAATCCAAAGTGATTCTTAACCAGAACCATCCGATTCAGATGTTGATTTTAGTGCTTTTTCTCATCCTTGGCACTAATCGCCAAGGAATACCAAAGGAAATTCGTCAAGAGACCTTATGAGAAAAGATAGTACATAAGCGAGTTGTACTAGAAGCATACTATATAGAAAAAAACATATAAACACTACCAGAGGGAAGAGACAAAAGAAGAAAAGAAAGAGTTAGAGATGGGAGGACCACTGATAGCAAGATGCTACAAATATGGCAAGCCAGGACACTTTGCAGCTGATTGTAGAGGCAAACTTGTCAAGGATGATGATTATTATAAGAACAAATACAAGTACAACAATAAAGAAAGGAATCTTCTGGCTGAACAACAGAATTGGATCTCTGAATCCACCTCTGATGATGATGAACCAGTACCCAAGAACAAGGGACTCATTCGTCTTATGGATAAAACAACATAAGAGCCTATTTGTAATGGTATTACTTCTGATTTTGAAGAAGAACATGTATCCTTAGTTTACGAGAATTATATAAAATAAACCTCTCAGACTGTTAGCAAATGAAGATTAGTGCAAGTATACACTTATCAATCCACTATCGTCTTTTACAAGTAATAAAGTGGTAAAAATACCGAATATCGTCCACGGGGAAAAGAAATAAAAGTTCATTTAAAAAGTTTAAATAAAGATAAGATTTCAGATGGTGAGTTCGAAGAAATATTTGTGGTGAGTTGGTTTAACACTACTGTTGTGAACAAGTAATAAACGAGAGCTTAGGGTGTAGAAATTTGTTAAGATATTAAACTGATCTTTAAGTAGACATCATGCTACAACATGGTTCTATAGCATGCTTTATAAATAACTTGTCTTTACAACTAATAGCTTATTTTATTTACTCTCTCGAGATGTAGAATGACACACAGTCATAGATTAAACCTTCATATCTCTATGCAAGGCTGGAGTCTCGACATTTGCTCAAACTATTCCTTATATAAGCTAAATGGACTGAAAACGAGTCTCTTCGATTCTAAGTAGCTCTCTCGAGCCTACTTCCATATCATTCAAGTTGACGTGTTCTTGTTGGTTTATCTCTAAATCCAACACACTTTAACACTTTTAAACAAGTGATCAACTTGTCCATGGATGATGTTTTTGCAATATAAACTTGAATGATGTAGTTGGAAAGATTTATTATTTATTTTTCTACAAATGGAATCGATATTTCTCTTAACATCACCCAACGCCCAAGCTATATTTTTAGCCTACCATACTTGAAATAATAAAATTAATTGCATAAATAACAAAACATATTAATAAGAAGTAAAACACAAGAAGAAAGTAGAAGAAATAAATGCTAAAAAGAATTATAAAGAAGACTTGAAAGTAAAGAGAATTTAAAGATACTTCCAAACTATACTTTCATACCCAAGTGAACTTCCAAATTGCATCTAAAATAACTTGCAAAATTACTTGCCTTCAAATGTCAAGTATCCCCTCCTTTATATTGTAGGAAAAGGGGATACAAAGACCAAAAAATAAAACTCATATCCAAAGGATAAAACAATGCTACCCAATAGATAGTACAAAGAAAATATTTTCCTCTTGTATTATGAGATCTTCAAATCTGCAAGAGATGGACTTTCAAAAAGAAGGATAAGACATCAAAAGATTCTCCGTACTATTATCCAAAATGCCCCGGGAATCGTCCTGCAGCATATGTTGTTGCATGCTTTAGCCAAAACATCTATTAACATGACTTTTTTCAAAAAATCAGCACATACCCAAGAAGTAACATGTTTATCACATCAATTTAGCTCCAATATAAAAAAGATAGAAAAATAAAATAAAAAGACTCAATTTGTGGAATTTTGGAAAATTAAAACGGATAAACAAAGTAAGAAAAAGTGTAAAAGCAACAAATAAATTGATAATTATCATTTAGGCATGGAAATGAGATCCGACCCATTGGGGAACCCGATGTACCAGTCCCGATGGGGATAAGGATTCACCCAAAACCGGGGGCCAAGAATGGAGACGGGGATCTGTGAAAGTTAAAAAAAACATTGCATTACATCCACATTCAATGATTGGTATTTCAATTGTCAACTTAACAAGTAAGGATTGGTATACAATGATATTGATTCCTTTGTTGAAATTGAGAAATCAAGCATTGCATCCACATTCAACATTGGATCTGTCCAAAAACCAAATTTTCCAAAACTCAAGAAAACTTATGCATTCAAAAGAAGTAAAACCTCTGAAAACATTCAAACTGCTAAGTTTTTGGAGTTCAAGAATTTTGTGTATGGAGATACCTCTATAGTCAAAGAAACAAAAGAACAAGTGTCTTTTGAGTCTTCTGATCAAGCACAGTCATCTAAAAAGGACACACACAACATTTTTAACTATAAATCTTTCAAGTCTCAAACTTCTAAACCTTCTGGATCTAGTCTATCTGAACTTAAGGATTTTGAGACTTAGTCAAATGACAAACACTTGTGTCCAGAAGTACCAAAGTTTGTTCTTCATGTAAATATAAAAGCAAGTACTTTTGGCACATAAGACTTTGACAGTTATCCATTCTTAAGTCCACAATAGTAGAGTTCATGATTTTTTTAAAGATTCAAATTCTGATGAGAATTACCAATCCAAACCAGAATCAACTGCTTGCAGAGTTTTTCTCGAGAAGGGAGCTAGAGTTTCTCGATCGTTGTCGATGCACCCTCTTCCATGATAGAGAAAGGACCCAAAGGATACTCTTCCATGACCACCTCCTCGTCCGATTTTAGCTCTTTCTCTAAGACTCCATTTGGAGGAAAAGGTTTAGTTGATCCTCAACATTCTTTAGGGGATCTTTCCCCCTAGATGCTGATGCATGATAATAGCATGCGTCTTTAGCTAATTGAAGGCCTGCAAGGCCTCCAAATATCCCTTGAGCTTAGCAATCTTGTCGCCCAAATCCACCAAGGCCAACTTCAACGACTTGGCCTCTTTTTCATTCTTAGCCAAGGTTGCTTCAGCCGCCATCGTCGTTTTGTGATGCCGCTTCGAAGCACGATGGAGTGCATCCACCTTGTGATGTAGAACAAGGGAAACCTGAAGATCCCGTCGACAGAAATAACTTTATATCAATTGTCAACTATTTAAAGGTAAAAAGCAATACAAAAAGGTTCAGTTGGAAGGAATTGTTGACTGCCTAAGTATCGAGGTCAAAAACGAAAGTACCCTCGAGCTTCTCCTTGCTCTAAGGGAGAAGGAAAGACTCCATGTAAGGAAACATGCTTTTGTCGAGTGTAACCCCTTGCATGAACCCAACGGGGATCATAAACATCATCAATGTCATCCCCATATTCTTGATGGCCCCACTCTTTTGAGGGAGTGAAAGAGTAATTGCAGTCACCTGTGACACCCCCTTCTCCAGGATTGGGGGTGTCGTGCCAACAACAGGCACCTTTGTCTTCTCAATATCAACGACCCTAGAATGATCGTTGACATTTAGATACGGTTCCCTCCAAACTATCTCCACTTTTTGTTTCTTGGGGTCTTGGCTTGACATATTATCCCCCTTCTTTAGTAACCCCTCTTTCTAGGCGCTTCAGCGTCATTCTGTTTCTTAGAAAGGGTGGATGAGGTAGGATTCTTGGGAGCCATGGTCGTCCCAAAACTCTCGTATGCAAAATATTAAAAAAAGGTTAGATTCCTACGAACATAATAAAATCTACAATGTGATCCAAGCTTAAAGCTTACCCGACATCTCTTCTTCTTCCTCTGCTCCCTCGTCCTGGACAAACAAATGAAAACATGGACTTCATCGTTGAAGTCTTCCTCGACCTGGGACCAGCTCCTGGTCACTTGAGAAAATTCCTGATTGGGAAGACTAAAAAACAATTGAGTTTTCCCTGGGTATTTGACAGGGGAGTCACTCGAGTCAAGACTATCGTTGCAAAAGCAAATACATTGATTAGTCGAAGAAAATAAAACATAACAAACACATGAAATAAAGGTGACACTTAGAAATTATGTTCCGACCCGTCATCTGCCATTGGTCGTTATCTCCTAGTAAAGACGTCTTTCCGAAGACATCCCTCGTCTTCCACTTCCTGTCATTAACGGAAGTGCCAAGAATAGGGGTTTTATCACCCTTGCCCTCGGGTACAGGCCATAACGATGATTTTTATCAGGTCTAATAGAATAAGCTGTCAAAAGTTCATAGATGGTGAAGGGCGACTCTCAATCGTAGGAAATTTCCATTGGTGAAAGTCCAAAAGAACTACATATTTGTTACCCCCAGAAAACACTAGATACTTTAAATTTGCATTGCCAATTCAACAGATAAATGTATCTAATTCAAAAGTGTTACATATGTCATGACCCCTTACATAGCTTTTTTCTTGGCGAAGTTAGTTGACCTTAAGGGTTATTGGGTATCTCCTCGTCATCATTCATGGTGAAGTTGGAAGGATCTAAGAAACTACGTAAAGGGAAAATCATGGGCATTGTTGTTGTCTATACACACACACATATATACATACATATATATATATATATATATACAAGTGGCATAGGCGAAGCTATTGTAGCTCGACAAATGGGAGATGAAGAGTGAATAGTAAATAGTTTTTGTTGATTTCTCTCGTTTTACCATCGTATTAATCATGAAATTGTTAGAACGAAGGTTACCAAAACCAAAAATTTCAACTAAATGTGTATAAGTGTGCAGTAAAAGCGTATGGAATTAAGAATAAATAAATAAACAAAATGGACATGCTTATATATATATATATATATATATATGTATATCTTGAATTCTTATCAAAAACATGTAATACAACTAACTTGAAATCAAGGTTAGATTTAGTATCAGATAGATGCTTGCAATGCAGTTTCCTAAACATAATTTCGCTCCTTCTCGTGCGACAGTATCGAACATCCATTTAGAGGATTCGACTATCTATCCAAGTTATTGGATGAGAACTTGAATATATCGAGTTTCCTTATGTATTCATTGAATTGAGTGTGAGGAAAGAACCAGATAATATGGAACGAAATTTGTGACCAAAAAATTTATAACGAAGTGTGATACATATATATATATCTATATATATATATATGTGTGTGTGTATAGCCAAATGTTATTTTGAGAAGTGATCCTAGTCCTTCATACGCTCAAGATCAGATTTGACTGATCAAGAATTGCAGCTATGTGAAAAATAGAAGGGATAGTTTCATAACTTTTACAAATAGGCGACAACCGAGTTCATATGTGAACCTATGTGATTCATATATAAACCATATATTCATATGTGAACCTGTGTAATTCACATATGAACTATTTTAACTGATTCACATATGAACTAATAAACTGATTCACATATGAACATGTTGGTTCATATATGAATTACTTAACTAGTTCAAATGCGCACTAATTAAAGATTTCACATATGAACATATAGTTTGCGTGAATCACATGGGTTCACATATGAACCCATTTGTAGCATATGTGTAAAAGTTACGAAACTACCTCTCCATCTTCCGCATACCCATGTAAGGAATGAACTTTTCTCTATATATATGTATGTGTATGTATATATACATATTTGTATGTATGTATGTATATGTATATATGTATGTATATATGTATGTATGTATGTATGTATGTATGTATATATATAGTTTTGGCTGCTAATTGACAGTTAAACCAATTTTTAACATGTGTAGGGACCGCCTGTGACTAGGCACGCGACTTTGGTCATGTGAGGAATGAACTTTTCTCTATATATGTATGTATGTGTGTGTGTGTGTATGTGTGTATGTGTGTATGTGTATATATATATATATATATAGTTTTGGCTGCTAATTGACAGTTGAATCAATTTTTTACACGTGTAGGGACCGCTAGCGACTAGCCACACGACTTTGGTCATGTACTCTATTCCCGAATCTAAGAGTTAGCGGGTTATCCGGCAATCAAGGTCGCGTAAGTCACTGTCTAAGCATCCACAGAGTATTACTTCATAAAAATTTGTTTTGAAGTCAAGTGGCTCAAAGAGCCTGATCTTTTGATATTTAAATATATGCTAAAGTTTCCCTCTATGGTCCAACCCAAGTCCCTTTAATAAGTTTTTGTCTAATTTGTTAAAATTTCTAGTATAGCCTTATAAGTTTTCAAAACTTCCCCTTTCCTCCCGATACGAGACACTCTTTTGTCTTAATCCAAGAGAAATAACATACTTCTATAATTTTCCATTAAGTTCCTGTGTTGTCTTAAGTTGTCCTATTTTCTTTAGATGCTGTTAATGGACTTTGATATTTATCTGTTTAGTCAACATTAAATTTTTTGATTTTTCTCGTTAAAAGTCATTTTGAAAATCAATTTTTATAAAGAACCAATAATCTTTCTAAACGAACTTCGAGCATATTAGTTACTTTAAAATATCATGGACTTTTTTTTTTCATTAACCTGGATATCCAACCCGCTATGCGAGTCGACTAATCCCAGGGCGACTATCTGCTTTGCAGGTGGCTCAGAGTCACCGCATTTGAACCTCCGTGACCACAAGGGGATTTTTATTTCTCTTTGGATTTGAAACTGGGACCTCCTAGTACTTTTGACCTTTGGAGTCAAGCTCAAATCAATCAGGCACCACCCTTATACTTTTGACCCTTGTACTTTTGACTTTTTTATGCTCACTTACATATGATTCAAGTAATAACACATAGTTAATTTTCTACATGCAACTTTTAAACTAGTTTATTTTTTTAAATAATAAAAAAAACACTCTTTTAACAAACTATAAACTAATTTATAAACTAACTTTTCAAAATATACGAATTTTAAGTTTTGGCATTTTCATGAACATTTTGCATTCGCATAACCAATTTTGTTTTCTTATAGTGATAACAAGGTGACTTTTTGACACATAATTAAAACAAGAGTAAATTACATATTTCATCCCTATAATTATATGTTCCTAACGGTTTTTTACTTCTTTTTAAAAATTTAAAATACCGTGTCCTTGTGGTTGCGTTTTTACACGTAATTAACCATAGAAACGAAACAATTACTAGGTTCATGAATAGTTTGTCAATTTTTACTTTTTCTACTTTCTAGTTTCTACTGTACCATCCAATTTTGAAACCATATAATACACAATCAAACAAAGGAAAGTTTGACCAACTGTACTCTTTTATGGTTGTGGTCAAGTTCCTTTCGACCCTTAAATTTGTGTGAAAGAAAACCCTACTTTTTGTTGCCAGTTTTCATGACTTTCAATGGTGGCTACAATATGTTTCTTTAAAAGATGTTATCTAACAAGGAGAATAATTTTTTAATAGATCTGTTAATTATTATGCATAATATGTTAGAATACCTCTTCTAAATTTAAACAAAACTGCTTCATAACATATCAAAAGATCGTTCATTTAAAAATGTACTGCAAAAAAGTTGTTTTTTTCTTATAACCATAGTGCAATTGTTGTTACCCTATCTTCTACTTTATGCAATAGTAAATGTACTACTTTACTTATCAATGACCAGCCAAGTACCAAGACTTTGGTCCCCTATTTCCACCAAAAACTCTTCATGTGCATTTTAATATATAGTGTTCATGTTTTGTTGTTTAATAGTTAATACGTTTATTTATGATAACGTTAAAAAACCTGGAAATATTGAATTGGATTAAAAACGGAATGGAGCATGTAGATACTTTGAATACAACTGGTAAAAGTTGAAGTAAAAAATTGTATTAGTTTTTTAGACATTTTTGAGAAAAATCAAGTTTTTAAATGGTATGATGTGTTTTGACGACAAAGTCAAACTGTTAGATTAAGAAGCCACAATGAAGTCACTGACATTTTTCATGGTGGCAGTGTGTTTTTACTATTACTCGATCATATATTAAACAACATAAAAATAAGAGAAATAATATATTGAAATGTTGAGTTTACTAGATGTATAAAACTTTAAGTTAAAAGAAGTAAAGGAAAAACGCCTAAAATACATGGTATTATATACTGTCGGAAAAACCATCAGTATGCCGCCGGATTGGTCAATAACCAACAGATGTTCTACTGAAACATCTGGTGATATTACAAGTATATATCGATAGACCTTTGTAACTTACCGACCGTAAATGTTGCCAGTACAACGTAAAAAATACCATTTAATACTTGTTAAAATAAACCCAAACTTATGTATTGTCGTCGATTCACTCAGATAATTACCTTTCATGTATCAGTGTGTTAAAAGTGTTGATTTACGTTTCAATTTTATCATTAGCATCGTTTATGAACTTTATTTTTGTTATTCTCTGTTTCAAGGCTATTGATGTGGTTTTGGAATTTTGGAGTGGTTTATGTATTTGATTAAAATTGTGAACAACCGAAGGGGTCGTGAGTCACATTCTTGGACATATCGAGGTTATCGAAGTAATTTTGAAGGAACTTGAAGGGCTTACAATATATAGTTGTATATAATGCTTTTCTTTTTTCGTTGAAATAAGTTCTTTTATATATTTTCTTAGATCTTATTCATAAGAGTCTATTTTCTTCTCGAGTGTTTAATGTTTATACAATTAGGGTTTGTAACATTGAGAGATAACCGAAAGCTTCACTGTCAAATCGCTCTTTTTGTTTCCTTTATAAAAGAATTTGATATTTTAAGACAATGTACTCTATATCTCGATCTTACAACATATATATCTTTCAAAATATTACCATCCAAAACATATCTTGCAACAACCACGATGCTCGCGACTTTATTTTCTCCCCTCCAGACCCGGATATGATGATTGGAAATAAAATGTGGTTGGCTTTAACCCTGGAAGCTAAAGTTCATCTAGTAATCTACATTTTCGTCACCGCGTGTGCTTTATAAGGAATTAAAGATGTCTGAATTAAATGTCAGATAGGAGTTGTTTACCGAATACGTACTGTTAAGCAGTTACCAGCAAGAATCCTACCTCAATTATCTTGTTAGATAATATTTTCGGTCATCAAAATGAATAGTTTGTAAGCGTCTCTTACCCGGTAAGCACTAACTAGGTAAGAGTCTTCTTTGTCATTTACCGAATAAGAACCTTGTTTGTTGTCAAACCTCTTACCAAGTAAGATTCTCATTTATTGTCATATTCATCCTATAACCAATTTGCAAATGGCCCCATAATCTTCCTGGATTATTTGCAGCTTTGACTGTGAAGTACTAGATATCTCCTCGCTTAGTATGTAGAAGATATAAGGGGTAATTTCATAACTTTTACAAATAGACGGCAAAACAAGTGAATATAATGTAACATTCATACAATATAAATGTTCCTTCACTATTTCACACGTTTCTTCCAAAAACAAAAATTTCTCACATGATCCTAAGTATCTCTCTCTCTCTCTCCCCCCCTCTCTCTCTCTCTCTATATATATATATATATATATATATAATATAATATAATATAATCAGAGGTTTAAGTAAAAACACTAAATATCGTGAGAAGATATTTACAGATTTATTTGAAGATAGATATATGAAGTAAAGTTACAAATCATTCACACGAGGTCACATATTCAAATTGATTTTTTTTTTAATTTTATTAACCTATGTACCATCCTTTATCACAATATTTAGCCTTTTTATTTGAAACGACTAATACATACGTACATATACATATGTGTGTGTGTAGCCATAGTTTCATTTGAGAAGTAGAGAAGTGATCCTAGCCTTTCATCTGGTCAAGATTTGCAGCTTTGACTGTGAAACACTATATAATTCCTCGCATAGTATGCAAAAGATAGAGGGGTAGTTTCATGACTTCTACAAATAGATGGCAAAACAAATAAATATATGAACTTGTGTGATTCACATATTAACTAATTATCTGATTAATATATGAACTATGGGTTTACATATGTACTTGTTTGCCGCTTATTTATAAAAGTTATGAAACAACTCTATTTTTCACTTGACAAGCCGAAGCCGCAGATCTTGACCAATCAAAGTAGCAATCTTTAACCAGTCAAAATCCTAATTCTTGACCGTATGAAAGATTAGGATTACCTCTTTAATTCTCAAATACTTACCACTTCTCAAGGAACTTCTATATATATAAAATTTAAGAATGATGACAATCAATCTGAACCACAACATATTTTCCATCCTATGTTTTTAATTAACTTTCTATATGACATTTGACATTTCTCCAAGATTTGATAAATCCTCCTAAAGTCTCTTTCTAATAGGTAACTATATTTAAGAAGATATATGAAATTAAGTAATTTTTTTATTAACCTAACTATTTAATCCATTATACAAGCCGACTAATCTCAGAACGATCACCCACTTTGCAGATAGCCTAGAGTCACCGACTAATCAAGAAATAAATCTGCCACTAACAACTAGAAAATAAAAAGAAATAAATCAGCCATGATCTTCCTTTTTTTTTAATCATTCAACTTTCGGTACTCCTCTTGATTCAAAGTTGCCCACTCCCAACTGATCTCAAAGTTCTTCAAATTTTGCTTTTGGAAGTGACTTAATTAGAGAACATACAACAACCACCTGTTGATCAGAGTTGAAGAATTCAATCTTAATTTCTATATTCGACACCAAATCTCCAATAAAATGATGTTTAAGTATGTTTTTCTCTTCCATGAAACACGAGGTTCTTGGTTATTATAGTCTTCTCGGCCACATCGCTTGACAAACAACTATTGTTGCAGCAACATACTCTACTTCTATAGAGAATAACGCAATCGTGTTTGGCTTCTTTGACATTCAGGCCACAACACATAATTCAAAATTAAAGAGGTTTCATGTAGTACTCCTTTGGTCATCATGCTAGAGCCTACCAAATCACTATTAGTGTACCCTTATAGTTCGAGCTTATCTTGTTTTGAATGCCATATTCCATAAGAGAATGTTCTATCAATTTAATGAAGGATCCCTTTTGCTGCTCTAAAGTGATAAACGCTTAGATAGTGTATGAACCTTGAAACTAAGCTAACAGTATAGGCTAGATCAGGTCTAATTCTTGAGTGATTGAGATAGATTAGACATCCTATTAGGCTCCTGAACTTTCTTGCATCTGCCATATTTCTATTCCATCTTCAGTAACAAGCTTATCCTTGCATCCATTGGTGTTGCGACAGTTTTTTTGCAACTTTCCGTGCCAAACAACTTCAATATGTACAATATTTTCGTTGAGAGAGAAATATACCATTATCGGTCTGCTTGACTTCAAGGCCAGGAAGTAATTGAATTCTCCCAAATTTGTCATCTCGAAATAGTTTATAGTGGTTTTACAAACCTTTAGACTATTGGAACCAAAAGCAAGTATACAATATGTCCCAATATCGTTTCTCAAGTAATAATGTGGTAAGAATACCAAATATCCTCCACAGATATTGGAGTGAGAGCTTAGTAAGGGCTTAGCAAGAGTATAATGAAAGAAATGGTTTGAGATGACGAATTTGAAGAAGACTTTTTGGTCGGAGCTATAACTACTGAAAGTGAACATAAAAATAAAGGAAACATGATTGTAAGACTTTTGGTGAAACATAAAACAAATTCTAGCAGACCATTGTTGTGCGAATGCTACAACAACGAGTTAACAATAACTACTTCCACCATTTATTTTGTGGAATATCTTCTCAGATTTCAACCATTGCAATAACCTTTGGCTATAAACCTGTATGTCTCTATACAATACTAGGACCAGACGTAGTGCCCAATGGTTTCCACATAATATATGGATTAACAAATTTTTTTTTATCTAAAATCACTCTCTCGGGTCGATTCCAGTACCATCCTAGTTGATGTATTTCAAGTGATTCATCTTTGAATCCACTAGACTTTAACACTATGCGAAGTGATCAACCTGTCAAGAATTAATCATTATGAACAATGGATATACCAAATCTCTTTGATAGAAAGTCTCTCAAGTCTACTTGGCATGTCATTCAAGTTGACGTACATTCAAATAGCTTATCTCTAAGGCTAAGACACTTTAACATTTTTCAAAGTGATCAACTTGTCAATGAGTCTTGAACTAATAAAACTTGACATGAAATAGTGGAACATTATTATTGTGAAATGATGTTCACTTTCGTTTGGTTTAAGAGCTCACCATTTTGTCTCACACCCATTAGCTACTCATAACGAAAATAAATTGCAAGGAAATGTAAAGAACATAAATTAAATGCCTAAAAGTAAATGATGGAATGTAAAGATGGTAACTGTAAGAAAGTAACGGACTTAAAGTGAAGAACAATGTTGTAGCAATGGACAATAAAGAACAAGGTTTAAGAAATTATCACAATTTATATATTAATATAAAAGCATACATTAAAGACTTCAAAATATAAAACAGAATCAGTTTAAATCTGATTATGGATCTACAAAACGTAAACCCCATCACCTCTATTTATAGTAAGCTTAGAGGGGGTGAAGTGAAAATTAGGAAATTTGGTCCCAAACTTTAGAGTACAATTAAGTCAACAAAGTACAAAAGTTAAAGTAACACTAGAGATTAACTAGATCCAGCTATGGAAAAGTCCAAGGGTCTTCAAAATATGATTATCAAGCCAAATAATTGTTTTGTAACAAATCCCGTAGTCTCCAAGTTTGATCTGTTATTTCCATGTCACAGTTAGGTGTTGCAGCATGGTCACAACATTAACAACCTATCCCAAAAGTGCAATTTAGCCATCCATTGTCTTATAACAGGTAAATCATAACATTTACATCCAAGAAACAATAATTGGAAAATAAGGAAATAAAATACTCAAAGTTGGGATGTGAAAACGAAAATAAACTAATTAAGATTAATGAAACGAGTGTTCAAACATTGAATAATTAGTGCATATCAATAGCATTTATGAATTCTGAAATAACTTGTGGATATGAACCACCATAAATCATATTGTCTACATATGGACTTACCAAGATGTCTTCATCTCCCCATTTTTTTAACATATAGGTTAGGTTCATTGAGACTCCTATTGAATTTGTGTTCGTCAAAAAAACTAATCTATTTTGTTATATCAAGCTCGAGGAACTTGGTTTAGCCCATATAACGCCTTCTCGAACTTGTACACTTTATTTTCTCCCTTGGAACTTCAAAGCATTCCGATTGTTGCGCATAAACCTCTTCCTTGAGCTCTCCATTTAGAAACATGGAGTTTGCATTGTATTGATGAACGGTCCATTTCCATTTGAGCTGCAAGAGCAAATGATCTCGTAGGCTCAAATCTTTCCACCACATGAACGTCTCTTCGAAGTCTACTCATGTAAGTTTTATATTCATATCGCAATCATACGAGAAGTATAGTATACAGGTCGATTTCAGGGAGTCATTTGACTAAGTAGATACTTACTCTAGACTACGACTTAGCTATGAGAATCAATCAATAAAGGATGATTTAGAAAAAAGAAAACTGAAACATGACGAGACAATACAAATAAAAGCCAACGATGATCGAGTAATTAATGGCAGTCTCAAAAACTATGAGTATTTGTTGTGTAAAATACTTTAATCCTCTATCGAGGTGGAAAAGTCTTTTTAATACAAACTCGCACATATTTTATATGACATGAATAGTGAAAAAGAAACATTTAGATAAAACAAATGTTTACTCATCCTATGTCCCTAACTTTTCTCATCTTAGGACTATAGTCATTAATCAATTCGGAGTAAGTTGAGAATCAAACTTTCGTCCATATTCTAACTAAAGGAATCAGCAAAATATTAGATTAAAATAGAATAACCACAGAGCAACTTATGTTGACTGAAAGACAGTCGATTAAGATCTAGTGTTCGCCACAAAATCAATTAATTAATACAAAGACTTTAATTCAAGAAAACAAAACCCAATAAAAAGAAAGATACAGTACGCAATATAAAAATAAATCTAAGTTGATGGTAAATTAAAGCTATAAAGATCGGTCGATGGAGTGTCTGTTAAGTACATTTTATGAACCTACTCTTATTTAGTTTGTAGTAGCATTTTGCATATAGCTAGTCGTTTGCATTAAGTTTATTCGATTTTTAGTCACATCCCGTACAATCTTTGGTGGAAGGATATTTTTGTATTTTTTTTTTGTGTTTGTTCGATTTTTGACATGTATGTCATATTACAAATGTGGTTGTGGAGGCCGAGTTAGTTTTAGGTGTATTGGATCAACAATTGGGTAGATATTGAAGAACAGAACATATGACGAATCGAATGAAGAGTTTTGGAGACCCACATTGAAATACAAGAAAAGGTAAGAAAGAAAAGAAGTTGTGCAAGAGGAAAGAAGTAACAAAAGGAAGCAACAAGGCTTTGTACTTCAAAGAACAAATTCAACAAGGCCTTGTGCCTAGTTTCAAAACCCATTTCAACAAGGCCGTGTAAGGCACTTGGAAACTCCTCTTCCGAAGTTTTCAACGGTTATTTTGGGATTTCATGTGTTGGGTTAAAACCAAACTTTCTAGGGATTTTGAAAAGAGACCAATTATTTTCTTGGGAGTAGCCTCCTCCCCATTTTGTCTCTACTTCTTACGTTCTTTGTATCTCTTAGACTAGGGTTTGTTGTTGTTGTTCTTCTCCTACAGATCTATGACTGTAGTATAGATATAGACTTAGTTTGCTTTTGTCTAATATATGTAACTCCTTCGTTCCTTGCATTTTAGATACGGGATTTGAAGATGAGATGAAAGCTCTTTTGGTTCTAATATTATAACCATCGTATTGTATCTCTTTACCTTATCTATTTGATTCATGATTTTGTTCATTTTTATTACCTTTGCATCTACTCATTTTTCTGCACATTTATGTTTTGTTTATTTTATGTATCGTTCTTAAATTTAATCTACTGCTTTCTTAGGTTTAGAATTGATTCTTGGAGACTGACACTCGGATTGATTCTTATAGTTTTCATAGATTATTACCGCTTTCATCAGATTTTTGTTTACGTTTCATAGTATAGTCTAGCTTTTGTTTCATTGGGTCTTATTGTCTTGGATTAAAAATTTGGGGATTGATCAGCTGCTTTTAAAACGAACATTGGATTTCAATTGACTGATTTCAACCAACGAAAGTTTCTTTATGATTAATTCGTTTTTAATCAAATGTTTGGTTAATTTGTTTAATTGAAAATATGCATGAAAGTTTGATTTTCGATTTAGACCGAATTGGTTAGTGACTATGGTCCTAACATGAAAATAGTTAGTGACATAGGATGAGAAAACATTTGTTTTATGTAAATGCTTCTTTTTCAACATTTGTATCCCATGAAAGTAGGTGAATGTTTGTTTTAGAAAGGTTTTCCACCTTGATAGATGGTTGAAAAGTATTTTACACAACAAATATTCATTACAACCGAAATCCGAGAACGACATTACGTGATCTTTTGTAACACCTCATCTCATACATTGCATGTAACATATACTTCATACATCATAAATACTTGTAGATACACCACATAGGTCCCTTAGTACAAGAATCTATCAGTACTGAATACATGGTACAAAAATTCAAAATACAATTCTCATACTAATCAACTTTCATCTACCAAAACTATACATGTCAAAAACAATTCCATATAGAATAGACCGCATTCAATGAAATATTATCATTTCAAATCATCTTTATGAAAAATTCTCCTTTCTTGATAAAAGAATCAAATAAAATGATTAAGTCAACACATAATCCGGTCAAACCTTGGCCGGATTACTAATCCGGACAACACTAATTATTGTGTCTGATTACCACTTAGCATAATTTTAATAACCTTGTTCGGATTACTAATCCAGACAACACTATTCATGTCTTGTCCGATTTAACAATTCGGGTAACATGTCCGATTTAATTAAACTGGCCAACCCCATAGTCGTATTCATACTTCTCCGATTGAAACACTTGACATAAGATCAAAGTTCATAAATCGCTCATCACATATACCGGTCAACATTTTGATCGGATTATTCTTAAACCGGAAGATGCTGTGTCCGTTTTACTTTTAAACCGCTTAACCCTTGCCAGGTTTATATGTAAATCGCTTAACACATTGTCCGGTTTAAGACTAAACCGGTTGATACACCCATCGATTTAGTCTTAAATCGCTCACGTTTTGTCCGATTTAAGGCTAAACCGGTTAAAACAAGTTTTCAAACAAGTAATAATCAAACCAAGGAGATTATTTTGCAATTGGAGTAGAATGATAAACAATTCACCTTTTGAAAATACATTTGAGACTCACTTCTTGAATCCGATTGAAAATAATTCGGTCAACTATTCCTTTTCCTTAAATCGCTCAACTCTTCTCAAAATAGCAAGAAGAAGAAAATGGAGGCTAAACCCTTCTTTTATACCCTTCCCTAATTAGGAAAGTCGGCTGCCATATGCAGCCTTCACATGCATGTATTCACATATCATGCACATATACATTATGCATGCCATCATCCATTTACATGTATAATTATGCACACACACAAAATCTTATATATGCATCTATATTATGCATCCCTATTATGCATATACATGATCAAATATAACAATTTATCTTGTTGTCTCATAATTATTTAACAAGTAATCACGTATTTAATTACCTTGGGTGATAACCAGAATCTAGTTATCACATCTTTATTAGCTTTTATTTTTATGTCTCGTTATTTCTTTTATTCTATTTTTAATAAAAACACCACCAAGTGATGATTTCCCGTAGCTCGGCAATAGTCTAGAGGAAATCCTTGTTTAGTCCATCGCCTCTCTGTGATCGACCCGTATGCTACATTTTCCATGCGCTTGCGGTTTATAACTTAAAAACTTAATCACATCAGTTTCATACTCCAAATGTCATTTTTAAATCTAAGAAACCGGTAAATTAATTTAAGAACAATGCAAGAAATTATAAAGTACAAATAGATAAATAACATTTTTACGGGTCTTTTGGTGATAACAACAATTCAAACATGATAAACCTGTTGAGAATTGGCTAAAATAAAAAAAGGTTGTCCGGTATCGGTGGAGCAATGAAAGGTGAGGGAGACTCCCAGTGTATAAAAAGGGGTCCAATGCATAGGTTTCAAATCGTCCAAATCAAATACACTTTAAGTATTTTATTCTTTCTTTCTTGTTTTCTTGTCTTAGATGGTAGAAATGTGTGAGTAAATCTTTGAAAGTGTGGGTATTATCAGGTGAGGCTTGAAATATTGGAACTGTGTGATTGTAATAATTTTTCACATAGTAGATTTTCTCTGGAGAGTCGTGGTTTTTCCCTGGTTTTGGAGTTTTCATATTAATTATTGTCTTCTTCTTTTTCTCTATATTTGCTCATTGCTTAGGTTGTTGAAAAACTTTGAGGCCAATTCTTAGAATCCTTTTTATATCGATGAATTCTTAGAATCTTAGACAACATAGACAAGCTAATTTGCTGGGAATCCATGGTTGTAATACTTGTATTACAAGAATCCCTTTGAAAGCACCCTAATAAGTAACTTGGGGTATGACGATTACTTTGGTAAGTTAAGGGGGCGTTCATCTAAACACTTATTCGGTAAGCACTTATCGGTGAAATTCAACAATATGCTTACTTATCGGGTAAGATTTCAGTCCACCAAAACAACTTTGTACGTAAAATTTGAGTTTCTTATTTAATTATTTGACATTTCGAAAAGGATTAATTATAGTCCCAGATTTATCAGTTATTTCTCATCAATTTTCTATCACTGAACATGATTCCAACGCCATTAATGAACTTCCATAGGGATATGGCTCTCATTCTCGTCCCTCTAAATTAAACAACTACTCCCGTCCGCCATTTGATATGTCTTTCACATAATTGGTGAGACCGGATTGGGATATAAAAGTTTGAAACAGATGATCATTTTCCCATCATGACCTTTCTCCTCGATCAACTCTCCGCCACCATTAAGTACTCTCCCTCCTTGCCAACCATAATCACATCTTCTTCACCTTATGAAAATACGTGAAATCCCATTAAATTACTCAGTAAAAAAAGTCTCCAAGGAAAGTAAATGGTCGATTTCTAATTTATGTAAGGCGAGGGTTTTTTTTTTTTTGCAAAAATAGGGTGGATTTCAAAAACCTTTGTAAAAATAAAGGGTTGTGGGACTCTAAATAAAATCTCTCTACATAAAGTTTTCAATATTTCTCAAAGGAACTTGGCAAAATAGTCCCGTAACTTCGGGACAATTTTCAGTTATATCCTTCTTTTATTAACGCTTTTATTTCACATTCAATATTTTTAACAAATTATAGTTTGTATACAAGTTAATTGATTAGTTATTTATAGATCATATACAAATTCAATTAATTGTAAATTATATAAGTAATATTTATCTATTATTTTTTATAAATTAATTTATTTAATAGTACTTTTAAAATGATACTATTATAGAATATTATTGATATTCACTTTATTTTTGACGTAAAATTATTAATAAAGTAAATTTTATTAAGCAAAAAGAAAAACTCGGAAATATTAAATAGATTATTAAAAAACTGTAAAATTATCAACTAAGAAGTTGGATTTTTTATGATGAATAACATCAACAGAAAAATTTATAAGAAATTATTAAACATAAAAAAAAATATTGAAAACATTAAACATGTTTTTAAAATCACATCAACTGTAAAGTTGGAATATCCTAATATTAAGGCTTGGTTTGTTTTTTTTTTATAAAAAGAATTCTTATTAGCCTTTTATGTCTTATTTGTTAAGAGATATGGTCATTCAGACTGTTTGTTTTTTTCAAATTTTCAGAGACACCTATATGTTATTGTCCTCTTATATGATAAGAAGTAAACAAACCTCTAATTTGCCTCTTATTGTTCTCGAAACATTTAGCAACGACGTTTCTCAATCATTTAACCTTAATATATCATTTCTCTCAATTGATCATTACCAAATCGATCTTCACATATCTCAATTGGTGTATTTTAATAGGATATAAATGTGTTAAATACCGTTAATGACACATTTTTGTTTAAATGAATACTAATTATATAATTTAAATATAAATTTCGTAGTGATGATAAATAAATATGTGAAATTGTATAAATTTATCTATAATTCAATATATAATTTTCTAATCGGTAAAATAGACAATTTAAACAAATTCAGACAGTAATCAGTTTATAAAAAAAATCTTATTGATTCAGATCTCAGACTTCAGCACCACTTCTTATTAATCGGAAGTGAAATAAGACTTCAGACTTCAACACCTTTTAAAATAACAAACACCACCTAAGTATAAAACTGTATAAATATATCAATTAAAAAAATCAAAAAAACTATTAAACACACAAATTTAAAAATATTAATAAATTTATGAAAAATTCAATAGTAACACAATGGAGAAGTTTGAAAATATTGAGGTAGAATGTAAAGAATGTAAAATTGTAACAACGTCAATATAAAATATTAGATACAACATTAGTATTGTAATATTGTAACATTATAATTTTAGTTTAATTCTTCATTTTATCAACTCATTATAATGTATACTTTCTAATAAAGCATCATACATTTGTATTTTATTTTTATTCAAAATAATTATGGAGTGATACTTTTATTTTATTTAATTTTGATAAAGTTAAGAATAAATTAAATAACAATAATATTCAAATTAGTATCATTTTAAAGATATTAATAAGTTTTTTTTAATAAAAGTTCTTATGGATCTCACAAATTTTAAAGTTATCAAATAATTGAACATCTATATATATATATATATATATATATATATATATATATATATATGAGCGATCAAATGTAAACCACTCAATTTGTACAAACCGTACAAACCACATTCATACATTGATTTCATTGTTTAATCTTATGAAATTTTTTCATGAAATTGTTTAATTTTGTGAATTTGTTTCATATAATACTTTTTTTGATGAATTTGTTTCATATATGGTTATGAAATTGTTTCATATAATATTTAATGAAATTTTAATGAAACTGTTTCATGTATTTCTCTAAAATTAAAATAATGAAGATGATAATATCAATGATTAACACCTTCCACAATAAAAATGGTTAATCAACCTCATAATTACAAAAAATGAACAAAATGAAAAATTATGATTGGCTGAATGTGGTTTTCACGGTTTGTACAAATTGGATGGTTTTTATTTGAGCACTCCTCTATATATATATATATATATATATATATATATAAACTATATAGTTACCACAAATAAATTGATCAAGAAATCATACTCCTTTTGTTTTGGGATCCACCAACTCCATTTTTACAGAAGAATTTGCGAACTACTTATTTTTAGAGAAGGTTTTAAAAAGAATCTTATTTTTGCAAGGAAAAAAAAAACTATGCAATACTTCAACACACCTCCTTCAAAAAAGACTAGACTCTTAAAAATAGTCTCAAAATGTTGAGAGGGATGTAGACAGACACATATTGTCCCTAAATGTCGAGTCTTCGGAGTGATAAACATGGACTATAATACAATGTGAAAATATATGAAACCCCATTACATTACTATTTAACATATCATGCGTTGAGGAAAAAAAATATAGGTTTACAATATACATTAAAGAGAGTTACTACAAGTGTAGCCGATCCCCATACATGTCTCCGAAAAACTACTGGATTTCAGTCAGTTGACTTGGAATAATGAAAATTCAGTATTGGATGCTAGCATTGAACTAATATGGCATATGGATAGGTTGAACAGTGTTACAACAACAAATCCATTTTTATATAATACCCTCTTTGCATGAGGTTCAATTTCCCTGTTTTTCCAACAAGAAAATAGATATGCAAAGTCGAGTTAATTAGCTTCCGGAGACAATAGGAAGATATAAGTTGCTTTAATTTAGAGGATTATAAGATAAAATCAGTCCATGTGAAGGAGGTGGGTGGTAGGTGGTCGAATAAGGCCTTGGGCCATTCTCTTATAAAAGAAGGGTTTGAACACTCGGATTCTAATTTTAAAGATGTAGCACAACAAGATTAATGCAGGTTTATAGCTTGTTCGAAACGCCAGAAGGCCCCAAACCCTCAGGTTCATCCGATAGAAAGTCAACCATGTTAATTAACTTGGATAGAAAGGGTACACTTTTTTCAAAATGAAATTGGCCTTTTGATTTGGAATTATGATGTTTTGAAGGTCAAATCAACATTTTTCGGTTTTTTGATGATTTTGTATTCTTTTAGAATTTTTGGATTAATATTTTACTTCTAATTATTGTTTTCTTGTTTTCCTAGGATTCCGGTGTTTGAATATGAAATTATTGCTTGGTGACATTTTGATTAATAAAATTTTTAAATTTTTTAATAGCTCTCTATTCATCTTGATATCCATCGAATCAACAAAACAGTGAATAGGACATGGGTTTCCCCATTCGCTATACTGTTAGGATTGGAGATTGAAGATGATACATGAACCGGATCTACAATTGAATTACCCGAATTTTGTATTGTGATAATCCAATTGGAAACTCTGATCGTAATATATACACGTAGATTCACATTTACATATTTATATGAGAGATCGATGATTACATAGAGTTAAAATGGTTAAAACATAATTGCATAAAAGTTATAACCGTAAATGGACAAGATTTTGGAACAACTATAATAGTCCCAAAATCAGAATCAACATTAGAGGAAGTCCAGAGTTCTGATCATAAAGATCAAAGGCTCTGATCATACCGACCCGGGGCACTCAAGACATAGAGACCAAAGCCTCTAATCCTCAACACTTAGAACACCCAATAAGGGGGCGTGGCGCCTTAACCCCATATTATAGTGATAAAGACAACATTTGTGAGTGTCCACTTCATACCTCCTAATACAATCACACTAAAATTACCAACATCTATAACTTAAAGAAGCGTACATCTCTTAAAAAATACAACTTTAATTCTAGTTCAAAAATTAATAAAGTTAACACCATTAAAATAGTAATTGTTATTTTTATGCATTCGTAGAAATACTTTTAAGTTTCTACAAACCAAATGAACACAAATTAAGTCAACTAATTGTACTCCATACCCTTGCGTTACACAACACATATACGTGTGTGTATATATATATATATATATATATATATATATATATATAGAGAGAGAGAGAGAGAGAGAGAGAGAGGGGGGGAGAGAGAGAGAGAGATAAGATTAGATGAGGGAGGGCCACAGCCAAGATATATACATGAATATGACCTAGCTAGAAGAAGGCATAGGCATTTATACAGAAGTAGCTATGCACCACGTAGCCTTGCAACCATGGCTGCCTTAACTGAATCCTAAAACTGTCGTCTCTCTTGTCAATTTTCTAACCACATAAGCAGACAAAAGCTTTCATGCTTGCAGCTCCAGCATCTGTTAATCTGACCTCCATCAACCACTAAACATGAAACTGGTATCAACTCATTTATTCAATATTGTTGTCACATTCATTGCATATGTGGTACTTCACACTTTTTACACTCCTTTTTACACAACATATAAAACAAAAACAGAAAATTGCAAGGTATCCCACCATACATTTGAATCAGTCATGTTTACCATAACCTTAACCTTGGTCCAGTTTTCTTAA
The DNA here is from genome assembly GCF_001531365.2 of Cynara cardunculus var. scolymus. NCBI lineage: Eukaryota > Viridiplantae > Streptophyta > Magnoliopsida > Asterales > Asteraceae > Cynara > Cynara cardunculus. The sequence goes on from NC_037541.1 coordinate 11,280,797, forward strand.
CAAGACAGCTGAATGGTCTCTTTTGAGTTATTTTGAAGAAAAGAGAGAGATTTATGTTTTGCTGAAAATGACACAGTATTTATTAAGACCCATAATTAGCAAATAAAGTGTCCCATAATTTTACAAGGGAAAACATGAAAACTAAAAAGAACCCTTATGGTGTATGATAAAGATATGTGGTGCCTTTGAGTTGTTCTTAAGAAACACACAGGAAAACCATAAGAAAAGGAATGATGAACAGAAGGAGAATGTTGGAAAATCAGTCCCATCAATAAGGTATATATGGATACATGCATATAACTATCTTTAGTAAAAAAATTCACCAGAATTTGAAGGGGAAGGAGATTGGAATATGCGTTTTTATGCAATAACAACATTATTTCCAACATCCAACAACTTCGAATTCGACAAATATTCGGTGAATTTAGTGATTATGAACACTCATTGATCTTCATTACAAAACTAATTGGTAAAAACCGACATTCCATCAATGGTGTCCCAGATTTTTTGTTTTTTTTTACGGTTTAAGACCGTTGTTTCTTGTTTTCGACAAATTCTACTCTTGATCTCGTGATTTTATGTGTATAACCTAAAAGAAAACTCGATTAGTACGTAAAAAAGGATATTTTATTCAGAAAATAAATGATACCAAACACCATGTGTATGTACTAGGGTGATTAATTGATCCAACTTATGACTCAAAGATGATCAATGGATCCAACTTATGACTCATGTGCCTTAGACAGGTTATATATATGGCTGTTCTTTTTCCCCTTCATCTAAATAACTCATGTGCCTTAGACAGGTTGTATATATGTGGTGGTTACTTTCACATCTTGTCATATTTAATTGTAATGTAGATTTATTAAGTGTTGGATGGTACTTAGGTGATTGTTACTAGTACTGAAAAATGCAAAAATCAATTTCAATTCTTGAGTAATGTCACGAAAAAAAAATAGACGTTGGGACTTTACATCCTAACGAATTAAATGTAACTTTCGTGTAAAAATACTGATACACCAAGAATTCTCGGCTTTCTAGGGTTTGAAGTAAAAGGGCATTAGAAAAATCAGAAGTCGATTTTGATGTGAGATTACTCCATGTTGATCATGCATACGAAAACGGATTTAATCGTCCATTTCCTCCTTTTTAACTATCTAATTAAATGTTTTTTTAACTGTGGGTATTTAAGTTCGTTTATAAGTTAGTTTATGTACACATCTATTCCCATTGAAGATAATGACATGAATGATCATTGAAAGACTTGAATCTTCGATCTATGAACAGAATTCCAAAACCATACATTTATTTAGGTTATTTAATTAAATATTTAGAGTTATTTATTTTGTTCAATAATAGACTTTATTTTATATCTATACTATACTATAAAATATTTGACAAAAATTCTTAAAAACTATTTTTTATGCATGAATTACTATTAATTGATGCATATTACTTAAAATTCAAGATTACAAGTAAATTGAGTGTAAGTACAACTTACTAAAGCTTCATGTTTAAATTTGTGTAACTAACTGCAGATAAACATAATCAAATAGAGGATAAACATCTCATTTTAAATATAAAAATTCCAAAATATAATTAAGATAATCATTGAATTCTAACAAAATACTTAATTATTATTTTTATAAAAATTATATTATTAAACCAAAAATAAAAAAATAAATTAAAGAAATATACAAGAAAACGAGAAATTTTAAATAGTTAGTTTGGTATTAATATCAATATTTATTTCGAAATTTTATGATATTTTCATATTTATATTTCATTTAAAAATAAAAACATTATCACTTTCTTAAAACTACGTAAAACCCTATTATAACATCGACTAAGACAAAAATAAATAAGACGAAACATTAAAATCGAGATATATCTCGTTGCATTATGCGAGTATCCTTCTAGTTATAACATTACGATACCCTTTGTTTTCATAAGAATGAACAAATAATCATTTTCTTAAATTGAATTTAATAACTTGAAATAGTGTCTTTTAATTTAAAAAATATATATATTTTTTAGTCGGCCACTATATATTTTTTTTACTAATTCATATTTTTTTTAAATTAAATATGAAGCATTTTGGAAATATATAATCGACATAAATGTTTTTGGTTATCATAAAATATATAATATTGTTCCATTTAATTTAATTTAATTTAATTTAATTTAATTAAAAAAGCTATATAGTTTAGAATAAAATTATTAATTAAAATAGGAAATTGAAACATTTGTATGTTTCCATATGAAGGAGCACATCGGCCCCTGTTTGAGCAGCCGAGTGAGAGAGCAGTTTGGTTTTTTGAAGGCATGTTTGGGGATTCGAAAACCCAACAACACAAGTGTTTTTTTTGGATGTGATACTTCTCAATAATTAATTTATTTTCACCAACTAAAATTCTTGGGGTTTATAGGACACTCTTAAACTCTAAGCGTTCTAATAGACCGCTTTATAAAACTTAATTTATAGGACCAAAATATAAAACGTTCTATTTAAAGGTGTTGTAATAAGTTTATATGACCTTTTTTTGGGCGTCTTAACAAGTTTTTTAGAACATTTTTAATACAAAGTGTCGTATTAACAACTTTATATGACACTTTTAAGAAAGTGTCCTATAAACTCAATTTTTTATAGGACATTTGTTTTTATAGGATCTATGAAGTTGCTAATGAGATACTTTATATTAAAAGTGTCATAAAAAACTTATTACGACGCATATAAACTTATTACAACTCTTTTAAATGGGACATTTTATTTTTTTGGTGCTATAAACTAAGTCTTGTAAAGAGGTCTATTATAACGCTTAGAAACTGAGTGTGTCCTATAAACCCGATTTTGTTGCAGTGACTCCTTCATTTACTTCATCTACAACAATTGAGTTTACATATAAAGCAACATCAAGAACAATTACAACCAAATGAACCTGAAATCTCTTTGACATGCAACCACGAAGAACTATGATTTTGATGAAGATCGTAAGCGTGCGATAACAAGCGGACAATGGTGGAGCTGATATAAAATGGAGAAGCAAGAACCCGCTATGCATAACGGAATCGATAAATAAAAGACCTGTGTATCGAATACCTAGAGGTTTTTTAGGCTCCCAACATCATTTCTTGAAGACCAAACATTGTTTGAACCAACACCTTCCTGACTTCCATCCTTTGATCGAATCAGCACCTCGTTAACTTCCATCCATGGATCGAACCAACAGCTCGTTAGCCATTGATCGAACGGCTACCTCCAAGGTTGCCACTTCCATAAGTATCAACATATTTATATATACATGCACAAGCATGTATGTGAAATTAACAAATCTGCTAGAATTTGATATTAGTAAGAGATTTATATACACACATATACAGATATACACTTTCCCAAACATTAACATAAGCAAATCCGAAGGACCAACACCCAACCAAGTCGTTGTCGTATTCGTGGCCAGAGGTCTAAAGAACCCAAAGGAAACTCAGTAATGTCCTCCATACCCATAATCGAAAACAAGAAATTCACAACAAGCTTTTGGGGGATTTTAGGATCGAGTTTTGAGATGAAAAATCTGTGACAGATGAAGAGGATATGCAAAGAAAAACCGGAACCACACAAGCGTTGGAAAGAAGAAGACGGAGAATGGAGGCCATCGGAAACAGAAGCGGAGAAGAAGTTGGTTTGATTAGGTTTTCCATTAATTCACCGAAGATGAAAACATGATGGCAGCAATAGGTTTTCCAGTTCACTGATTTAGGTTCTATTTTTAAATTGATTATCTGTATTTCCGTTGCAGGTAATTTTCTTTGGTAATCAATTTTAGAAAGTAAAATGACTTTTTTTTTTTCAAAAAAATTGTTTAATAACTTAATCGATTAAAATCTAGAACTCCATAACAAAAGTTCATTGTATTTTTATGGAATTTTTTTATGATTTTATATATTATGTAATAGTTATAATAGACAAAAATAAAGTAAATAATTTGAACATTTTTACACAATTTTCATATAAATAAATACATACATATATTAATAATATCAAATTTGAATAAAAAAATTGATATAATTAATGGTAGTTCGAAAAAAACCAATTCGTAAAAAGGAAAAACTATTTTTTATTCGGTTTGGAAGATCCTTATCAATGTGCAAAGGGACGGTGAAAGTTGTTGCAACAACAATGATTATGGAAGTAGAGGCAGTGATAGTTGGTGGATGATGGTGGTTGTGGACGACGTAAAGATGGTAGATAATGGTCGTGGTCCATAGTTGTAGAGGAGGTAGTTGTGGTCGATGTGGTGGAAGTAGTGTTGGTGGTGGGTGGTAGTCATAGTTGGTGTGGTGGTGGTGGCCTATGATACTAGTAGTGGTGGCGATGGGTGATGGTGGTCGGTGGTCGACCGTGGTTGAGAAGTTAGAGGCAGTAGTGGTTGATGGACGACGGTGGTTATGAAAGACATAAATATGGTGGATACGGGTGGTGGTGGCGGTCGACAATGGTAACGGAGATAGTTATGGCCAATATTGTACAGGTAGTGGTGGGCATTGGTGGTGGTTATGGTGGAGGTGCTAGTGCACAATGGTACTAGTAGTAGTGGCGGACAACAGAACTAGAAGTGATGGCGATAGGCAGTGGTGGTCGTCGGTCAGTGGTTATGGAGGTAGAGGCAGTGATGGTTGGTGGATGATGGTGGTTGTGTAGGATGTGATGATGGTGGATTATGGTGTTGTTGGCGATCGACAACGGTGGAGGTGATAATTGTGGCCAATGTAATGGAGGAGTGATGGTGGTGGGTAGTGGTACACGTAGCTAACGGTGGTGGTGGTTATGGTGGAGGTGGTCCACGGTGGTAGTGGTGTGATGAACGGTGATTGTGGAGATGGTTGAGGAGGTTGTTATAGTGGAGAAAGAGGTGGAGGTGGCCTATGGAGATAGTGGTGGTGGCAATGGATGATGGTGGTCAGTGGCTGACGATTGTTGTGGAGGTGATAGAAGAAGTTGTTGTAGTGGAGAAGGACGTAGGTGGCTAACGGTGGCTACTAATGGCCGCCGATGGTGGTGTCGGCTGTAAATGGCGGTGATGACTATTAAAACAAATATCATGTTAAGGTTATATATCAAACGAGAGTATATTAATAATATTTTAGTTTTTAACTCATTCTTGTTCTATCTTATTCTACCTATTTTGGTAGAATAAGAAAAATCCATTTTTTTGTCTCACCTTGTCCCTGTCCCATGTCGTGTGGAACAGTGAGTTCCTATTTTGTCCCATATCGCGCCAAACGTGGGACTGTGATTTTTGTCCCGTTATGTCTTGTCATATCTCATGTAACAAACGCAAACCTTAAGAAACAACTTCAAACAATATTGAAAAAGATTGAATTACACATTTGGTCCTTCGTGAATGCCTCCATTTTGGTTTTCGTCCCTCGAAATTATAAAGTAGACGGGTGGTCAAAAAATTGTGTTTCGAAATCCAAATTAGCCCCTCTTAATTAGAGTTGGATTCGTTAATTCAGTCATGTTCCCTCACGTCATTTTACCATCCTTCTTCCTCCTCACTTCTTTTTTCAACAATCACTTAATAACATTCATGCTCACCACTTAATCACTTAAGAACATTCATACCCACCACCATTAACCACCCACTACTGCCACCATCTTCCAGTGACCCACCACCCACCACCATCAAGACCCCCCATTACTACCATCATCTTATGGAGACTCACTACCCACCACCATCAAGACCACCATTACCTTCTACTACTCGTCCTCAACCATTAATTATTAAGCACAAGTCCAAAAACAATATTAAAAGCTTAAATCTAACACAAATCCAGTCACAAACACAAATAATGTTTTAAGAGCAATAACAACAAATTTCTCAAGAATATAAACAAAAAATCCATTAATGATATTTGTGATACATCAAAGAATCAAACCCCTAAACTAAATCACTAAAATCAAAAATAAAACCCTAAATCAAATCTATAATATCAAAAATTCAAAACCCCCAACAAATTTATACAAACACGTACTCAAATCCAAATTTCAACTTCAAACCCTTAACAGACTTGGATTTCAACTTCAAAATCCTAAATATATCTGGATTTCGATTTCATGATTTCGTCTATATTGACAAACCTCGATTTGTGCTTCATGTTCATCAACGTTTGAGGAAGAGAAGTTTGGAGGGACACTATCGTCTTCACATCCAGATGAAAGAATGGCATTCATGGAGTTTCATGCCATCGTCGTCTTCAAACCTAGGGATGATTCTTGTGGTGTTGGGAACGAAAACCAGATCTTCATCTACCGTTTTTCATCTTTATCTTCGTTACAAGAGGTTTGGTGGGGAAAAACCACTGTTCTTCATCTTCATCTTCATCTTCATCTTCGTCACAAAAGGTTTGGTGGGGAAAAAACCATTGTTTTTCATCTTCATCTTTGTCACAAAAGGTTTGGTGGGGAAAGAAAGCCAGAGATGAAGTGGTTTAGGAGCAGTGAAGGAGGGTACAGAAAGGTTTTAGGGAAGCAATGGCAAAGTGATTTAGGGAACGGTTGATTCCAATTCTCAAGATGGAAGATGGAAGATGGCAAATGGAGTAGACCATCATACTCCTCATGTGAGGGGCACATGACACTCCTAACAGTAGCTTTTTGGACGTCGTTAGTGAGAGGGACTGATTTGGCTTCAAAACACGCTTTTGAGGGACGAAAACCAAAAAATAGATATTCATGAGGGACCATATATATAATTCACTCATTAAAAGAGGTTGCTAAACACACCTGCTATAAACTTCCATACCCCCTCATACGGCCACGGCCTACTCTTTTTAACAAACCATTTTAAATCCGTCAAAGATTATCATTTTTAATTTTAAAATTACACTTTCTACCTTTATAATGAGTTATTTAACTTATTTTATATCTCTTATTTTTTTTATTTCTTATTTACATTCTTATCATATTAACATACATAATGGTATATATTAACGAAAATATGTTAAAACGTATCTTTTTTTTTTTTGACAAATTACAAAATTATAATCGTCTCGTTAATACCTTCAAAATGAGTCTAATATTAAATATTTTTTAATTTAATTATATTATTACATACATCATAAATATTAGAAAATTATTTTTAGTATTTACATTTTATACCTTTATAGTTATTGATTTGATTTGTTTTTATATCATGCATTTTCATTTTTTATATTACCAACGGATTGACGGCTATAAAAAAATAAAAAAAAAATCTAACGGAATATCCGTCGGTAATATGTTTTTTTACATAATTTAGAAATACCAAATTTCCTACACATAACCTACCCAGATTTTCAAAATAAGTTAAAAAATTAAAACATAATCTATTATTACAATAAATCCCAAAATTCTTAGCACGAGGGAGGGGGAAAGAGGGGACGGTTTCCACCCTGGAATTGTCTCATGAATGCAAAGAATTGCTCAGTCAGCTGCTTCTGCCGAGCTAGCTCGTCTGCTGTCTTCTTCTGTTGTCGCTTTAAGATTGTCGTCTTTCTTTGTTCAGCCTGAAGCCGATCCTCATAGCTCGTCAACTTATCTTTTAGCGTATCTACCTAAAAATTATTCAATATTTGACAAGCAAATAGCAATGTTAGGCTATAAATGATTAAAAATGATATACATATATTGCAAGTATATGAAACATACGTCCCTGTGATTACCGTACAAGCTCCTGTTGCTGCTGCTACTGGTGCTGAGATCAATAGTCATAGCAAACCAGGGATCCTGACTGGTCCCTAATCCAAACAGGTGGCCCTTCGGCCTCCGACACTACGCTCCCATGACTCTAGGTGACCTGGAGGAATGGTGTTGGGATCTGAGCCGACATATATCTCTTCCCTAAGATGAGAATATGTCTCCTAATGTTGTTTTTTTATTAACCTGGATATCCAACCCGCTATGCGAGCCGACTAATTCCAAGGCAACCACCTGCTTTGCAGATAGCTCGGAGTCACCGCATTTGAACCTCCGTGGCCACAAGGGGATTTTTATTCCTATGTCTCCTAATGTTTACTATAACAATATGTGTTAACTAACTTGTAGAAAATTCTGCAACATAATGGTTGTACTTTGAACATATTTGTTACCTGTTTTTAACAAATCTAATGAAACTCTATCATATAAGTCTATTCGCTATCTTCAATGGCAGCCCAAACTAATTGATAGTTACTTATCCTATAAAACTAATCAATCCTATAAAACAAACTAAATCCAGTATGAAAATTGAACTTACCGCCACATGAGCTGCCTTCGGGTAAACGTAGACCAAAGAATATATGGACTGACAAGGTCACATGCGAACCAAGCTTCCTTTTTGCCTCAATATATCCTCTCAAAAATCTCACGAGTAGTAGGCTCACGACCCCATGCATCTATCTACAATAGACAACTTAAGTAGTTAGTAAACATTAAAATCATATATATTCATAAAACTATATACATTTAGTATAGCAGATGATAGATTACCATGTGATCCCAATGTTGAATTACACTAATAGATCCCCTTGTATACCTGGAGAACATCCCCTCATATTGGGTAGTATGATTGGCCCTAGATTGACACCTAAATGTGTTGGTATTTCATATCTGTTAAGACATAACAAATAAATCAATATAAAACTATTACAACATGTTACAAGGATTCAATCACACATACCTGATCGATCATATTCCGCCCATGCACCTCTAGGATCTAGTCCGGGTGGTGTCCCAAAAGCAACGTGAAGTCCTAACCGTCAAACTGTACACCATAGAAAGCGTGCATATGAGGCTCTCAGCTAAACTTATCCTGCATGCACATTGTTTCTATTAAGTAAAAAATTGAAAAAATAATTTGTATCGACTAAAATACAAATCTAAAAATGCTCAAACATGAGTGTGAGGGAGACTCAGGGACATCCCGTTAGTGAGCCTACAGATCACGTAACATGGACCAAAAGATGGAGGTGATCTCCCGGATAACAGGTGCGTTTAGAAACCTTCACAATTGCAAAATATACAATGCAAAAGGCATTATTATAAATTTATTATGTATTAGCTTAAAACCTTATACCATATCTACTTACATGCGGCCTCCTACTAGGACTTTCGGTCGCTGATTCATATGACGAGGCATCTGCATCAAAATATTGGGGCCTCTAGTCCTCGACCCCAATCCAGGGTACAACGCCATAAACCGCGTCATCCCCCTGTTGGATTTGATCTAGTCACTCGGTGAAAGTGCCAATGATGTAATATTTGGACTCGTCGGTGCGGGGGTCACCATGCCCGAAAAGCTGCTACCGCTGTCATTAATTTCCGTCGCTAATACTTATTTTTCTAGTAGTGTTAGCTTGTACCCAATTATATGTATTTTATTTCTAGCCCATGTTCTAGCTTAATCCCTTATGTTTTCTGCCTTCCATCTCCTTATAGCTCACTACTTTAAAGATTGAACTCTCGTGGTCAGCTAGTCTCATTCATCTTTGTTTCCAGATAGATAATTATGGTTGAAAGCACCAAACACGATATTGTTTAATAATCTTATACTTTCATGTTGTCTGTTTCTCACTTTCTTGCTCGACGAGCAGCCTCGTCTTCAATTTTGTCAACTTTTTTTCATTTTGATATTGATCATTGTTGTCAAGAGCACTATAGCCCTTCGATAACATCGTTGTTGAGAGTTTAGAGAGAATTTGGCCCTAGGATTGAGTTAGAGTTTCTTGAAAACTTGAGGTAAACAATAGTTGTTAGTTGGTAAACTCTTATATGCTAATCTTTCAAATTAACGACTTATTATAAAAAGTTAATTGTAAAAAATTGATTGATTATTTTATTTCGAACAATGTTAGAAAAATGTTTCTACTTTTAAGGGAATATTGTGTCTTTTTTGTTATTAGAATATTTTTTTAATTTTAATTTGTAAAACTTTTAATATAATATATGGTATGAACTTTGATATTTTATATGTGTATCGGAAGAAGATAACAGACAAATTTTGTTGGGTTAATTGGAGATCGGCACTTAGAGACAAATAAAATGGAGGTCGTGGTATTGGAAGCATAGTTGCTTCCAATCTTTCCCTCCTTGTTAAATGGGCTTGGAAATTTAGGGGCGATTATAACTCAATCTGGGTGAAAGTAATAAATTCCATTTATGGTAAAGAAGGAGGTTTAAATTCAGAACAAGGAACCTAAAATAGTGCTAGCCATGGGGAATTGTAATTGTAGTTGTCCAATCGTTGAGAAAGGGGAACACTAACTTTAATGAGCTGTGTGTCAAAACAAGTCGGGAATAGTTTAAAAAGGGATTTCTAGACTGATCGATGGAAGGATCCCTCTCCTTTGCATCTTGATTTCCTAGACTTTTTGCTCTAGAAAATGAGAAACAGGCAACTGTTGCGGACAGGATCAAGTCAGGAATACTTGGGATTGGCGTAGTCTATTCGTGTTGGTAGTGAAGCTGAGGAGTTTAAATAACTAAACGAAGCTATTAAAGATTGCTTAATATCTGATAAACAAGACAACTGGAGTTAGGCTTTAGTTCCTAACGATATGTTTTCTGTCGGATTGTTGAGACGTATCATAAAGAAATCTTACTTGATTGAGGGAGAAAAGAAGATGTTATGGAACCAATTGATCCCTCTTAGAGTTAATATCGTTATGTGGAGAGTTATGCTCGATAGAATTCCCGCCCGTGACAATCTCATGAAACTAAAGATAGATCTCGATTCTATTTTATGTCCGGTTTGTGGTTCTGAAACCGAAACTACCTGCCATATATTGTTTAAGTGGACTGTGGTGTTGGAGGTATGGAGATTCATTGAGAGATGGTGCTCGGTCTCCTTCCCTAAGGAGAGGTCGATATTTTGATGATCAACGAATTCAACTTAACTCGCGAGGATAGCCAAGTCCAAAAAAGCTTTGGAAGGAGTTTTTTCATCAAATGGTACATTCTATGTGTCCGAAATAGATGTGTTTTTTATAGTTCCCCTCCCCGTAAAGATTCTCTCCTAGATTAGATTATGGAGAAATCGTCTATTTGAATTTTGGCATGGAGTAAAAGGAGTGTTAAAAACCCGATAACTTGGAGATAGCATCCTATCGATTGTATCAGGACTCCGTAATGTAATTGTTCCTCGTTAGCTAGCTTCTTGCTAGCCCGTAATAAAGTTCTGGTTGCTATTTCAAAAAAAAAGTGTAACAGCCTGTAATAGGTAGGTATGGAAGAAACAAGTTCAATTAACAATTTAACTATTCGACTTTTGAAACTTGGAAGCACTAGCTTAGTTGATGTAATGTCTTGAATGGTTTCAGATTGTGGTATGCATTATTTAAGCATTTGAATAATTAAATTATTTATTAGAGCATCCACAATAGAAGTTTCTATTAAAAAATTTCTTGGGGTTTTACAATATCTCTACTGTAGGACAGAGGTTCTTATTAAAACGTAGATGATTGAACAAGAATACAGGTTCTTATATACAATTTTTTATGTTATTTTATTGTCTATTATTTTTATTATTTCTTAACCATTTTAATTTTTTTAGTAAATTTATAAAACATACAAATTAAATTTGATATAAAAAGTATAATTTAATTATTATAAATTAATCTTTTTAATTTTGTTTTATTTTTCAATTCTTTTAATTTTTTATATGCATTAATAAAATTAATTTTTAGAATCTCACTTTATTATTATTATGTTTAGATTTCTTTTCATATCCTACTAAATTTATATTTATAAGTTACAAATTTTAAATTTAAATTAATAAATTATATTTAAATTTTGTATAATTTTATTATATATATATATATATATATTAAATTTATATACTAACCAATAAATAAAATTACATCTTGTAAATAAAAAGAATGGAAAGTGAGCTTTTTATAATAACCTTAATTGTGGAGTTCAATGATGTAACCGAAAAAATATATGGTATATGAGATTGTTAAAAGTTCCACCACAATAAATACTCTTAATACATTGCTATAGATTTGAATTACCCGACGTGTGTATATATATATATATATATATGCTTTTATTTTCGGCTGATTTGGCCAAGGTTAACGAAGTAAAATCATTGAGTTAAGGAGTTCCCATGTAATTCTTATGTTCACGAAGAAGACATATCATACCCTTAATTTTTTTTTTCTAGAGAAAAAGAAGTTGCAGAAAAAAGCAACGGAGATATTGCAAAACAAAAATGAGATCTCAAAATAATTACTTATGAATAAAATGTGAAAATGATATCTATGTCACAAACCAAAAGAAATCATGAATTAAAATTGTCGTCGTCAATGATACGTAGGTAGTAAAGTCGTGGTGAGAGAGGGATGATGATCACGTGGTGGGCACATTGGAAGAGTACATTCTTTGCCTAAACAAATGTGTGGAAAAGAGAGATGGAGAGAGAGGAGGAGAGATAGAGAGAGATATTTTCATTGATTTAAACTTCAGAGACGTCACATAGTTTAAAACCTAGAAAGACCTTTTATAAGTTAATTAGACAAGAATTAAGTTTCACATGTAGTGTTAAGGGTAAATGGGATTTAGTTAGCGATGCGTACATGTTGGGATCCAACCAAGCTCCAGGGGATTAGGCGTACGGGCAAATGATATAGTCAAAGTCGTCTTCAACAAGATAAGAAAGTCTTGGTTTTAATATGTTTCAAAGACTTAATGAGAACATGAATCTTGCTTCTTTTTATTGTACATCAATCATTAATTCAGTATATCAAATATCTATGTCATAACATAATCTAAAAATAACTTACTTTTCCAATATCAGTTGAATACAATGTGCTAATGGCTATGGAGATGATTGAAGTATAAATGAATACTTTAGACATCATATTCAAGAAATCCCTTTTTTTATTCATTCTCAAAGATTCTAAGGGTGTTTGCCACTACTAGAATAATGACTATTTCCGGCGGACAGATTCCGCCGGTAATTTTCCGACGGATTTCCGTGGGGTTCCAAAAAGTCAACTTCTATTGACTTCCGTCGAAAATCCGCCGGAAAACGAATCACCGACACCCAATTTTCCGTCGGACAAATCCGCCGGAAAATCCTACTTTCGGCAGATTCGTGCGCCGGAAAAGTGGGCCTGTTTGGTAGTGTGCTATATTACTTTATGGGGTTGAATCTTTCAATATACCTCTTAGGATGTGTTATTATTATGCACATAAACCTCTAATAATTACAAGGTTTCATAGATATAACGTATAGTCGCATTCAAGAATCTTGTAAAAAACCGTTTGAAGATACAAAGAGATACATTTTCTTGGGAAACAGAAAGATATATTTAATGATTTATATAATATTGAACTTATTAAATAGCAACGACATTTATTTTATGATTTATAAGGACATGACATCCAATAAAAGTTACTGGGTAGACCTAAGATTAGAATAAAACTAGTCGTGTGAATTTGTAGCTAGCTAGATATGATGGGAGCCAGAGAAATAGAGCGGTTGGTAGTAATTAGGCTACTATGTTGGACTACACTGTGTGGTTTTGATTACCCCTTGAGATTTTCTTGTACCTACTTTAAATTGTAACTTTGTATGTTGTCCTTGTTTCTTACTCGTTTTTTACTTTATCTTTTTTATACACGTTTTGTCGCGTGGCAAAAGTTGATAGACTTCACAAAATAACCATTTTGTTTATTCGATAGAGATCAGGTTTATATACACTTAATCAATCCGAAACTTTATGTTCTAAGGATAAAAATCTGATGTCCCAAAATTATACATTTCATACATGTCCTGCCAATGAAATAAAGACATCATATTTTTATAGATTTTAAATTTATTTTAATCAAGTTCACATTCTTTCTTATATGATTTGTATGCATATGATTGATAGACAAAAATGAGACGTGATCGTTTAGGACATGAGAATTTTATTCATCTTCGAGTGAAATATATGTATATATGTATATATATATATATGTATATACTACATTAATAAGCATTTAAATCAAAAGTTTTAATCACAAGTCTCAAAGCATAAAGTACTATCAATTTATGCAAGAGATACAAAAATCTCTTAAGTACAAACTATTATGCATAATGTACAAATGCTTACAACATACCATTTTTTTTGTCAAAGTTTCATATTTAAGTAAGTCATATATATACATGAAAAATGTATGTTTGGTCTTTTCAAAGTTGTTTGACACTTTGTTTGTTTTTTATTTTGAACCCAAATTCAAATTCAAAGTTTTTCTTTCTTTAAAGTAAACTGAAATTTGAAGCAACAATATCAAAAAGGGTTTCAGATTTGTATGTACCCCACCCCAACCGTCAACTTTATATGGGTTTAGAAACTCAACATGTGTGCAATTATTTTTTCAATCGATATTGCTAATAAACCATATTAACCTTCAACTTTATATATTAGTTGACTTGTAAAATAACCATACAAACTAATGATTCAAAGCTAAACTAATGTTTCAGAATTGTGATTCACCCGCACTGCATCGCACAGGTACACCACTAGTGTGTGTGTGTGTGTATATATATATATATAAAAGGCTCGTTTAGTTTCTTATATAATTAGTTTTTTTTCTTTAATAAATTAAGATGTCAAAAGAAAGTATATACAGAATTGGTAGCTAAAAAGTAAATGAACCTGTTGGTACATACGGCCAACAGAATCAAATCAATTACAACTCAATTTTTAATATTTCACATGAAATCATAATTTTCTAAGGTAACATATTAGAATATATATATATATATATATATATATATTAATGAATTCTAGCTTTAAAATTTTCATTAAGTATTTTTTATTATATTTTAAAACAACGTTCTACGATTTATTACAAAAAATAAAATCATTCATTTAATTAAATTATGTAACAAATTGATTAATAAAATATTGATTAATGAAATAATTTATTATTTAATGAAATGACCTTCTTTAAAATTATCATTTAAATTTTTCTATGATCTAAGAAATTAATTTTTTAAGTATTTTATACTTGTAGTAATGTTTGTAATTTTATTAAGCTTATCTTTTTATTAACTTATATGCACTGTGTATTGATTTATTATGAGCATTAAATATACGAAATAATAACCTAATTTTTATAAAAAAAAATTATTATAATATTGTATTTTCACTTTTTTATTACAACAATATACCTTTAAATTATTTTTTATTTAATACATTGTATATTTAAAAATTTACCTATTATAGAAATGGGTTACCTTTTAATTTTTTTTATTATCATGGATATTCAACGCTCTATGCAAACCGACTAATCCCAGAGCGACTATCTGTTTTGCAAGTAGCCTGGAGTCAACACATTTAAATCTTTGTGGCCACAAGAGGATATTTATTCCTCATTAGAATTAAACCTGAGATATCCAGACATTTTTGATCTTTGAAGGCCAAGTTCGAACCAATCAGACATCACTCTTGTGGTTGGTAACCTTTGAATTAAGATGACATGTCATATGTTAGTATGTTTCCAATTCTAGCTATGTTATGGTCCATGTTTGACATATTGCTGACGTGACATTTTTATTATCACATTGTACTTTCCAAAGATTTAAGTTTACATATTGTTTGATAAATATATTATATTATATTAATAATGAAAATCTGAATTATTCATTAATATAACAATATTAAGAAGACTTGTAAATCAAATTTGTCTCACTAAGATTTTAAAAAATGTATTTGCTGAACAAGAAAAATAAGAATTACTATGTTTTTTACAAAAAAAAAAATATTTATCTTGAAAAAATACATCACATTTGTTTTTTTAAAAATTGACTGGTCATATTATTTAATAAATTAAATAAAAAATACTAAATTTGTAAACACATTTTATATCGCTAACATTTAAAAAAATGTTAAAAGATGTGTATTTTTTAATAAAGAAAACAATGAGTAATAGGCTTCTTACTATTATAAAATATTTTATCTTGAAAAAAAGTATATTATATTTGTTTAAAAAATTTGTTTCTAAAATATTTAATTTGTATACAATTCAATAAGATTCACTTTTTTTGAAAGATTTTCTAAAGAGAGGGATATGAATAATCAAGAAAGAAATAGAAGATATTACTCCAAAATTTTAAAAGGGTTTTTTTTTAGTTATTTATGTCACGTTATCATAATGACGTATCATGCACATCGCCTCATTTAAGTCATATAAGTAAAAAAAAGGGGATTAACTGATTTAAAAGGTAACCTATTACTATAATGGATAAATTTTTTTAAAGTACAATATCCAAATAAAAAAAATGTGGCACTATATTGTTGTAATAAAAAAAAAAAAGTACAATACTATAATAAGAAACTTTATAAAAATAACTTGTATCTTATAGCATCTCCAACAGATTCTCTAAAACAAAAAAAATAAAGTTTTTGTTCTCTATATGACTCCAACATATTCTCTATCTTCTTTTTTAAAAGCATCTCCTACAAATTCTTCGAAATAAAAATTTTGAGGATTTTGACTCATCGAAAACCTTCTCTAAAATAAAGAAAGTGGAAGAGATAATAAAATTCTCCAAACTTGAATAACTCTTCAAAAATTATTATATATAATAAAGAATTTATTGTTTATTCTTTTTTCGATAAAAATCTTAAAAGTAAACATATAGAAAAAAGAAATAATTCCTATACATTTACCTCGGTTTCGTAACTATATATGTATCAAATATTTTATAATCATTGTGGTTTGATTATTTTAATTTGATGATAAAAAATATATTGTATTAAATAATAAATATATCATCATTAAATAATAAAACTTTAGTTTATAATGTTACTAAATTCATTTAATACTACATTATATGTGACGATGATATGACATAAATAATTAATATTAATAATTTAAGAGTAAGCTTTATTCAATTATTATAACCATAAATTAATCTTTGTACATATTTATGCTATACGGAAAAAAAACGTTAATATCAATTTTTAAAAAATAGTATAAACAATTACCTGAAATTTCTTAATTAACAGAATAATGTTAAACTTCTACTCCATGGAAGTTTGACTTAATTTCTAAAAAAAGGAAAAAAAAACAGTAAATAAATATAATAGAAAAATCCAAGAAATAAATAGACATAGGTAACAGAAATGGTTGGACAATAGAGAGCACTCGATGGCAAAATGATAAGTGGGTAGAAATGGTGACAAATATATAGGCGTAGCCATTTGCAGACATAGGTGCCCGCCATTTAAGGCTTTTCCATCTCTTTTCTTTCTCACAATTTCAAATATATCGTCCACCATCACCAAAATATTGTTGTTTTTACCAAGTTTTATTCGTATATAATAACCAAACATATATATATATATATATATATATATATATATATATACATACATACATACATACGGTTAGATTCACGTAAGACAAGACTGTTTTCGTGAAACACACATGACATGATTTTTACACTTGAAACTTCACAACAAAATATTGTGAAAGTAAAAGAAAAACCGAATCTTCACAGTAAAAACACTGTTTTACAGTGTTTTTGCTATGAAGTTTTAAATGTAAAAATCGTGTCTCACGAAAACAAAATTGTCTCACTTGACCTCAAGTATATATATATATATATATATATATATATATATATTGTATTGCATTTGAAATCATTATGGAAAAATAAGTTTAGTTTTTTTATATCTGTAACATATGTCATCAATTACTCCTTGTTCTTAAGAAAATATTATTTTCAGCTATTTTAATTAAGTCTGTTTTTGTTGATTATTATATTTATATGGTTAAATTAAAATAATTTAAATATTAAAAAACAAATTAGACCGTAAAAGACCAAAGAGGCAAGTATTTATATAAACAATTTAATCTTTCTTTTAATAATGTTTGCTGAAATATTATTTAGAAATATGTAATTTAGGTTCAGGAAAATTATTGTTTTTGGTGGGAAGAATAAGCGACAAACTTGAAGGAAAAGAATTTTGAGGGCTTAAAAAACTGTGCAAGAACTACTGTTTTACTGTTTTTTTTTTCAAAGTTAATGTGATCTTTTTAGATTTTATACAGACGTTTCTGTATACATTATTTTCTTATCTTAATCACTTTTTACTATTTCTTATTGATTTATTTGATGTCTTAATGATGTATTGATACTTTTATTTATGACAATTACAAAGATATCTTGACCACTTAAATATATTCACCATGTTAAACAATAAATTAATAATCTAGGTGCTATATAAATTTTAATAGTAACTATACATTTAATCATTAATAAACAAATGATAAACCATTTCTTTTTATTCAAGTGTTTAAAAAGTATTCATATCAACCAAAAGGGTGATGTCTGATTGGTTTAAATTTGGCTCCAAAGGTTAAAAGTACCAGGAGGTCTCAGGTTCAAATCTAAGGTGGAACAAAAATCCCCTTGTGGCCACGGGGGTTCAAATGCAGTGACTCCGGGTTATTTGCAAAGCAGGTGGTCTTTTTGGGTTAGTCAGCTCGTATAACGAGTTGGATATTCAGGTTAATAAAAAAAAAATATTCCTATCTAATTAGTAAAAAAATGAAAAATGGTTCTATATATATATATAAGTTTCAATTATTTGAAAGATGTATTTATTAATTGAAATACTTAAAACGTTACATCTAATTTATGTGAAGGTTGAAAATTGACATTGCTTTCATAAACCAATTACACCAAAATACTGAATTAGGGTTTGGTGTGTGGTTTAACCCTAATTAGGGTTGAGAATGTGAAAAAGTAAAAGAACAGGAAAGATAAAAAGAAAGTAAAAAAAAGATGGTGGAAAAAAGGGAGGGTTAGAAAAGGTGTTTAAGTATTGAAAACAACAGGTGAATGTGAAAGCTAATCACACCATGCAAACGTCCCTTTCTCACTTCTCTCCCCCACCTCTGCCGCCTCTGCAGCCTCTCTTTCTCTCAGTCACACACACACACGCATTCATCGGGAATGCCAACCATACATTTATCTCTCTCTCTCTTTCTCTCTCATGTATGGTGGTGATGGTGGTAGGTACATACTACATACACAAGTTGTGTACATCTCACATCTCTCCTTTCAATGCAACCACAAGACGAGTAAACAAGATTTGGTTGAATCTTCTTTTATATATATATATATATATATATATACACATATATATATATATGTATGTATGTATATATGTATGTATATATGTGAAATGCAACTGACAAGCCGATGGTTTGAAGTTATAAGCTAGTGATACATATATACTAAATAGAAAATTTAGATTAGTTATTATATAATGAGATGAAAACTGTAGAGCTGAAGCTATTAATAGCAACAAAACACATGAAGAAGTACATAACAGCATATATGACATGCAAATAACTGGGCCAACCTATCGTACATCTTCATGAATAAAGTCATCCAAACGTATTTGTCTTTTCTTTCTTATTGACCCACCTTTAGAAATACTAGGACTATGCCCCTACATGTAGATTGTGGTAGGTGCTTCCCAATTCATAAGCATCATTGTCTGTCTAGTTGGCAATAGTAATCATCTTTATGTTAGTAGGATATATAAAACCATATGAGGTTAACCATTTGGGCTTTCTTTCTTCTTTTACCACATGCTTCTATGTGATCTAAGGAAGTGGCATGAATGGACAAATTTTAACTCAAGGAGAATGGTTGATAGTGTAAAATGAATATAATCGTAAGATACGAGAGAGAGAGATTTGACATATAGGGGGTGCGATAATAGAGTTCGGCTCAACACGTTGCTTCATGCAACCTAGAAATGATTTGAGTTGTGTATTGTACTTTAGTAATGGTGCCTTTGATTTGAAAGTATTAATATTACGGGCAAGACACGCATTATTGAGGGAATAATAGGGGAATGACGATGATCAACGAGCCTTAGAAGAAGTTGGCACCCTTTTTATGAAAATAAGTGCATGAATTAGATGGAGAAGCACTCACGTGGTACAGACTAAACAATCCCAAAGTCAAGGTTCTCAACGTTAACCAATCCATAGCCCCAAATTGGAGCCTTAACTCAAAACTCAAATGGACAATACCCTTTTGTGAATTGGAGAGGGAAAAGGTTCCTCAATTAGGCAAAGAGGGTGTTAGCTATGAGTAATTCACACGAAGCCTTGGCTAAGAGAAGTACGTCTCACCAATCTTTGGCAATGTTAGAAATACCTCCAAACGTGCAAAATTTGAAGTACATTTAAGGCTATCTAACTAGACATTGAACAATTGCAACAATGTTTTCCCATTCTATAATTATTGAGAAAGATATATCCCTCTTATAAAACCACCCAATCTCTGATATTAGACGAAGATACATCCGTTCATGACTTTTGCTTTTGCAAGAAGAGCTATGGTTACTTCTAAAGTTGCCTAATTTTCCTGTTAGCAAGAAAGTTACAAAATTACGAGTATAAGGTCTTCAAAGCTTCAAACTAAAACAACTTGGCTACTGAATGATCTTTGTGCCGTATAAAGTCATGAAATTTTACGTACTGAATATGAAGTAACACTTCCTAAAAATATGCCACTGTGTGCCACTTAACTTCTTATAAGCATGAATGGGTTAAAACACGAGTTCTTGGGTCATTAACTTTAATACCATGAGGTAACTCAATTGTTATTAATTTGTTGAATATAATCACTTGATACCGATTGATGTGGAATAAACATTTTGTATTAATTACGAAGGTCCATATACTTACTCATCCAGGTGTTTCGAGGAGATCATCAAACTAATTGTTTCTCTGCACGAACTGACGAAAGGGAAACTTTACGTGCTCCAAACACCTTATCTTTTATAAGAGAAAGAAAAAAACAACAATGAGATACTACTAAATAATAATTATTCATCATTGCTCATTGCTAGTCTAGAAAAGGTTTCCAATATGAATCATCATATTTTAGAAACAACTTCTTATCCAATATTGACATTATTATTAAGAGAAAAAAATATGTATTAGTAAAACTGTTGTGATTTTAAAGGCCGGTAAGTAACATGTTTAACTAGAAAGAGAAGGTATATATACATTTGTATATGTCGAATGTGTGTGTGTGTATATATATATATACACATTTGTGTCGACATATGAATGTTTTGTTAAATGTATGTGATACTCACACATTTGGAGGCCAAAGAAACACGACAATGTAAACTTAGGTTGCACGTGGAAGTCACATACAACATGAGGAGCTACGATACATTTTATGCAGCGTTGGCAACGATCTCCTAGTGTTGAGAAAAGGTGTTGTGTGACCTAACCCAATAACTTAAGGTCACTGACCGGGAGACCTTTATATGCAACTTCATGTGGTTTATGTAGGTAGCATACGTAATTGATGGGATAAATCATTTTTATCGCTCACTGATGTTAGAGATCATTTGAGCACTTAGAGCAAACACATTGGTGGTCTTTCCCTCTTAAGGATTAGTTAGACAATTCATTGTAACCATCATCTTATTGAGTTAATATATCGTTTGATCACTTATATGCTTGTGTTGTATTGTTATGTTATGTACTTGATATTATTGTTGTGACACAAGTTTCTGATCCATTTTTGTTCTTGCATTTTTGTTGTTGGGTTATTTACACACATTTTGAGTATTTCGGACCTTTGTGTGTTGGCTTTGGAAAAATCAAAACATGTTTATTTATGTGTATGTACACTTGAGCATCATATGGATGTTTATCAATCAACAAAATTTGAGAAATAGAATTAAAATAAAAGAACCTAAACTACATACAAAATTTTAAGGAATTACAAACCAAGTGCAATGCTTAAAGTAGCACTTCGAGACCTTGTAGAAATGGTAGAGAATTTGAAGGAACATACATATCTATCAAATTGAGAGTTTTAGTTTGTAGGTAAAAGAAAGCTAGTTTATAAAGATGTAGGGTAAAATATTGTATTTGTATACATGTAGTTTCCAATATATATATATATATATATATATATATGAATCATATAGAATAGAAAAGAATCAATAGAAAAAGGGAAAGTGGATCATTATGAATTTATTCCTAAACTAAGGGATTACTATCAATAATATTTTCAAAATACAATCTTAACCTAATCTAAAATCATTTTAGAGGAATAAACATATAAAGATATATTCTTTAACCACTTCAAGATGGTCCAATTTCTTTATCCTATGTTCATACTATTACACCCAGTTGGCATGCATCTTTAAGCTACTGGGTAGAAGCATTTTACCCGATAGACTTAGAGATGTCTGTCAACTATGTTTAGTAGTAGGGATATAAGATAGAGAAATTTGACTATCTTGAATAGCATCACAAACAAAATGAAAAGCTATTTCAATATTTTTGGTGTATGCATGAAAAACCTGATTTTTGGCAGTATAAAGGTGCCAAATGACTCACAAAATAACAAAATAGGTTCCGAATGTTAAACAACATGTTTAGTAATAAGTATGTCAACCATACTAACGTACAGGTGATGAAAGCAAGTATACTTGGATTCAACTAAAGAAAGGTATATAATATGTTGTTTCTTTGTCTTATAGGAAAAAATGAGAACTTAATTCCTAAAAGTACAATCTAACCTGGAAGCAACCACTTATAAGAGGGAAAATATCCCAATTCGCGTCATACCAATATATCAACATTCAATCATCTTTAGTACGAAGAACTCATCAGCGTAGAGTACCTATTGTGCATGACTTTGGTCTATAAATCACGAACCATGTCATCCAGTTGTGGTTCCCACTGGAACTTAACCTACATACAATATTTGTATCAGTGTAAAGCAATAACCTTATATGTGTAATTACATTAAAAAAATACATCAACTCGAAAGTGCTGAAACATCAACTTGCGGGCTTCCGAAGGAACTTCCTTCCATATATGTCATGGACCAGTAAAGGAAGACCTAAATATAGTCGTCATCTCTCGACTAACATGGGAATCTTTAAACTTGCACAATTAAAAAAATATATACAACACAAAAGACATTCATATCATTTTATTATGTAACACAAAGTTTTACACCGCATCTACTTACCCATTGCCTAACAAAGAAAGATATGGTTGTTGGCCCGGATGATTGTGTGTCGGCATCTCATTGTTGGGGCCTCTCCTTGACCCCGAACTAGTCAAAGTTGGGGCCTCTCCTTGACCCCGAACTAGTCAAAGTTGGGGCCTCCACCACTTGTTCATCTATATCTTGGATGTTGATCTAAGTGAACTTCACCTTGTAATCGGCGTACGGGTCGCCCCACCCGTCAACATAATTGTTGCCCCTACCAGACATGGGGCTATCTCTACTACCATGAAGACCTATACCACCCACTATGCGTGACATCTTCTAAAAAAAACAAATATTAAATTATATCCTGAAAAAATATAATGACAAATAGCGATTATATGTACAATTGTAAAATAAACATACAGACGACAAGCTAATCATCAAAAACATGATCAGATAACATGGTTCATCTTCGACATTTCAATCATCATCTATGTCTTCAAATACCGGTTCATCCTTGCTATCTTTATTCCGGCATATCGTCGCTATCATCATCCGATTTATCGCTATCATCATCTGATTCGTCGCCACCTTCATCTTCATTAATATTATGGAGTATGTTTACCTCTCTTGTGAAAAGAAGAACATTCTCGAGCTCGTTTCCCAATGTGAACGTTGTATGAGTTACCATTTCGTTGATTTGAAAGAATTGTTCTCCATCCACATGATCATTGTCTTCAACATCGTTAATCATGTCAGACACTTCATATATGCGACGAGCCTTTGTGTTGACAACTGCCCATCAATCTTTAAAATCCTTCGCCGTTGAAGGATATAAAGTATAGAAGACTTGTCTGTCTGTGATGCTAGGATGAATGGGTCATCGGATCTAAGACTAGAATTATATTTTATATCTACCAAACCGTGTTTAAGGTCAACTCTAATCCTCGAAGCAGTATCATACCAAGTGCATTTGAACATCACAACTACCCGTCGTACTGCACCATAATAGTCCACCTCTATAACATCATCCGACATTCCATAGAAGTCAGACTCATACTTATCATAGCAGACCCCCTGACACAAATACCACTACTATGGGTAACTTGAACAAATCCATGGGTTATCGTATGGAACTTGTAACCATTCACAAAGTATCCCTGATACGTGGTGGTCATAACGGCCTAGTCCACGGGCTAGGGATTTCAATTGTTCACTTGAGTCATTTAACTCGAACATGACCTATAAAAGAAGGTCACATATAAGAAACACATAACATACGTCATTGCATTATGTATATTAATACTAGTGGCCAATATATATATATATATATATATACTCACTGGTGCGAGAACCAATGAGCAAACACTTTTTCCCGGATTACGTCAAGTTTAACATCATCAATATTTGGTTCTATTTGTCGAATCTTTTCATCAAAGATCGACTAGAAAGGTTAAACTTCTACAGAGTTTAACAAGACATATCCATAGATAGTCTCCAGATCATGTTCATTTAATATTATTTGTGTCCCACCATTCACAAATAGTGGACGAGATGGAACCTTGAATATGCTTAATCGATCGTCGGTCTCCGAACAACTAGGGATATTCGGGGTAAAGTTCTTTGACTCACGATTATGTCTTATTTCTATTGATGGATCAAAATAGATGGAGCAATAGGTAGAAAGTTCATTTACAGGGTACGACTTAACGATAAAGACCTCAACCCTTGCTTTTTTTCAAATCGTTCTCTTCAACGACCCAAGCTTCCTACATAAGCGATGAAATAAGTGTTAAGGACGAAAAGAGTGTTTTATATGAATATACTTTACAACTTTTAATACAATTAGGTACTTACATCTCATAAAGATACATCCACCTATATTGGACCGGAACATCGTCTATAGTTTCACATGTCAAATGTATCACGAGGTGTTCCATTGAATCAAAGAATCCGGACGGAAAGACCTTTACCAACTTGCAAATTGTTTGAAAAATACTTGTCTACAATAGAACGAAGTCATCTATTTGTAACAACCTTGAACATATCACACGAAAGAATGTACACAACTCCGTTATTGCATCCCGTATCGAAGTTGGTATCATTCCTCGTAAAGCAGGAAGTAATCGTTGCATAAACACATGACAATCATGGCTCTTGAATCTATAAAAGTTAAATCTTCTAGTTCACACAACTCCCTATATTTGAAGCATACATGTTTGGAAACTTCAACTTCTTCAACCATGCATACACTTGTTTTACTTGTTGTTTGCTTAAATTGTACGATGACTTTGGTTTCACTACTTTGTTGCCTGACATGGAAATGTGTAGATCCCGTCAATCACAATGTATCTATACATCCCTCCTCACTTATGCATTGTCTTTAGTTTTCGACGTATCCATGATGGTGTTAATGAGATTATAAAACACGTTCTTCTCAATATGCATGACATAGAGGTTGAGTCGAATCAACGTCTTCCAATATGGCAACTCCCATAATAATGTTTCTCGTTACCCAATTATGAATGGTTCTAAACTTGCTAATTTTTCTATTTTTTTGAACTATATAGGCAGCCCTCATAAACAGTTGGAAGTTGGTGGACGAACTCCCAAATCTCTTCATCAGTTTCCTCAAGTGTGGACGGGCAAACACCCTATTACCTGTCATAAATCATTTTCGATCACGACAGAAGGGGTGTGTTCTAGATAACCATATCCAATGACAATCAAACCAAAATGATTTCTCTCCATTTTTTAACTGGAAAGAATCCACCTTCCCCATGCAATACAGGCAAGCTAACTTGCCATGCGTACTCCAACCCTACAATATTGCATAAGTCAGGAAGTCGTTGATGGTCCATAGTAGTATAGCCCTCATCTCGAAATTATTCTTATGATACACATCATATGGTAAGAACGCCCTCTATATATACAACATCTTTAGATCATCCATTAGCGGCCTAAGAAACACATCCAAATTTTGATCGGGGCTCTTTCTACCAGGGATGACCAATGCAAACTCAATATACGAATCTTTTACAATCCATTCCGCCTTCCAATGCAACAAACTAGTCGCCACTCTTGATTTTGAAAAAGCTTGACACCGATCCCATAAAGGCTCGTCAGCATCTTGTAACATGTTATAAAATCCCTAGGTAGAAGGATTATGTGTTTGCTCTTCCCATGTCATGACATCATGTACCATGTGATCGTTCACCATTTGGAAATATCCTTCATTATGATCCACTATAGGATTAGAAGATTGACCCGCGTCTTGATGAGATGCATGTAAAGAAAAGGTTTCACCATGTCCCCACCAAATGGAATAATCAGGCATGAACCATATTGCATCAAGTGCAGTTTCACGTCCTCTCTTTCTCTATAAGTTTTGTTTCAACACATAGAGCAAGGGCATCTGATTTGGGACATTATCCTATCATGTGTAGTTCCCCTTTCAACATAATATTCATTGGCATAGGCGATGTCCAAAAACCTTCCAAGTATCTGACATAGGTTCGACTAAGAGCCCCTCGATCGTCATTCTTTCTATACATCCATCATCTATCTGTCGACATATTCAGTAACTACAATAAAGAAAGAAGTAGTTAGTCGACATAATCAATCAAGGGGTGGTTTACAATAGTCTAACTACTTGAAAGTCAAATCGTAGGTGTGAATGAATTTGGAGGTCTTTTCAATGAGTTGAAAGGACTACATGTAAAGTTTTTACTATTTGAAAGTCAAATAGTAGGTTAAGAGGAGTTTTATATGTCTTTAAAACTCTAAGTGTAAAGATTTGACTACTTGAAAGTCAAACCGTAAGTGTGAATGAAGTTGAGGTCTTTTGAATGAGTTGAAAAGTATAAATGTAAAGTTTTGACTACTTGAAAGTCAAACCGTAGGTTTAGAGGATTTTGTATGACTCTAAAACGCGAAGTGTAAAGGTTTGACTACCACTAAAGTCAAACTGTAGGTGTGAATGAATTGAAAAGCCTACATGTAAAGTTTTAACTACTTGAAAATTAAATCGTAGGTTTAGAGGAGTGTTGTATGACTTTAAAACATTAAGTGTAAAGGTTTGACTACTAATAAAGTCAAACCGTAGGGGTGAATGAAATTGGAGGTCTTTTGAATGAGTTGAAAAGCCTACATGTAAAGTTTTGACTACTTGAAAGTCAAATCATAGGTTTAGAGGAGTTTTGTATGACTTTAAAACTATAAGCGTAAATGTTTGACTACTTGAAAGTCAACACGTAGGTGTGAATGAAGTTGAAGGTCTTTTGAATGAGTTTAAAAACCTACATGTAAAGTTTTGACTACTTGAAAGTCAAACCATAGGTTTAGAAGAGTTTTGTATGACTCTAAAACTCTAAGTGTAATGTTTTGACTACTTGAAAATCAAACTGTATGTGTGAATAAAGTTGGAGGTTTTTTGAACGAGTTGAAAAGTCTATGTCAAATGTTTTGACTACTTAAAAGTCAAACTGTATGTGTGAATAAAGTTTGAGGTCTTTTGAATGAGTTGAGAAACCTACATGTAATGGTTTGACTACTTAAAAGTCAAACCGTAAGTTTAGAGGAGTTTTGGATGACCTTACAACTCTAAGTATAAAGGTTTAACTACTTGAAAGTCAAACCGTATGTATGAATGAAGTTGGATGTCTTTTGAATGAGTTAACAAGCCTAATGTAATGTTTTCACTACTTGAAAGTCAAACCGCAAGGTATAGAAGAGTTTTTTATGACTTTGAAACTGTAAGTGTAAGGTTTAACTACTTGAAAGTCAAACCATATGTATGAGTGAAGTTGGAGGTCTTTTAAATGAGTTGAAAAATCTAAGTGTAAAGTTTTGATTACTTGAAAGTCAAACCGTAGGTTTTGAGGAGTTTTCTATGAGTTTAAAACACAAACCTATGTTTTTTAAAATTTCGGCAGCATAATAACGATAAAATGAATATTTCTAAACAATCAAGCCTAATGTTTGTCCAACGATTGGCAACACAACTACAAATTAATAAAATCAAGCCTAATGTTTGTCCAATAATTGACAAGCCAACTAATAAATAGAACAAGTTATGAATTAGATAACAAGCTATTGCATCATACACGAATTAGATAACATTATGTAATAAACATAATCACAAAACAATATATAGACCATTTGGTCTTAAATTCTAAATCCCAAATCAAAACTTGATTCTAATTTACAAAATCTTTTGTTTTACCTCTAAAATCCCAAATCCTGAATCCCATCTTGACTTTTAACATTATGTAATAGATATAATCATTTCAAGACCATTTGGTCTTAAATTCCAAATCCCAAATCAAACATGATTCTAGTTAACAAAATAGTTTGATTTTAGCTTTAAAACCTCAAATTCTAACTTACATTTAAATCCCAAATCCCATATGCATATACATTTTCTATTTAACAAAATGGAAACAAAAATCAAGTTTTACCTCTAAGTAGTGGGTTCTTGATAGGGGGAGTGATTGACAGTGGTGGTGATGGTGGAGGTGGTGCTACAAGTCGGCGACACGGTGGAAAGGGTGGTCGGCGATGGGCTGGAGTGACCGGCAGTGGTGGCAAAGGGGTGTTGCTGCAGGTGGTCGGCGACGGGTGCTCGTGGCCGGTGTCGTTGACCGTACTCTTCTCTCGGTTTGATCGCTCTCCCTCTCCCTCTCCTCTCGTTCTTAAAGTCTAACTCTTACGTATAAGGCTAGAGTTTATTTATTTTGAAAAATCATCTGTTGCTAATTATTTTAAATTTAAATTATTTTTTATTTAATTCAATTATAAATTTAATTAAGTATTAGTTAATTCTAAATCATTAAATTATTAAATTACTAAATATTTATTAATTTATTAAAAAAGTTAATTAATAACTAATAGATAAAATAATAAATACTCTTTAATTAGAATTCACTAAAAACGGAATAATTGTAAATTATTACAAAATTAAAATCTATTAAAGCCCAAAAACCGAATAAACCTCGATATAACTCATTAAAGCCAATATAACCCATTAAAACCCAATAATACTAAATAAAACTCAATGAAACCATTACAGTCCATTAAGATCTATTAAATCCCTATATAACTCATTAAAGACCAATATAACCAATCACAGCCCAATGATACAGAATAAAGTCTAATAGATTCATTAAAGCCCAGTAAGATCATTACAACCCACTAAAATCCATTAAAGCCTAATATGATTCATTAACGCTCAATATAACCCACTAAAGCCCAATATAGCCCATTAAGCCTGTAAGAACGGATTATAGCCCAATGATACTAAATAAAGCCTAATGAAACCATTACAACCCACTAAGATCCATTAAAGCCCAATATATCCGAATAAAACCCAATAAGGTTCATTAAGGCCTAGTAAACTGAATAAAGTCCAATAAAATGATTTAAGGCCCAATAAAGTCTGTTAAGACCCAATAAAATGGATTAAAACACAATAAAATTGAATAAAGCTCATTAAGACCCAATAAAATGAATTAAAACCCTATACAACCGAATAAAACCCAATAAGACCATTAAGGCCCATTAAGACTGAATAAAGCCTAATAAAATGGATTAAGATCCAATAAAACCGTGTAAAGCTTATTAACGCCCGATAAAATTAAATAAAGCCCAATAAATGGATTAAGGCCCAATAATATCAAATAAAGCCCAATAAATGAATTAAGACCCAATAAAACCAAAGTCTATTAAGGCCCAATAAAATGAATTAAATAACCTAATAAACCTAAATAAAGCCAGATAAGGCCCAATAAGACTGAGTAAAACCCAATAAAATGGATTAAGGCCCAATAAAACTGAATAAAACTCATTGAGGCCTAATAAAACTGAATGAAACCCAATAAAATGAATTAAGACTAAAAAAACCGAATAAAGCCTAATAAAACTGAATAAAATAAAATAGAATATATTAAGGCCCAATAAAACCAAATAAAGCTCATTAAGACCCAATAAAACTAAATAAAGTCCAATAAAAGAATTTAAGGCCCAATATAAAGCCCAATAAAATGATCTAAGGCACAATAAAATCGAATAAAGTCCTTTAAGACCCAATAAAACTGAATAAAGTTTAATAAAACGGATTAATGCTCAATAAAACTGAATAAAATCCAATATAAATGGATTAAGGTCCATTAAAGTGCAATAAAACCGAATAAAACCTAATAAATGGATCAATGCCCAATAAAATAGATCAATGCCCAATAAGGGGTTGTTTGGCAATTGTTGAATGGTTTGGTGCAGAATGATTAAGTGATCAGAATGATTAAGTTATCAGAATGATTAATAGGCTCTCATGATATAGTGCAAAATGAAAGATAATGTTTGGTAATTGTGTACAATGAAATTAAGGATCTTAATGGTTAAGGGAGATACAAAATACAAAATCATTCAAATAGTTTTAGAATCATTAAGAGGCAGACTTTTATTTTGCCAAACAAGATTCACCTCTTAACGATCTAGAGGTTGCATTTTAATGGAACTATTAAAAGGTAAACAAACAACCCCTAAAACTGAATAAAGTCCAATGAAAACATTTAAGGTCTAATAAAACCGAATAAAACTCAAACAAAATACACACTTTATCTATACATTCACATATACACATACATTTAAACATATATACAACATATATACATAGGTCTAATCGTGGTTAACGACCAACACACATATATACACATCATGTATACATATGTATATAATGCGGGCCGACAGGTGTATATACATCTAGCAGATACACATGACGCATACACATGTGTAAATATAATACACACATTATCTAGATATTCACATACACACACACACACACACACACACACATATATATATATATATATATACATCATCCGATACATGTATTTTCAACAATATAAACATAGATCTAATTATCACGGTAAGCAAGCAAAACACATATATCTTTATCATATAACACATATACATGTATACATACGACACTTACATATCACATGTGTACCTATAACACATAAAAAATTAGAAAATAAGAAAAATAAGATAATCCTCCACAGATCCCTTGTTGATTAGCGACGGACACCATCGCCGTTGATCAACAAGAAATCTGCGAGGGAACTGGTTGTTGACTCATCCCTCGCAACTCACTTACTGATCAACAATGGATAGACCAAAAACCATTTTCTCGCAAATCTCTCGCTGATCAGCAACAGATTAGTGAGGGTACCGGTTTTTGGTCTATCCGTCACTCATCAGTGAGGGATCTGCGAGGGTCAGACCAAAAACCATATTCCTCGTAGATCCCTCGCTGATCAACGATGAATTAGCGACGAAAATGGTTTTTTGTCTTTCCGTTGATGATTTGTCGCTGATTTTTTTCGTATAAAAGATATATTCTAGCATAGTTGAATCTCCTCGAATTATGGAAGGTGGCCTTTTTTTCCCCTAAATGTCATAACATTGGCCTATAGCAATGGGGCATAACATTAAGGGGGTGTTTGGGATTGCTTATCTGAAACAACTTATGTTTTTTACAAAAGTTTTTATCAATTTATTATAAGTTAGAATGTTTTAAATTCTTCAAAAACTCTTTATTACCGGTTTGGCACCGATATAAATTGTTTATCCAAACACTTAAAAAATGATTATTACCGATATCACATCGAAATAAATCAATAAGTTGTTTTTATAAACAATCCTAAGCCACTGTTGTTTCCTAAGGATGATGAACCAATTTTTTAAAACTATATATGTCCTATTCCTTTGGTCAACGTGGAAGTCTAACATAGGGGTCAGTTGGCATGTATTGTTAGGTGGAGAGGCCTATGCCAAATATGATGCAGTGTTTATGCTGGATTATGGTTCCCTTTGTTCGATCGAGGAGTAGCCTCTGTAAGCTATGCACATTATAGAATTACCTTTGTAACTCCTATAATCGTCTATTGGGAAGCTTTGTGCATATGAAGTGCAATATAAAACCAATTAAATTATATATACTTGTAAAAAATGAAATCACGTTCATTTGACTATAAAACAAAACATCGATTTATCTACCCAAAAGAGTAAGACGAGCGTTTTGTAGAAGATCCTAACTTGCTTATAAACGTTACAAGTAACGAGGACGGCTAACAAAAGTTAAAGGGTCGATGTGAAAAGTACGTTAAAGAAAAATGAAAATAATGGAATGATTCATGGTTTCATAAACAACAAAAAGAAAAATAATAATAAGATATTAAAGAAAAAACAAGGGAGAAAGAAATGTGGGGTTAGAGTTAGATTAATCCAAGTGCTATCCTATACAGTGGGTCTTTCTCTCTCATTCTCTTTTCTCTCACATTCCTTCATTTGTAGCTTCCTTCTCACTTGTCTTTGAGAACGCACACACATAAACACAAGGAGGTCAGATCCCAAAGGTGGTTAATCTGTCCATCAATCAATCCATATACATTGTTCAGTCAATCTTATCAATCAATCAAATCAAACTGTGAGAGAGAATCAAACAGGAGAGAGAGAGAGAAAGTAGAAAGGGCAAAAGTGAGGAAAAACATGTCATCTTCAGCTGCCTTTTCACCGGACCACCACCACCACCACCACCTCTCTCCTCCCTCCGAGCAGCTCTGTTATGTCCAATGCGATTTCTGTGACACTGTCCTCGCGGTACAAAACAACATCATCATCATTATCATCCGTAACACTATATATATAAATATATATATATATATATCTCCTGTTTGAGTCATCACAATCTTTGATTACTATCTACTTTGTTATTTTCCGATTTTCTTGATGCAAACCTGATTTTCTGTAAATTATGACAAGAAAACTCTCTGCTACTTTAAAAAAATCGATCTTTATGATGATCTTGAACTCAATCTTCATGATCTTCATTTAAAATGCCTGAAAAAGAATATCGTTTTCATGATTTTTTTAATGGTGTTGTAGGTGAGTGTTCCTTGCAGCAGTTTGTTCACAACTGTTACTGTTCGATGTGGGCACTGCACCAATCTCCTGTCTGTCAACATGCGAGCTCTTCTCCTTCCTGCTTCCGCAGCGGCTGTTGCTGCCAACGCCGCCGCTAATCAACTCCATCTTGGCCATAATTTCTTCTCTCATCAAAACATTATGGTACAAATTAACTTGTAATTTAGTGAGAAAAAAAAATATGGACTTTACACGACTCCTGCTCGATTTTTAAAGAGAGAAAACCCAGATGTCTTTTCCATGGGTAATGTTATCTTTTTTAAGAAAGAAAATGAGTATTACCATCTTGTTTATGTGTGCGTCTTTAGCTTAACGAGGTCTGCAGCTATGGTCGATGGATATCTTTTCTAAAACAAATATGATGAACGTCCTCCGTCCGATTTCTACCCAAGATCTTTATTGAAAAAGGATATCTAGGGTTAGGGTTTTGCTTTTTCTAATCTTTTTCTACCCAAGATCTTTATGATGAACGTCTTCCCGTAAATGTATCACAAAGAATTAAGGTTTTCTCAACTTCTTTCTGTTGGGATCTTGGGGCCTTGGCATGTATGCCATAGACCATGGGGTTTTAATTTCATGGAAATCATAGGAGTTGCTTAAAACTGTAAACATCGATGTTCTAACCCCCGTTCTGTAAAATGTATATATGTTTAGTTAACGTCATAAATCTTTTCAGGAAGAGATGAGAAACACCCCTTCCAACTTGTTCATCAATCAACCAAATCCAAATGCTCCTTTCGCACCTGTTCGAGTTGACGAGCTTCCCAAACCTCCGGTTGCGAACAGACGTAAGACTATCAGTTCTTTTGTTCTTACACCACCTATAAGTCTTTTAAAGAAGACAAACCAATGAATAATCCATTAATTTAACTTGCATCTTACCATACCATTGGTGCTTCTAATCTAGAATAGTTCTGAGAAAATCAAGCTAGCTTTCTAAAATACTTCAGTGTTCGTACTTTCAAAAGTTAACACTCAAATGGGGTCTTAAGACTATTGTTTTGGGTAAGAAGAAAAACTCTCTTTCTTTAGATTTTATTTCATGCCTTTCCCTCTTCCTCTTTGTTATTTCTGAATATGTTAATTTTGTACAACCAAAAAGGCAACTTTACATCAGCAACTTTGCATTGAGTTACATTACTGATCATCTAGGAAACCCTAACATACTTATTCAAAACAAAAGGTTCACGCATTCTATCCCTCACACCAACACATAAACACACCCATGATCTAGCTAAAAAAATGACCTATTATTTACCTTTTTAATTTACTTTTTACAATACTTTGTGCCTTTGTTTTTTGTTTGCATGTGTGCCAAAATCAGAAAGTGTATATCCACCCCAGAAAATAAAACGGTCACAGATCTTTGATAGATAAAAGATAATGATGATGTTATGATAGGAGAGAGAGAGAGAGAGAGAGAGAGAGAGAATAGGGAAGGTAGAGGAAGGAGAGGGTCTATAAAATAGTCAGCAATGAAACGATTTTATTGTAATATCTGTTTACTTTGTCACTGTGTTTGTCTTCTATTTGCAGCTCCAGAGAAGCGCCAAAGAGTGCCTTCTGCTTACAACAGATTCATCAAGTAAGTAATTTTTTTCACTTTTAACAACAAAAATATCTGTAATGAAATATTTTTGTGCATAAAAACATACCCTTGTACAACAAATAAGAGAATATGTGGGACCAAATGGCCTTTGTTCTAGCGGTACGTGAATCATTCGTCTCCTATGAGGTCAAGGGTTCAAACCTCACCAAAGGTGAGGAGGGTGTGTGAGTTTATTTGTTTTATTTGTCATATATATAAATATATGTGATAAATTTGAAGCTCATCATATCATGATCTGTGTTAGAACATCATTAAAGGTATTTGTTTTGTGAGAAGACATGAGATAAATATTCCATAGGAAAAAAGAACATAAGATAAACATATTCAAAATATAAAAAACAAAAACAAAGGATCAAATCTGAAATTTCAAAGTACTAGTTTGAATTTTTAAGTTAAAATGTACTGCTTTAGACAGCAGAGTACATTTTTATTGAATGAATTACTTGTACTGTGTAAATGGTTACAAAATCTGAGCTTCTATCAATGTACTCTCTCCCACTTTATTAATTTGTTGTATTGATATTTTACTTTAGACCACTTTTATAACTCTATAATCTGTACATGTCTAATTATATTTAACAGACACAACCTTTGGATTTGGAATCACATTTTGAGTCACTAAATTTGAATAAAAAGGTATATGAATTGCATAAACCTTGGAAAAAAAAGGGTTAAACATATGAATTGCAGGGAAGAGATCCAACGTATCAAAGCAGGAAACCCAGATATCAGTCACAGAGAGGCCTTTAGTGCAGCTGCAAAGAATGTAAGATTAAATAATCTTGATTTTCTAGCTTAAATACAAGGCAAAAGCTACCTAGGGTTTCTAATTTAGAACTAGGGTTTCCATTTTCTTTCTCCTAATTCTATTATTTTTATAAATTGTTTGTTTAAGTGGGCCCATTTTCCTCACATCCACTTCGGACTTATGCCTGATCAACCCGTGAAGAAACCCAATGTGTGCCAACAGGTAATCCTTTTTTACCCTGGAATTTTGTCTATCAACTCTTTCTCAAACATATCTATCTTGGTCCTACATTAATCCTTTTTTCATATTCAACATGTGGTTATGTTTCTGTGTTCATCTTTATTAGTGAGAAACTGAGAAAGTGTAAACCTTTTCTGCCTCAGATTAGCTTTTTCTCTAACAAGTTCTTGTGCTTCACTGTGTTATTATCTTTGTGTTTGTAATTATGCAGGAAGGAGAGGATCTGCTCATGAAAGATGGATTTCTGACCACCGCCAATGTGGGTGTTTCACCTTATTAAGAAAAGTGGAAGGGCTGAGATATAAATAGCTAGCTAGGGTTTCTAAGTTTCGCATGTACTTTGCCTTGTTGCTTGAATGCCTAATTAAGACTGAATAATTAGGGGTTCTTGTTTTATGCTATTATCTTTAAATCAAAGTCTCTTACTTTATGGTATCAATGGGGGGATAGAATCATTTGAGGTCTTTTGTAAAATCTAGTAGTCAATCACTCTTGAAGACCCTTTCATGTTGATTTCATCTCATGCTGTTTTGTATCATTATCATTAGTAATTCGGAGCTTCCATTCGTTTTTAGGTGATCAAACTAATAGAGAATGTAAGGGACATGTGCTAGAACATCTTCTTATATCATTGAATATACTAGCTACATGTACCAGTGCACTTGGATTTTTCACCTTTCTAGTGATTAGTTACAAAAGGTGTTGCATTAATTTGATATCCCATCCTTGAGTTGTAAAAACGATAGCGGTGAGGATCCTCGACCTACCATCATCATTGTTGTCCGTTTCTGATTTAATACGAATAGCCTTTATAGTGCGTACCCACTACCGATGAGCCTTTCATCCCTACCATCCTTAATATTTGACACAATGTCATTCCAATCTTATGGTCCCTAGTCATCAAAATTCCTATTCCTAGAGGTCACACCTCTGTCTTGCCAAACCTTTGTTATCAATTTGCTTTTGATTTTTGTAAAGGCAATCTATAAAAGAAGGTGACTAGCTGTGTGCAAAAAAAGAAAAGAAATAAAACAGAGATCTATGGAAGGGATAGAAGTAGTTACCTAACAACCTTTTACAAGCAAAAATGAAAAAGAAGTAGGAAAAGGGCTAGCAAAACTCAAGCAAACCCACAACATATCAGGAACAGAAACAGCAATCCAAGAAACAAAGAAACAGCTTATCTGATGCTCTTTCTAGAGTTTGATACAGAACCTAATGGGGTGAACTGATCAAAGAGCCTTCACCTCACCACACAGCTCAGCAGGGTCCTCTCATAATTAGCATCAAGTTACTCAAGATTATACCATGCTATCAACATTTTTATGAACCCAATTCTCAAAAAAGAAATTTAAACCCTGGGTTTCCAGAACTCTTCTCTGTTGGATTTTATAATTAACCGAATTAACGAATAAAAACACGGGTTTGAAATTTTGGTTTAAGGTTGCAGTTGATGTAGTTGATCACTATACTGGTCTAACTAGGAAGCTGATGAACAAAGTGACAAATGGAGGGTGGAGGAGAGCAAAAAGCTTAAAACCCCAGGGTAGAGATAGGAAAGGAGATGAACCATGATGATCACCATATCTAGAGATGGGCCGGCAAGAGATCAATCATCTCTTAAAGCAAAAACTGCCAAAAGATTTCGATAAAAAGAATATTTGAATGATTTGAATCTGAAAAGCTAGAGTGCCCTTTTTACTTTATTGAAAAGCATAGGTGATGCAGATGCAGATGCAGATGCAGTAAGGCAAAAATAGGATTTTTATGGCCCATATGGAACACCCAAAGACCCTGAAGGCCATAAGCCATTGGGTTTGTCCGGTTAAAAAGTCAATTGTGTCGATTTGATCAACAAAATATTTTTTCTAAAACCAATGGGCCTTTGGCCTAGCGGTACTGTAGCTCTTGGCCTTCTAGGAGGTCAGGGGTTCAAACCTCACCATAAGTGAGGAGAGTGTGTGAGTTTATTTGTTGCATTTGCCGTATATAAATATTATATAC
Organism: Cynara cardunculus var. scolymus; assembly: GCF_001531365.2. Taxonomy (NCBI): domain Eukaryota; kingdom Viridiplantae; phylum Streptophyta; class Magnoliopsida; order Asterales; family Asteraceae; genus Cynara; species Cynara cardunculus. The sequence goes on from NC_037541.1 coordinate 11,318,397, forward strand.
TTCAAAAAAAAATCCTAAAAGCAATAATCTTCTAAGCAAGACGCAACCCTATACCTTGTGCGAACGTCATTTTAGCCGATTAATTTCCAATGTTTAGGGGCTTAAATCGGACTTTTTCCTTGTTTTGGATGGATCCTAGGTATGGTTACCACTACAACAATATTGGCTTTATAGAAGGTCTAGATTGTCTAAGCGTCCTAATTGATACTTTTATTATAACTTGAGTTTATAAAGCGTCCTAATAGAATCTTTTATAATAACTTAAGTTTATAGGACCAAAACTATTAAGCGTCATATCTAAAAGTGTTACCGTCGGCTTATATATAATGATTTCGGACATTTTAACAATTTTTTATGACGCTTTATAAATAAAGTGCCGCAATAGTTATTTAATATGATATTTTTGATAAGCGACCTATAAACCTGTTTTCTATATGAAACTTGTGCTTATAAAACACTTTTTAAAATACTTATTAAGAAACTTTATTTAAAAGCGTCTTAAAAACTTGTTAAAACACTTATAAACCTATTGTAACACTTTTAAATATGATGTTTTTTGTTTCGGTCCTATAAGCTCAAGTTTATAAAGTATTTTATTATGATGCTTAAACATTTTAGACATTATATAAAGTCAATTTATTCTATTGTATGGTTTTCTTTCAACGTCCATGGCTCTTGTAAAACATTCTGGACTCAACTTTTACTACATCAACTCACATCTTTAGTAGAATCTCATGCTTGGTTATTGATAGAAAATTCTCGAAGAGGTATGCAGTACCAAGTTAGTTAGTCTGTCATATACATATACATATATATATATATATGTATATATATATATATATATATATATATAGACACACACACATAGGGGGAATATTTTGCAAACCAAGTCATTTGTACAAATCGTGAAAACAGTCGAAAAAATTTCATGAAATTGTTTAATATGATGGATTATTTCAAATAATTATAGACATCATATTTATTCTATTAATTTTAGTAAACAAATTTTATTACAAAGAGAAATACATAAACGGTTTAATTTTTACATAAAAACAAAAATATATGAAACATTTTCATCATGAAATGAATTAGTTGAAACAATTTCATCATATTAAACAATTTCATGGAAAATTTTCACTAAAATAAATAATGAAATCGATGGTTTTCACGGTTTGTACAAATAGTTTGGTTTGCAAAATATCCCTCCCATATATATATATATATATATATATATATATATATATACACACACACATATACATATATACAGAGACAGAAAGGGGGGATGATCTTTCGTTAACCAAACAAATGGTGTTAACTATACAAACCCATTTGCACCAATAAAAATCATTGTTAGTCCTTGTTAATTAACATGTTGAAGTCAATTATTATGGGCACAAAAGTAATTTTAGTTTTTAGTTATTTTTTAATTAATAAATTTAATGGGATGTTAAAAAAAGTTGTTGCATGATTTTTGGGATTATAATCATATCAAATCTTTCAAATTTCTCAATGAACAAGTTTAAAGAGATAGAAGGATGGAATTTCAACTTGAACAAGTTCAAAAGTGAAACCAGTGAACAAGTTTCACTTATGAATAGGGTACACTTATCAGTATCATGAACATTGTTTTATAGTGTGAATGCGTTCATGATCAGTTGTTGAACACATGTACACTAATTTTTTATGTCTAAGTTCTTATGAACAAGATTCATTCACTAGCACTGTCATATGAACAAGTTTCAATAATGAACACATTAACTGTTGCACTAATGAACATAGTTTCACTTATGAACTTGTTCCAATTGAATCTTCATTTTTCTCCCATAGTAAATGTGTTGTTTGAAAAACTTGAAAATACATGATATAGTTATCATCCCTAAAATTATAACAACTCTTTTTTGTAACACCCTATTAAATTCATTAATTAAAAGATAACTAAAAAGTCTCTCTGATCTTCTCCAAAATTACCCTTGTTCATTGTTGTTCACATGCGTTAGTTTCAATCGTTTTACAAAATTACCACTGATCAATTTCATCCGTAGATTAGATAAATTAAAGATTGAAGAAGAACTATGTGTGTGTGTTTGTGGACCTTTTGAAAACTCTCATAAATCATGATATCTTTGAGAACTAATGCATCATATGTTATTTCATATATTTTCTTCATCTATGATTATAATTTAATGTTGTGATTAACATATATTTTTTTAGAATGTGTATGTTTACAAGTACCGGTTTCACCATGTGAACATTTTTGACATGTTAGTGAAACAAAAAATAAGTGAAATTTTTTTAAATTGTGAACCGAATACATATGAAATAAACACATTGTGAAACAAATATGTGTAAATCAATACATTAAATACTATACGTGGATGGAAAAAAAAAAGCAAGTGAAACAAACCCTTAAGGTAAAAGTTCTCACGGATCTCACAAATTTTAGAGTTCTCAGATTACTAAGTTCCTATATATAAGGGGTCTAACCAAATGAGAACTCAATAATTTGAATTAATCGTAAGATCCAATGTGAGTCACTCATTTAAGATAATTAAGTTATTTATTAAATAAATAAATAAAGAGATAATTTAGTAATAAAAAAGACAACTCATAAATACAAATAATTAATTTATTCTCTCCATAAACAGGAAACCCATAACTCTTCATAGTGTGTTATATTTGAATTTTTAATGCCAATAACACAAAGTGTATTTCGTTATTTCGATGTTTTCCTTGTATCACAATCTGTGTTCTCCTTGTTTACAGTGTATCACATTGTGTATCGGGTATCACAGCGTGCATACAATGGGTATCATAATGGATATTAGTAGGTATGAGTGGGTATATAGAAAGAATGTTCCTAATTAATGTATCACAACATGTATATAGTGGGTATCACAATGGAATGTTCACGTTGGAGGGAGAGGAGACGTAATATTTCTAAAATACCTGAAATGACATTATTTAAAAAATTTAAGTCAAAATTACAAAAATTATTAATTTCCTAATTTAAACTTTGATTGTTGGTTGAGTTTGGATCTCCCGAATCTCACGGAACATTGAGTTCTCACTTGAATAACCTTATCATATATATATATATATATATATATATATATATATGAGCTATCAAATGAAAACCACCATCATTTGTACAAATCATACAAACCACTCTCATAGGTCGATTTCATTGTTTAATCTTATAAAAAAAATTCATGAAATTGTTTAATCTTGTGAAATTGTTTCATATAATATTTAATGAAATTATAATGAAACTGTTTTATGTATTTCTCTAAAATTAAAATAATGAAGATAATAATATCCATAATTAACACTCTCCACAATAAAATGGTTAATCAACCTCTCATAATTACAAAAAAAATGAACAAAATGAAAAATTATGATTGGTTGAATGAGGTTTTCACGGTTTGTACAAATTGAGTGGTTTTTATTTGAACGCTTCTCTCTCTCTCTATATATATATATATGTATATATATATATATATATATATATACACATACACTTCAGAGTATTTAGTAGTCTTGTGTGTTTCATTAAATACGAAAGAACAAGAGATTGATTCTTGCTAATCCGAGGGATATTAATAGGTTATCTAAAGGGGGTCAAGCTTCAGAATTTGGGTGCCAAATACGAAGAAGATAGTTCACTTACGTCATCTGACGTTCAACGAATCTCATTTCTGATCAAGGCACAATCGATGCATGTGATTGATACTTCAACTTTCGAGGTTCTAAAACCAGTTGAATTGAGTTTGTTACTTCCTAAATAACTTCGGTCTCCAGCAATCAACTATATGATCCATGGTTGAAATATATACGGTTATTTTATTAAGAACCCATGAAATTGTTATAACCTTGAGAATTAAGGCATCATGTGTTATTTCATATAGTTTTTTTTCATCTAAGACTAGAATTTAGAATATCAATAAACATAAAGTTGTTTTACTTTGTGTTTGTTTCACATGTATTTGTTTCACAATCTGGACCCCTTTAGTCTGTTTGTGAAACAAAAGTTACACGTAAAAAAGTTTCACAATTGTAAAACACATACATATGAAACAAACACATTGTGAAGCAAATATGCGTTTATTAATACATTAAAATTTATCTTTAGATGAGAAAAAAATCATATGAAACAATACCTCACTACTAGAAAACAGGCTATTTCCGGTATATATCCGGCGGATTACAACAAAAATGTCAACTTCTGTTGACTTCCGCCGGAAATCCGCCAGTAAAATTATTCTGATAATATTTCCAACAGAGTTCTTAACTAATTATTTTAAACTTGTATTTAAATCTAATTACAATAATTTACCGGCGGATTTTTAATTAATTTTTTAAAATTAAGATCCTTCGGAAATCTGCCGGAATAGTTATTCAAGATTTTTTTTTAAAAATTAATGATTTCCGGCGGATTTCCGGCAACTTTTCAATTTTTTCTCATTTTTCAAACTTTTATTTTCTTAATGGATCGTATTGGGCTTTAACGGTTCTACTGGGCTTTAACGGATGTTAGTTGGGCTTTAATAAATCGTAATGATCTTTAATGGATCGTATTGGGCTTTAATGATTATATTGGCTTTAATACATCGTATTGGGATTTAGTGGATGTTAGTTGTCGTTTAATGAACCGTATTGGGTTTAAAGCACCTATCTGACTTTAATAGATCGTATTGGGCTTTAATGGATCGTATTGGTCTTTAATGGATCGTATTGGGTTTTAACAGTTCTATTGGTTTTAACGCATCATATTGGGCTTTAGTGGATGTTAGTTGTGGTTTAATGGACTGATTGGGCTTTAATGGATCGTATTTGGCTTTAACGGTTCTATTGGTGTTTAACGCATCGTATTGGGACTTAGTGGATGTTAGTTGTGGTTTAATGGATATCATTGGATTTTAATGGACATATTGGGCTTTAATGGATCGTATTGGGCTTTAATGAACCGTATTAGGTTTTGATGGACCGATTGGGCTTTTAATGGATCGTATTAGGGTTTAATAGATCGTATTGGGCTTTAAAGTTTCTATTGGGCTTTAGTGGATGTTAGTTGGGCTTTAATGGATCGTATTGGGCTTTAATGGTTCTATTGGACTTTAATGCATCATATCGGGTTTTAGTGGACCATATTGGGCTTTAATGGATCGTATCCCGCTTTAATGAATCGTGTTGGCCTTTAATGAACCGTATTGGGTTGTAATGGACCGATTGGCCTTTAATGGATTGTATTGGTCTTTAATGGATTGTATTTGGCTTTAAAGGTTCTAGTGGGCTTTAGTGGATGTTAGTTGGGCTTTAATGGATCGTATTAGTCTTTAACGGTTCTATTGGGCTTTAGTGGACCGTATTGGGCTTTAAAGGTTCTATTAGGCTTTAGTGCATGTTAGTTGTGGTTTACTGGATCGTATTGGACTTTAATGGACCGTATTGGGCTTTAATAGATCATATTGGACTTTAATGTACCGTATTGGGCTTTAGTAGATCGTATTGGCCATGGACCATATTGGGCTTTAATGGACCGTATTGGGTTTTAATGGAACATATTGGGCTTTCATGAAACATATTGGGCTTTAATGGTTCATATTGGGCTTTAATTGACCGTATTGGGCTTTAATAGACCGTATTGGGTTTTAGTGGACCGAATGGGCTTTAATGGAACGTATTGAGGTTCAATGGACCGTATTGGGTTTTAATGGACCGATTGGGCTTTAATGGACCGATTAGACTTTAATGGACCGTATTGAACTTTAATAGACCGTAAATTGGGTTTTAGTGGATCGATTGGGCTTTAATGGAACATATTGGGTTTTAATGGACCGTATTGGCTTTAATGGGCATTAACGGTTCACTTCTTACTTCTCAAATATTTACCATTTCTCAAAATAACCTATGACTATATATACACACACACACACACACACACACACACATATATATATATATATATATATGTATGTGTGTGTGTCAAAGATCATGTGAGAAAGAAAGTTAAGTGAGAGGCGTAAGAAGGGATATGGACCCTTGATCACCTCTAATCTTAGACCCACTCATTAATCACGTTTGATACAGAGATCTCAGTTTGGTGCATCTCGGTCATTTAATGTGCATCCAAAGGTGGAGATTCCTTCTTACACTTCTCGTCTTAACTATCATTCTCACTTAAACCCAACTCTATATATACACACATACGCTCTCATCAATAAGTTGAAAATGTTCAATACAATATTGTTTATTTATTAAGTTTTCAATTTCCTAATAAGTTTTACCTTTTACGCATTTTATTGGACTTACTTGAGTTATTTACTTTTGTCATTTGTCACGACTTGAGATGAAGGATAATCTATGGACATGTCACACGTCATTGATGAATTTATTTTGTAGTTAATCTTTCATATGTGTTTGAACTAATTATGGAATTCTTTAGTCATTTTAGGCTATTTTAAATTATGTATTTTTGTCATATTGAAACTTTTTGTTATGTGAACTACAGAAATGTGATTGTCGAATTTATTTTGAAGTTATTATTTATAATTATTGGATTAAAATGTGTTTGAGTATAAACTGCACACATTTTGTGATGTAATTTTATACATTTGAGGTATATACTGTACGGTTTACGATTTTTATCTAAACTGCACCAAATTGCACCGCAAACACCTCTAATTTACTCTAAATTATTTTATTTGGTGTAATTCAATTGGGCTAAAGCTCAAGTGCTTAAGTAAAAGAAATTGGGCTAGGCCCATGTTGTATTTAAGGCCCACTTCCTACATATATATAAGTATATATGTAGTCTCTCATATAATAAAGAAATACAATGTACAAGGGAGTTGGAATCATTTGAGATCAAGGATATTTCGTGAGACCTGTAAGATCAATTCTCAACCCTTGAATTAGATTTACAATCTGAACATTCATAATCACAAAATTGTCACGAGACTACTTAATAATCACAAAATTGTCACCGTGCAACTTTAGACTATTAGATCATTAGCTTATAAAGTTGATCAATGAACATAAATTGGTCTTACGGGTCTTAAGAAAAATCATTGGTCTCACATGAACCCAACCCTTATACAAGATGAAACGATTACAAAGATATTATCGGTTTTAAGATTCCAAGAATACATTATTTTATGTATAAACATCATGATGACTTTTTGTATCATAATGTAGATGAAAATACAATAATATATTCAGATTTCTATATATATTAAAAGATACGAACAAAAAACAAAGTATTTATCAAATTCTAAACTATACGTAATATATTATTTTTTCTATCCTGTAATAAATGTTCATAACAAAAAATGCATATATTTTTTTAGATATGAAATAATTTAAATTTTTTAATTAAGTAACAATTTTATCCTTGCAAATAGTGGGATTTTCTATCTCATTAATGAGGATAAAATCGGAAAATAGGTATTTATTTTTGAAATCAAACATTTACTTTATGATAAACTAAAATGAAAAGGTGGATGCAAAGTAATAGTCTTTTTTTATTAACCTGGATATCCAATTCGCTATGCAAGCCGACTAATCATAGAGACGACCATTCATTTTGCGAGTAGTCCGGAGTCACCACATTTGAACCTCCGTGGCTACAAAGGGGATTTTTTTTATTTCTCATTTGATTCGAACATGTGACCTACAAATACTTTTGACATTTGAAACGAAAGCTTAAACCAATCGGATACCACCCTTGTGGTTAATGCACAGTAATAGTTAGCATCTCCATCAGACATGATAAATAGAGATTTTGGAAACTTAAGAGGTTTTTTTTCTTAGAAAATAAGAAAAGAATATAGAATCTCCAAATTTAAAAAATCTTTGAAACTTAATATTAAGAACAAAGATATATTATTTTGATCGTTTCACCAATGAGGATGAATATGTTATAATTATTTATAGAGTTTTTTAAAATATATTGTGATAATGATTTATAGAATATTTTATTAATATATTATTAATTCGGGACCTCTGAAATAGTGTAATTGTTAGAGTTGAATATAAATTTTTTTTAAGATTTAACTCTTGATACTTTATTTAAAAAAATTTACAAAGTATCTATTGAAGATCATTCATATTTTTAGAGCAAATTAAAAAAAATCATGAATTGACTCGAGAAATATATCATCCCAATATTTGAAATATATATTTTTTGAGATACATTTTACAAAGAACGAAGAATAACTCCGACTTCAAAAATATTTCAAGATTCATTTTCGAAATTTTATAGATGAATATAAATGATTAAGAATTCACTAAAATAGATACTTTTTAACTAAAAGTGTTAAGTACATCATCGAAGACATGTTATGGACGTTCATAACTTACAGCAATGTCCAAGCTCAGTTTTACTAAGAAAAAGAAACAAAAGGTTCGAATGTCCACAAGAGGTCATTTCAGACTGTCACAAGCCTTCGAATTTGAAAAGTGTTTACGTATAAATAAAGGCATTCATTCAACTTTAATAGTATTTTTTTGCAAGCTCAATCATATCCCTCCATTTTCTTAAAATTTTGTGCATTTTTTCAGAGATACCCATACTCAACCACTCGTTCATATTGAAAAGTAAATTACTAGTATTGTTCTTAATTGATATTTGATTATCATTGTAATGCTTTATTTTGATTGTCAGTATTGATTGATTCAATCTTTTACAAAAAAAAAAAAAAAACGAGTGTGTACTTGAATATCAGTTTGGGAGTTCAACACTTTGAAGTGAATAGAACCGAAAAGGTTTCAATGAAGTTGTGAAGAGGTTTGGGAGTAGAAACTTTTGGAGTAAGAGTAAAAGAGAGGGGGGGGGGATGATGATGATTGATGTGGGTGACCTTATATGAAGAGAGTGGAAGCATATAAAAGAATTGCAAAGCACCCTTAGTTTGAAATTAGGGTCAGAAACCTTGACGAAGTTGTGCTCAGTAATGACATCATCATAAATGACATCACCAATTCCTAAACGGTTTGGTTTCCTTACATCATCTGCTCCCTTTATTCGAAAGGCATCTCTACGACGCATGCATTATCATCTGTCATATTGGTGATGACAACGCTTAAAGCCTATTGAATCAATAGGATGTTGCCATGATCAACATATACCACTTCGTCCGTTTCATCCTCTGAGTCATACATTTGGTGTAGTCTTGTCGTCACCAACTATTGATACGGGTAGTCCTTTGCACAATGGCCCAGTCTGTGACACTTGAAACAACATAGGACTCAGGTACTGCCAACGATCAAACACGTTACTAGTTGTGGTGTCAATTTTTGGAGAAGATCGCTTATTTTTTGTTGTCGTGGTTGTTAGTATTAGAGGGGCTAATCTGCTCAAGATCCATATCTCTCCTCATTTGTTGTTTTTCTACTTTTAACGCTAGGCGACAGACGTCTGAATAATCTCAATATTATTAGAGAGTAATACGTCAAACAATTTGGGTTGAAGGGCACCCAAAAACCTCATGATAATATGATCCGCCTTTTCTGTAGCATCGCATCGCATCCACAAATGTTAACCACAAGAAAAAAAATATTATAGTTGAGGAAAGTTTCCAATCGACGATTTACTAACAGAAACTTAACCCAGTGTAAGAACTACTTCATCTTCTCCAACGTAAGTTTCCACTTTCCTTCAAAACATTGTTGCTTATTCATATAATTTCACCAAAACAAAGCATGTCCCTTGAGCTTGATGGCTACCAACTTGACCTTTGAGTTATTAGGTATGGCTTTCAGGTCAAAAACACGCTCCACCACACTTAACCAATTAGGATGTGCTTTACACATATACTTCAGGATTTTGACATTCCTCTGATGTTCTGCAGAGGCTCGTGTAACATCTAGATTTTTGTCCCTGCCGAAGAAAGTGTTGAACCGAGTGAACTCGTGAAGAAAAACCAAATATGGAGTCAGGTTATAGTGTCATGTGATAGTTAAATCTATCATGATAGCAGACATGATAGCATCATCTGGCACGATTGTGCCATGCGATTGTGACACTGTAACACTTAGCACTCCTAAAATAGGAGGGAATTTAAACTACAAGATAAATGAGATAATTACAAATATATAACTTTTACCCAAAAAGGGGACTGTAAAAACGTTTACATCTAAGGATTGGGTGATAACTAACAAAATACTAATCTAAACCATGTCTAGGTTAAGATTACAATCGAGTGTCGCTACAATTATGAAAACAATTCTATCATCTCATATCGCCAAATATCACCAAAAGTAGTTATCTCCAAAAATGCCTCTACTGATACCTAACACCCTGCTCAAGGATTCGTGGTCCTGCCACATATGGATCCTGATATATACAAGTCATTTAAGAAAAATAAAAAGTTAGGATTACTTTTATTGAACTAAAACAGTTAAAGAGTAAGGTCATAAAACATTGAACATGAAAATATAGCTTTAACCACGTCAACCATTTGAATATTGTTGGTCCCAAAAGGGTCTACAAGAATACTAAACAGTTTGTAGAGGGGGGGATGAATACAAACACA
>NC_037541.1:11330339-11331483 GCF_001531365.2 Cynara cardunculus var. scolymus
ATCTTCAGATCGACGACTTTTCTAGGCATACTGTCTTCTATCCATTGCAAGAGATAAACCAAGTGATCCATTGGACAGAGAGGCAGTTCTGACATTCTCTGAAATCTGACTTCACCTTCATAGTCAAGGAATATAACTCCTAACTCAGGTTTGAAATGCACAGTGTTDGGTRTAAAGGGACCCTTAACTGGCAAGTCAAGATTCAGCATAGAAATGTCAATACTCATATGACCCTTCAGGACTTCATCTAAGGACCAAGGTAAGAAGGATACTCGGTAATGGCATCAAGATTATCCCTGGTGATGAGCATTGAGACAAGAGTACCACCGTCTTTAGATCGTCCGCTGATGCTGAMGCTGATAATTGGGCGGGGACTAAGTCTCTTTTTCAGTTTAGCTTCGCTCCATTGCTTATCCTTGTCTTCGACCTTTTGCTTCTTTTTAAGTTCAGCTTCAGCAACCTGAAGAAGTTTGGCCTAGGCACGGATAGCACTCATCTTTTTCTTGGATCTCTTGGGAAGGACTTTAGCTGCTAGTGACTTGGCAAGCCTTAGGCTTTCTTCAGTCTGCTTTTTTTGAAGATCTAGCTCCTTTTCTGCCCTTAATGCCTCGAGTCTTTCAGCTTCAGAAAGGAAGTCAAACTCACCACCACTAGAGGTACGAAGAGGAATTTTTACTCTAGTCTGGTCGAGCGACTCCTTAAGCTGAGCCATCTGCTGGTCTGTTGGAGTAGAAGAAGTTGGTTGATCAGGGACCGACTCCAACCGACCGCAGGTTGATGATGGAATTTGAAGTTGGCTGAGTGAAGTAATCACTACCTGAGAGGTAGAGTCTTCAAATAAGGACTTTTGAGGTCTTGCAAACAGAACCTTCAGATTTCCTTCTTCAGCAACCGCCTTGCCTTTCGACTTGGGGTCCTGGTGCCCTGATGGTGGAGTCGATTCGCTTGTCTTTGCTCCCTCTGGGATTGAGACTCCCTGAGGGCAACACCTTTGGTGGTTGTTGAWGGGTTCAAGAACTTGATGGAAAAATCATCTTCATCATCGTCGTCGTCGTCACCACCTAAATCATCTCCGGTGTCTGGAATGACAGGTTCATCATCGTCTTCATCATCATCTTCATCATCCATATCATCAGCATCATCA
>NC_037541.1:11334022-11337647 GCF_001531365.2 Cynara cardunculus var. scolymus
GAACTGAAAATACAGAAACAAAATTACATCGATAGATAAAAGAGATTATCATCAAATCACTGAGAGAGAGGATCAATATATATATATATATATATATATATATAGGCCTAACCAAATGAGAACAAATTAGTTTGTGGTAACCTTGAGGTCCAATCTCAACCACAAATCAATAGATAAATTAGAAAATTTAAAATTTTGGTAATTTTGAATTAAAATTTTAATGCAAGGACATTTTAGATATTTTCTCCCTTCTCTCCGTCTCCCGGCCTCCATCCTCCATCTCCGGCCATTGTCCTCCGGTGATACCACAGTGGTATCACAATGCATCTTATATGTGCTTGAGTATCACACTGTGTCTTTTGTTTAACAGAGTCAATATTTTTATATATCACAGTGGTATCACCGGAGGACGGAGGACGGAGAGAGAAGAGAGGAGAGAGAAGAGAAAAACACCTAAAATGTCATTGTATTAACATTTTAATTTAAAATTATCAAAATTATAAATTTCCTAATTTATCTATTGATTTGTGGTTGATATTGGATCTCACGGTTATTACAAACTAGTCAGTTCCCCTTGAATGAACCCCTATATATATATGTATGTATGTATGTATGTATGTATGTATGTATGTATGTATGTATGTATGTATGTAGACACACACACATGGGATCATATTAGGCCAAGTTTTTTTTTGAGACTCAGTAAAACCACCTAAATAACATTAAACCTTCACAATAAGACACCATGACTGTAAACCTTAACTGTGTTTTTGCTATGGAGGTTTGTTTTGTTTTCTACATTCATAATGTTTAGCTGTGAAGATTCAATATTATTTTGTGGTTTTACGGGTCTCATAAAAACAAACCGTTCTCACTAAAAATAACCCTATATATATTGTATATACACACACTACACACATATAGCTATAATATTCTAACACTCCTCAAATTCAAGATGGTGTTAAAGGAGCCAAATTGAGTTTGGAAACTAAAGTATACAACCATCCTCATATGCACGCTTTGGTAAATACATCCATCGACCGGTCAAAAGTAGAGACATATAGAAGGTTACCAGATTTTGTGGATATTTAAGCATGTATAAAATGTTATTAGATCATATCAGATAACATAAAATCAGATAAACTTTAAAAATTCAGTATAAAACTAGAAATTTCTATTCCATTTCGTCTTATCCCAATCAAATACATTAATTGACTTTGACTTATAAATTCAACATATAAAACCTCATATGCACGGATAGCATGCTAGTAATTTACGATTATTATTTTATTACAATAATAATTCATTTTATTAATTTTATTTTATATGTAGTGGGTCCCGCAACTTCCGCATGGCATAACGTAGAGGTTACCACTTGAAATACCTTTGTGTGTAGTGGGTTTGTTGTACGGTTCATAAGATACGGACCTTTGAAAGTGGACAAATGCACGTGTCAATTTTTGATGATCAAAGGGTAGGAATCCGTTGCAATCTCTTCTTTTTATTTTATTCTACTTTTTTTTAATTTTAATTTTAAGCTTTATTTAACTGTTTATTTTGTAGTTAAATTGGAAAAAAAATGAGTTTATCTATACTATATTATTAGAAGGGTACTCACGCAATGCAACGAGATATATTTTGATTTTAATATTTTATTTTATTTTTTATCTCAGTCGATGTAGTAGTATGATCTTATGTGACTTTGAAAAAATGATAATGTTTTTATTTTTGAATAAAATATAAATTTAAAGATATCATAAAAATTTGACAAAAATATATCGATATTTATATCTAATTTACTATTTAAAATTACTATTTTTTTGTGTAATTTTTTATTAATTTTTTTTATATTTAATATATTGAATATAACGTATTTAATTTTTATTTTTTATTAAAGTAATATTTAAAAAAACTACAACTTTCGTCAAAATCACATGTGATTCACAATTAATTATTTTTATTATTTTCAAAATGCTTTTCTAATCATATGTGATTTAACGTTTGATAAACAATAATACAAATTAAAAATTGAAAAAAGTTAATGAAAACATAATCACATGTGATATGTATAAGATCATATGTGCTTCAAAACATAATTCATAATTTATACATATTATATGTAATGTTGTAGATAACTTACATTTATTTTCCATTATAATCAATACCACATATGATGTATAGACGAAAATTAACGATTCTTTTTTGGAAAAAAAAGTTGATTAATTGCGGATATCATATATTATTTTTGACGAAAATTGTAAATATTCTTAAATATACTACTTCAATGAAAATAGTTTCTTTTTAAATGAAAAACTAAATCACACTTATTTTAAATGTTGTAAAAATAAAAAATAAATAAATGAAAAATTAATCATGCTTAAATCATGAAAACTATAAAAAATCATGAATAGATGTCTTAACTAAATATAGTAGATAATTTTTATAGAAAATAAATAAATTTCCACGTAAAATCTATATACAACAAATGATACATATGTCATTTTGGGAGATTTTTTAGAAAGTTTTATTTAAGGCATTATTCAAATAAATGATTAGTACAAAATTATTTTTTATTTTCTTAAAAACATATCATTCTCGTACGAACATCCCTCTATATATGTGCATGTGTGTATGCAAAGGATCGTGTGAGAAGTCGAAGTTATGAAGAGAAGTGTAAGAAAACATTTGAACTCCTGAGAATTTTTAATCTCATGCCCATCCATGAATTGTATTTTATAAAAAGAATTGATCTAGTGCTTCTCAACACACCTCATAGTATTGATATTCAATTGGAAATGATCCAACGATGGAGGTGTTTTCTAAGAATGGATGTTTTTTCTAACCATATCTTCCCTTCTCACCCGGAACCCAACCATATATTGATATATATATATATATATATATATGTGTGTGTGTGTCCATTCAAAAGAGGATTAATTAGTTTGTGGTAACCGTGAGATTCAATGTGTATCACTCGTTTGAGATATTTAAGGATATTTCCTAAAATAAGTTAAAAGGGTAATATAGTAATTCTATTTTTAACAACTAATCAAAATATGTAATTAAATTTTTTAGAAAGAAATATTAATTAAAATTAGTTACCTAGTATATAATTACCTAATATACATCGTATTCTAAAGGCGTTTGTGAATCAAAGTATATCATAGTGATACATTTCACAATATTTCACGTGTATCACAATGTATTTTATTTGTTTTATGAAATGTATTATAGTGTGCATTTTCGTTATTTTCATTGCTTTACAAAGGGTATCACATTGTGCATCTTGTATGTATATATGGGTATCACAATGAATGTCGTTTGTAGGTATCACAATGTATATCTTGTGTTCACATAAGGTTCATTGGAATAAGGTTTGCCGAATAAATTCGTCGGAGAGAAGAAAGAAGAGAGATGACAGAAAGTATTTATAAAATCCCTAAAATGCTCTTAATTAATATTTTAAGTTAATTTTTTTTATTAATTTTTCAATTTAACTTTTGATTTGTGGTTGAGATTGGATCTCACGATTACTACAGACAAAACAATTATCATTTGATTAGACCTATATATATATATATATATATATATATTCAGGTTCATACGAGAATTATGCATATTTAAA
>NC_037541.1:11337662-11341789 GCF_001531365.2 Cynara cardunculus var. scolymus
AAAAATGAAGTTTTAATAAGTTGTACTTATGCATAATTTACTTGTAATTTTGAATTTTAAGTAATATGCATCTATATACAGTACTTCATGCATAAAAAATGGTTATTAAGAGTTTTTGTCAAATGCTTTATATTATAGTATAGATAAAACATTTGACAAAAACTTTTAAAAAATATTTTTTATGCATGAAGTACTGTTTATTGATACATGTTACTTAAAATTCAAGATTACAAGTAAATTATGCATAAGTACAACTTATTAAAACTCCATGTTTGAATTCGTGTAACTAACTGTGGATAAACATCATCAAATAAAGAATAAACATCTCATTTAAAAATAAAAAAGTCTAAAATATAATTAGAATAATTATTGAGTTATAACAAAATAATTTATTATTATCTTTATAAGAAAATTATATTATTAAACTAAATATAAATTACTTCATTATTGAACATAAATTAGATTATAATAAAAAAATTGAATTAAAAAATTACACAAAAAAAATATGAATTTTAAATAGTTAATTTGACAACTTCAAGTTTATATTTTATTCAAAAATAAAAAAATCATTGCTTTTTCAAAATCATATAAGACCATACTATAACATCGACTAAAACATGTACCCTTCTAGTTTAAATATAAAAATATTATAATCAAGATGTAGCTCGCTGCATTGCACAAGTATCCTTCTAGTTTAAATATAAAACATGTTTCGAGTTCACTTACGTGTCTTCTTACTAGATTCCATTATTGAATGAGTCAAAGAATACCCCATACATTTGTATTTTAAAAAAAATGTGTTTTATATGAGATCGTTTAATATTACTAATAGTTGAATTATTTCTCATGATGCTTAATAAACATATGTGAACAATCATGAACAAATGGTAATTTTGAAAAAAAAAATAGGGAGATTTTTTAACATCAATTACTTTTTTGATAATTACTCCATCGTTTGAAACCGACATTAAACTTTAATTATTCATTCATTTTTTAATATGTAATGTGTAACTTATGAATGATGTGAACTAATGAACAGTTGTCATATATGAGTAGCATATGAACATTGTTCATCAATGAAAATATAACATATATGAACATGTTTATTAATGAAAATATACTTGAATGTGTACGTATGTGTGACTGGTGAACACTTATGAACATTGATCAATCAATTCACAGTGAACCCTTGATAAGTGGACATCGTGTTGTTTGCTTATGAGCAAAATGGAAATTGTTTATTCATGTGTGGATTGTATGTTTATCAAAGGTTCATTCATGTGATGGTCTTGAAAACCAACCCAAATTCTTAATTAGGTCAGGTGGATGTTCATCTATCGCCTAATAATGACAATGGCTACAATCATGAAGTAACTAAGAATTGTAACCGACAATTAATATTATGCATTAAAAAATAAACCAAATAGAAAATTATATTCTTACCCTCATTAAATACCAACATCATGTTAATCAACCAAAAGTATATCTTGATTCTGATTGGTGAATGATGGTTTGTAAAGTTAACACCATATATTGAGTTAACAAATAAACTCACCCATACTATATTTGCATGTGTTAGGGATTGTTTGAGATTTATTGAATAGTTTGGTGTAGAATGATTAATTGGTCATAATGATTAAAAAGCTCTTATGATATAGTGCAAAATGAAATATAATTGTTTAATAATTGTTTACAATGAAATTAGGGCACTGAATAGTTAAGGGAGACTCATGATACAAAATCATTTAGAGGGTTTTGGAACCATTAAAAGACAGATTTTTTTTTGACAAACAAGATTCACCTCTTAACGATTCAGAAGCTGACTCTTACCGGAACTATTAAGAGGTAAACAAACAATCCTTTAGTTTGTTGGTTAATACCGTGAAACATTTTAATTTCATATAAATTAATAAAAATGAAAAAGAAATAATGAATTATTGATGTCAAATATATATTGTTTATAAGAAAATAATATCAAGAGTGTAAAATCAGATTAAATCTTATACTTTTCTACTCACTACTTCCTTCAGTATTGAAGTAATTCATGGTTGACTCTTTATGTCTGGGTACGAGAGTATAATTTTTAAGTTTTCTTTTTATGTTTATCTAAGTGTTACGTCTCCTAAATGATTATTATTTATCCCCCAAATTATGTATTAAAAATATGTAAAAAAAGTCACCCCCTACAAAATAACGCGTTGTAACGCACAATAACACTCCATAATGCATTACAATGCAAGCAAACCTTATAGTGGAGCCATGTGGGTTAACATGACAACCAAGCCAAAACCTTGGCACCATAACACTACTATGACGAGATATTTATTACAATGATTATCGGCGACCTCCCCAAGCTAAGCAACCTCGAAGACCATGATACTCTACATTGCAACCACTTTTTTTCCCAAACCATCGTTGTGAGCACCGCAGAGGACCCCTGTCCCTTAGCCGCCCATCGTATCTCCATATCTTGTGCAACCAACCTTCTTCCACATCTCCCCTTCTCCCTCAGTTTTACTCTCTTCTTTTTGTCCTTCGATTCATATATGATTAGTCTTCGCCTCAAAACCATCCTCTCTTACCCAATATGCGTTTTCAGTGTGTGTGTGTGTGTATGCAACGTCTGATAACACATAAACCTGTTCTTAAAAACTTACTATGGATGGTTAATTGAGATTTTTCTTTCGCACCTCTTATATTTATATAAATGTCTTTTATATTTTCTTTTTCCTTTAAGTTATTTTATATTGTCATCTACTTTATTAACCAATGTTTTTTATTTATTTAAAATGGACTAATTTGTTAGTCAACTTATCAACAAACAGTTAGGTTATTAACTAACCATTAACTTTCAGAGTAACAATTAATTTGAAAAACATATTCATTTTGTTTCATAATATATGAAATAATTTTCATGTTTTCGCAAATTTGTGCTCGGTTTTTGTTTTCTAGACATGAGTTGTCAAATCTTGCTCGATTTTATAAGTTCTAATTGATAAAAGATGATACTAAAATTTGAAACCAATATAAATAAAACTATTTTTTTTAAATTGATGAATTATTAAATATTTATAATTATATATTTTATCCTTCTAATAAAAGAAATTCCACTTTGCTCTGACTTTTTCTCTCTTACTCATTATTTAAATTTTTCATTTTCTTTTTCCTTGAAAAAGTCAAATTGAAATTTGAGAAAATTTATTTTTTAACTTGAAAAAAATCGTAATCGAAGAAGTCTACGAAACGGTTAGACCGATTTTTTCAGTCCGATATTCGTGAAAAAAATATTAGGGTATGTTTTATGTCTAGACAAGATAAGACAAAATATAATATGACAGAACATGACATAACATAAACAGTTATTTAGTACCAAACACATAAGAGAAAAAACAAAACAAGTTAAATGACTAATTTACCTCTCATGACTTGTTTATATATTTTGATTAATTTATGTAATTTATTAAATTATAATAAAATAATTATATTTAAAACAGCAAAATGAAAGTTTAAAAAATATAAAATACAATAAATAAAATTAAATAATGAATAAAATATAAAAAAGAGACCTATTTGATTTTTTAAAAAGAAAATTATGTTTTATTTTGAGATTATATTGGTAAAATATAAGTCTATTCCACTTTTTTCCATCATGTTCCATGGGGTAAGGGTGGAATAAGCCCGTTCCACTCTGTTTATGTCTATTCCACATCAGTCCTAACAAACGTAAAACAACAATCGCTATTATGTTTTGTCTTGTTTATTGTATCAAATATGCATTTAATGAACATAACCGTTTAGCAAATGGTCCATGGTTTGAAATATAGGCCTCAACCTCATTTGGGCCTGCAAACCCAATCGGCTATTAATCCTCCTTTAGTTTTTATTTTATATATATATATATATATATATATATATATATATATATATATATATACTAGTTGTGGACCCGTGCAATGCGGTGGGAGCCATGAATTTTAACGATTTTGAAGTTCCATTGGTTTTATAAGATAAGATTTAACGATGATATAAGTTACACTTGGTCTTTACATATTAATACAATTTGAATAAATAAGAGTTATGGTTCCAATTACAGATTATCGATGAAAAAAATTGTATGACAGTTTAAA
>NC_037541.1:11346174-11352298 GCF_001531365.2 Cynara cardunculus var. scolymus
TATATTATTAAACCAAATATAAATTACTTCGTTATTGTACCTAAATTAAATTATAATAAAAAATTTGAATTAAAAAATTACACAAAAAATGAAGAATTTTTAAATAGTTAATTTGATACGAATATTGATATATTTTTGTTATGCATTAAATACTATATATTAATGCATATTACTTAAAATTCAAGTTTACAAGTAAATTATGCATTAATACAACTTATTAAAGCTCGATATTTGAATCTGTATAACTAATTGCGGATAAACATAGGAGGTGTTTGGGATTGCTTATTTAAAACAACTTATTTTTTTTGTAAAAGTGCTTATTAACTTATGTGGTATTAAACCAGAGTTAAATAAAACAGGGTTAAAATTGTAAACTTGTAATAAACAGTTTTTCATAAGTCAAGAATGATTAACTTATCAAAAACAGCTTATTACCGGTTTGGCACCGGTATAAGCAGTTTTTTTTCTTATCCAAACACCAAAAAACAACTTATCACCGGTGCTAAACTGAAATAAGTTAAAAAGTACCTTTTTATAAGCAATCCCAAACACCCCCATAATCAAATAGAGGATAAACATCTCATTTTAAAAATATAAAAAATCTAAAATATAATTAGGATAATTATCGAGTTGTAACAAAATAAATAATTATTATCTGTATATGAAAATTATATTATCAAACCAAATATAAACTACTTCATTATTGTACCTAAATTAAATTATAAAAAAATTGAATTAAAAATTACACAAAAAATAGGAATTTTAAATAGTAAATTTGATATTAATTGTAAAGACCCAAAATCCGATCTTTATCTTAACCTCAAATCATTAATAAAATTCAACCTTAAAAATTGGAAACTTACATAAAATACTGGATTGAAACAGTTTAAACATAAATCACAACGGAAGTCTAAATATTTCTTCTGATCATGCAGCAATTGCTTAAACCTACAACTGACTACTCTTCGTCAAGACAAGTCACGACTAGACTTCATTTCAAGTCTATCCTCTTCACGCGTAGCCTGGCGCTACGCCCTCTCTTTGCCCTTGCTACTATTCCCATAAGTGTAGTGAGCTGGTTGTATTTTTTTTATTTTGAAAAAAAAACACGAGTTTGGTGAGTCTAAGGCCCAGTGAATAAACGGTTTACACACAGTTCATAAACTACCGAAAACATGAGGGGGGAAAGGATTATATCACACAGCATTGCCTGGCGAACTTCACACAGCATGTTCGCTCTTACGACTTAACAAGCTTCACACAGCGTGCTTGTTTTCAGGATTAAATCCCTAGTACAGCCCCCCCCCCCAAGTTTCCCACACAACATTTTATCACAGAAAACACGTTCACACAGCAAACATATTCGTAAAATACAGCAAGCTTGCAATTTAACAGAAACAAATATGCAACCCTAAAAAAAAAATCACGTAAACTCATAGTGATTGATAGCTTCGAACATTCGTTTGATAAACGTCACACACACAACTCTTGAGTATCGATTCTCTGCTTTCGCCTTTTAGCTCTTGAATACCTCTATTTGCTAGTAAGGAACCAATCTCTAGCTCATCACCTCTATATATACTCTTCGTAACCTCCTTACGAATTAATTACCACTTAATTGGTCGGTTACAAGGCAATTAATACCATTTTAAAAACCCAATTTATTCCTTTATAGCGGCTACGATTCTAGGCCATAAATAGTTCTAACGGCCAAAATTAAAAAAAAAAACATTAAGTAAGATTCTCAAAAACCTCAAATAATATTTTAAGTTATTACAAACTCCCCCCCTTAAAAAAATTATGTCCTCGAAATTTGCTTTACGTAAATAAATGAAGGTATTTTATTCTCATCTCACTCTCTGTCTCCCACGTTGCCTCTGGTCCCTTATGATGTTTCCATTGGACTTTGACCAGAGGGATTTCTTTATTCTTCAACTTCTTCACCTTTCTATCCAAGATAGCTTCTGGCCTTTCTACGTAGCTCAGAGTCTGATCCACCTCTATATCTTCCAAAGCTACCTTAGAGCTCTCGTCCGCCAAACACTTTATCAGAGTTGACACATGAAATGCGCTATGGATGCCTTGAAGCTCTTCAGCCAATTCCAGCTTATATGCAACCTCACCCACACGTGCTGTTATTCGATAAGGGCCAATATAACAAGGGCTCAACTTTCCTCGTTTCCCAAATCTTATTATGCCCTTCCAAGGCGAGACTTTCAACATTACTCTGTCTCCAACTTGAAACTCTATTGGTTTTCGCCTTTTGTCGGCATAGCTCTTTTGTCTATCTTGAGCTATTTTCAGCCTTTTCCGAATCTGCTGAATTTTGTCAACCGTTTTCTGCACAATTTCTGGGCCCGAAAGTTGCTTTTCGCCCACTTCATTCCAGCACAGGGGCGTTCGACACTTCCTCCCATACAAAGCTTCCTATGGTGCGACTTGGATACTCGCATGATAGTTGTTGTTATAGGAGAATTCTATTAAGGGAAGATGACTTTCCCATGACCCCGCAAAGTCAATAGCACACGCCCGCAACATGTCTTCCAGCGTTTGGATGGTCCTTTCACTCTGACCATCTGTCTGCTGGTGGTATGTTGTACTAAGTTTTATTTGAGAACCCAACTCTCTTTGAAAGCTTCGCCAGAATGTAGATGTAAATCGACTGTCTCTGTCGGAGACTATTGATAATGGAACCCCATGTCGGGTTACAATCTCATCTATGTACAACTTGGCTAATCTGTCCATTGAGTAGGTCTCTCTAATAGGCAGCAAGTGGGCAGACTTGGTGAATCTGTCCACTATTACCCATATCGCATCAAAACCTCTTGGTGTTCGGGGAAGTTTAGTCACGAAATCCATAGTGATGTGGTCCCACTTCCACATGGGTATCTCCAAAGGTTGAAGTTTACCAAACGGTCGCTGGTGTTCAACCTTCACTTGCAAACAGGTCAAACATCTCTCAACATAGTGAGCTATATCCTTCTTCAACCCCGACCACCAATACGATTTTTGTAAATCCCGGTACATCTTATTATTTCCAGGATGGATGGAGTAACGAGATTTATGGGCCTCGTCCAAAACTTGGCTACGAAAATTTCCCAAGCGAGGAACCCAAATTCTACCCCTATAACATTTTAGTCCATTACCATTGTTTTCCAGCAATGGACTAGCCCCCACCATCCTTTCCTTCCTTATGTTTTCTTCTACCAAGGCTTCCTCTTGCATTTTCTTCAGGTCTTCAATCCAGCTAGCGGTGACCTCCATCCTTAGAGCCTTAACACATAGTGGAGTACCCCTTTCTTTGCGGCTTAGAGCATCAGCCATCATGTTGGCCTTTCCGGGGTGGTATAAGATCTCACAATCATAATCTTTCAACAACTCCAGCCATCTTAATTGTCTCATATTGAGATCTTTTTGATCAAACAAGTACTTGAGACTCTTGTGATCAGTAAAGATGTGGCACTTTACACTTACACCATAGAGGTAGTGCCTCCAAATTTTTAGTGCAAATACCACCGTTGCCAATTCAAAGTCATGAGTTGGATACCTCCTCTGATGCTCTTTCAACTGTCGGGAGGCGTACGCGATGACCTTCCCTTGCTGCATCAACACACAACCTAGGCCCACTTAGAAGCATCGCTATAGACCACAAAACCTTCAGTTCCTACTGGTAAACTGAGGACTGGTGCAGAGCTCAACTTTTCCTTCAAGATTTTGAAGGCCTCATCTTGAGCTGTCCCCCATTCGAACTTAGCTCCTTTCTTAGTAAGAGTTGTCAAAGAGGTAGCTATTTTTGAGAAGTCTTGAACAAACCTTCGATAATAACCGGCCAGACCCAAGAAGCTTCGAATTTCAGAAGGGATCCGGGGTGGATCCCACCTCTGTATTGCCTCTATCTTGGCTGGGTCGACCTTTATTCCCTCTTGGTTCACCACATGACCGATGAATTGCACCTCTCGTAGCCAGAACTCACACTTGGAGAGTTTCGCGTACAGTTTTTCCTGTTTCAGTAGATCTAAAACAGCCCATAAGTGTTCCTCATGCTCCTCCTTGGTACGTGAATATACAAGAACGTCGTCTATAAAAACGATGACAAACTTATCCAAGTATGGTTTGTAAACTCTGTTCATCAAGTCCATG
Organism: Cynara cardunculus var. scolymus; assembly: GCF_001531365.2. Taxonomy (NCBI): domain Eukaryota; kingdom Viridiplantae; phylum Streptophyta; class Magnoliopsida; order Asterales; family Asteraceae; genus Cynara; species Cynara cardunculus. Next base: position 11,350,315 of record NC_037541.1, read on the forward strand.
AACACTGCAGGTGCATTAGTCATTCCGAATGGCGTCACTAGGAATTCATAACGCCCATACCTCGTCCTAAAGGTAGTCTTGGATACATCTTCATCCTTTACCCTCAGTTGGTGATACCCCGACGTAGATCAATCTTCGAGAAGTAACTTGCACCCTGAAGTTGATCAAAAAGGTCATCAATTCTCAGAAGCGAATATCTATTCTTGATAGTCACCTTGTTGAGCTCCCGGTAGTCAATGTACATTCGCATTGTACCATCCTTCTTTTTGACAAACAGCACTGGAGCTTCCCAAGGTGATATACTAGGGCGTATGAAACCCTTGTCCAATAGATCTTGCAACTGAGTCATCAGTTCTTTCATCTTTGATGGTGCAAGTCGGTAAAGTGCGTGGGCAATAGGTGCAATTCCAGGTACCAGATCAACCTGAAACTCCACCTGTCTTTCTGGCGGAAGAATGGTTAGGTCATCCGGGAAGACTTCTAGGAAGTCTCTTACCACCTTAATATTTTTCATCGCACTCTTCTCCTTCTCAGTCAAAACTTTGTTCAACTCTTCACCTAACTTCACGTGCTCCCTCTGCACGTTGTTCAACCACCAGTTGGCCTGGTCCTTGGCTTTTTGGGCCACTAACAGCTCTGCCCTTAGTTGGGTGTTCTCTTCTTGCAAAGTCAATATTTTCTCCTCGAGGTCTGTATGATCAAGCGTTCGAGGAGTGTACCCTTCATAGGACCCCTCTGTGGGATCATAAGAGGTATCCCCTACAGAGGTGGGTTGAGAGGACTCAACCCTTGGAATATTCTCATTTCGACCAGAGCTTCTGCCCTCTGGCTCTACAGAGCTTCTGCTCTCTATTCTTCCAGAGCACCTGCTGCTCTGGCCTCGTTCTCCAATTCCTCCTCTTGTCCTAGACCAACTCCTCTACATCTTCGTCTTCCAATACATCTAGTGCGCTTGGTATAAATCATTTTCCTACAACTCACAGCGATAAATCTATTAACCTCAACACAGTCATCACTTAACAGCAAGCACACTAACAACAAGAATACAGTCCAAATTCATCATTTATGTTTCAATTTTTCAACCTTAATTCTGTCTAAGTTTAGGCTAAAATCATAACCCATTTCTCTTAGAACTAAGGCTCTGATACCATTTGTAAAGACCCAAAATCCGATCTTTATCTTAACCTCAAATCATTAATAAAATTCAACCTTAAAAATAGGAATTTACATAAAATACTGGATTGAAACAGTTTAAACATAAATCACAGCGGAAGTCTAAAAATTTCTTCTGATCATGCAGAATTGCTTAAACCCACAACTGACTACTCTTCGTCAAGACAAGTCACGACTAGACTTCATTTCAAGTCTATCCTCTTCACGCGTAGCCTGGCGCTACGCCCTCTCTTTGCCCTTGCTACTATTCACATAAGTGTAGTGACCTGGTTGCATTTTTTTTATTTTGAAAAAAAAACACGAGTTTGGTGAGCCTAAAGCCCAGTGGATAAACGGTTTACACACAATTCATAAACTACCGAAAACATGAGGGGGAAAGGACTATATTACACAGCATTGCTTGGCGAACTTCACACAGCATGTTCGCTCTTACGGCTTAACAAGCTTCACATAGCGTGCTTGTTTTCAGGATTAAATCCTTAGTACAGTCCCCCCCAAGTTTCCCACACAACATTTTATCACAGTAAACACGTTCACACAACAAACATATTTGTAAAATATATAAGCTTGCAATTTAACAGAAACAGATATGCAACCCTTAAAAAAACATCTCGTAAACTCACAGTGATTGATAGCTTCGAACGTTCGTCTGATGAACGTCACACACACAACTCTTGAGTATCGATTCTCTGCTTTCACCTTCTAGCTCTTGAATACCTCTATTTGCTAGTAAGGAACCAATCTCTAGCTCATCACCTCTATATATACTATTCGTAACCTTCTTACGAATTAATTACCACTTAATTGGTCG
>NC_037541.1:11352625-11371941 GCF_001531365.2 Cynara cardunculus var. scolymus
CGTAAGACCAATTCTCAACCCTTGGGTTAGATCTATAATCTGAAAATCTAAACATTCATAAACGCCACGAGATTTCTCAATAATCCCAAAATTGCCACCGTGCAATTTAGACCGTTAGATCGTTAACTTATGAAGTTAATCAATGAACATAAATTGGTCTTACAGGTCTCACGAAAAACCTTTGGTCTCACGTGAACCCAACTATATATAGGGTTGGGTTCACGTGAGACCAATGGTTTTTTGTGAGACCCGTAAGACCAATTTATGTTCATTGATCAACTTTATAAGCTAACGATCTAATTGTCTAAAGTTGCACGGTGATAATTTTGTGATTATTGAGAAGTCTTGTGGCAATTTTGTGATTATGAATGTTCAGTTGTAAATCTAATCCAAGGGTTGAGAATTGGTTTTACTGGTCTCACGAAAAACCCTTGATCTCACATGATCCCAAATCTATGTATAATGTATATACATATGTATATTCTTTTCTAAATTTGAATTCCTTAAATTTAAATTGCATGCTATTGGTAAATAAAACTGCTACTACAAATATTTTTAAAAAAATTACCATCAACTAAGACGGTCAAAACATTACGTACATAACAATTGCAGATTCAAAAACTTTTATTATTTGGGCAACTTAAAGATAGTCCAAAAAATTCACGTAACCGATAACTCATCCAAACCAAGACGGTTTTATCTTATTTAGTTTTCGAATCCAACAACTCGCTGAACCCGATAAAGGTAACTCATTCGGTTTGCTCTTCATATGATTTTTTTTTTTTTTTAATTTGAATAATACCAAACACGTTATACAATATAAATTAAAATGCTTATTTACATTTATTCACTAAAAATAACCACTAAGTAGTCATTGGAAAGGGTAAAAGGGTTATGGGCTTAGTCCATTTATTAGGACTGAAGTGGGCCTGAAGATTTGGGCTAAGCCTCTAATCTCTTTTTTTCAAAGTGTCTTGGGCTGGGTCCATAATGGGTATTGGTCATGTTTGTCCTTTATAATCTCTGACAGTATGTATGTTTATCTTTTAATAGTTTCATTAGGAAGTAGTATCTGAATCGCTAAAAGATGAATTTTGTTTGACAAAAAAACATCCGTCTCGTAATGGTTTTAAAACTCTCTGAACGATTTTGTATTTTGGGCATCCGTTAACCATTCAATGCCCTAATTTCATTATGAACAATTACCAAACAATTATATTTCATTTTGCACTATATCATAAGAGTCTCTTAATCATTCGAACCAAAATCATTCTGTACTAAATCATTTAGCAACTGATAAAAGTAATCTTCATTTTTATCTCAATTGGAAGTTATGAAAATTCTCAATACTTAAAACATATTCTTCAATGTCTTGCAATTGCGAGTTTTGAATAAATGTTAGGGATCGTTTACTAAGGGGCCGTTTATCAAACAATTACACGGTAAGTGCTTACCGGTAGAATTTAACATTATTATGTACTTAAGTGGTAAGATTTTAGTCTACTAAAACGACATAGTATACAATAATTTACCCGGTAAGCGCTTACCGTGATAAGAGTCGTTGCCCTCACTTGCCGGATAAGACTCTTGATCCTTGTCTCGCTCTTACCGAATAAGATTCTTGGTCCAACTATATTCATCCAGTGAGATAATGTTACTTGGTAAGCGCTTACCCGGGTAAACATTTGGTAAACGTCCCCTAATTGTCTTATAAATAAGTGCTTATTGGGTAACATTCTCGACCATCAAAATAGATTGTTGGTAAATGTATCTTATCCGATAAGAGCTTACCGGGTAAGACTTTCAGTTCATACTATTTCTCTCACCGGTATATATAAGATTTTCGGTCATTGGCATTGCTCACCAATAAGGTAAATGTCACCAGATAAATATTTACTCAATAAACATTTGGTAAACGGCTTCCTAATAGGTTTCTCTTGACACTCAATACATCTCACTAATAAGGGGGTGTTTGGGATTGCTTATTTGAAACAACTTATGCTTTTCTACAAAAGTCCTTATCAACTTATTATAAATTATAAGGGTTTAACTTCTTCAAAAAACTTCTTTTATTACATGTTTGACACCGGTATAAGTTATTTATCCAAAAACACTCAAAAGTGCTTATTACCGATGCCACACCGAAATAAGTCAATAAGTTGTTTTTATAAGCAATCCCAAACACCCCTAAATCACAATACGTATCTAAAGAGTCCACTAGAAATGTTGGGGACTTGGAATTTCCATAATTTCTTGCTTTTGCATCAACGACTTCTCAGTTTTTTTATCATGAGAAACTACTAACACTATTCATAGATTATTGAGAAGTTTATCAGATTTAAAAACAATTTATCAACTTTCATTGTTGATATCTAAATTTTTTCCTTTTTATTAAATCAAAAACTTAGGTGACGTTTGGTTCACAGGATTCTGATGGAATTAGAAGAAATTGGAAGATCAATTCTATTGATCAAATTTCATTTAGCCATTTGGTTTACCTATGAAATGAAATTGAATTCCACATGTTCCACCATTTATGGATTTGGTTATTTCATCACAATTGAGAAGGAATTCATATCAATTCCATCTGATTTTCTCAAAAAGACAAAATTATTCCCATCCACCTTACTTGATTTGGACCACCGTTGACCATCACTGATTTGAATCACCATCGATTACCACTAATATTAACCACCACCGACCCCACCACAAATCTTAACAATTACCTACCTGAACCACCGCCGACCACCACCAATTTAAACCACAATCGACCAGCGTTGACCTGAACGATCGCTGATCTGAACCATCGTAGACCACCGCTGATTTAAACCATCACCGACCTGAACTATCGCCGGCCACCACCTATCTGAACCACCCGCCGACCACCCCCGATATCGACCATCGCCGAGCAATGCTGACCACCAATTTGAACCACCGCCAACCACCACTGATTTGAACCATCGCCTGCCTGAACCACCACCGACCATCACCTATTTGAACCATCGTCGACCACCCCCAACCTCGACCACTACCGATTTCAACCATCGTCGAGCACTACTGACCACCATCGATCTCAACCACCACCGACCTGAACCATTGTCGACCACCGTTGACCACCACCAATCTGAACCACAGCCAACCACTGGCGACCACCACCTATCTCAACCACCGCCAAAAAAGGTAGTTGGATTTCGGTTTAAAAAATTTCAAAAAAGGGAATTTTGGTCATTTACTAGTATTTTATTCAAATTCCGAAGCTACATTACGTGAACTAAACAGACAAAATCTAATTCCTTTAATATATTCCATTCCAATGTATCTCAACCGAACATATGGTTAAATACGATAACATTCCTTTCCAATTTTTTCAAAGTCAAATACCTTTGACAGATTCCATTCCATTTAAAAACATTCTACAAACCAAACGTCCCCTTAAAGTGAATATCATACGAGAGAGCTTAAATGATGCTCCAACTTTAAGGAAACTCACCTAAACTCTATAATCTAAAAACATCAATTTACTAACAAAAACTATTAAAAATCAAATGAAAATACATTTTCAAAACTTGAAAATATAACTCAATTATTATGACAATTTAAAGTTACTAATAATTGAAAAGGTCAAGTTCCTTTCTACCCTTAATTTTGTGGGTAGAAGACCCTATTTTTCATGGCTCTCAATGGTGCTACAATATGTCTCTTTAAAGAATGGCCCTTCTTTAATAAACCCTTTACCAAGTGGGACCCTTCATTTATGTTTACTTCGAGGGCTCTCTTCCATCGGTCAATGTATTCTTACTTATTTAAAGAAAAAAAGACCAGTTACGATTCTATAGTGTGATTTGGTGTTGCCTTATCTTGTACTTTATGCAGTAGTATAGGTACTACTTCATTTATCAATGACTATATTTGTCTACTCTAAGTACTGTTTGGTCCCCTATCACACCATAAAAAACTACATACAATTCAATTAATTGTATCTGATTTTCTAATTTTCAGTAGTTAATAATGCAAAAAAGAGACTACAATGGAAATTCATGATAGAAACATATGAATTGGTTGAAGATAATAAAGGAGCTAATGTTTAACAGATATTATGGATACAATTGTTACACGACGTTCCATAATTCCCATTAACAAGAAGTATGAGTATTAATGTACCTCATTTTAAGACCATTTATTAATCGATGTTAATATTAATAGCATTATACAATTTTATTATAAATAAAGAATGAAAAATTAAAATTAAATTTTCACATTAAATATAATTTTTTTTGAAATATATAATTAAATAAAATAGAAAGTAAAAATGATGGTCGAATATGTATTGCTAATTAGAAGACCCAGTAAAATAAACCCCAAATAATCATATATCGATATTGATATCAAATTAAAGATTATAAAATTAACGTTTTTTTGGTATAACTTCTTTAATTTAAAATTTTAATATACTTTAGATATTTTAGATTTAAAAATAAAAATGTAACCTTTTTAGCGTTTTAATGGTAAAATATTTTTTGTCTGTGGTAAAGATAGGGATGAAGCATTTTTATTGTTGATATATACGATGAGAGAGTATCTATCGTTATAACTTAATGATTATCATGTATTTGAACGTGTTTATCAGCTAATTATTAGTTGGTTTTATAGAGTTTAAAGAGTTTACAAAATTGTACGATGCAGTAAATACTATTAAACTTGAAATTTAAAAGATTATACATAATAAACAGTACATAATGTTTAATATATATTATAAAGCATTTTACAAAAACTCTTAAAAACCACTTTTTATGCGTAAAGTACTGTTTATTAATGCATATTACTTAAAACTCAAGATTGCAAGTAGATTGTGCATAAGTACAACTTATTAAAGCTCCATATCTGAATTCGTGTAACTAACTGCAGATAAACATAATCACATACAAAATAAACATCTCATTTTAAATATAAAAAATTTAAAATATAATTAGGATAATCATTGAGTTCTAACAGAATACTTAATTAATTATTATCTTTATAGAATGTTATTTTATTAAGGGTTAAATGCATGAAATAGCAACATACTTTCATAATTTTTCTTATTATAACATTCTACTTTTGTTTTTCTTTATTACAACAATGTACTTTTAAATTATTTTTATTAAGGCATCATATTTTAAAAAATCTATCCATTATTGCAATGGGTAACCTGTTACCTTTTAAACCGGTTAACTATTTGACTTTTTTTGCTTGTGTGACTTTAATGAGTTGATGTGGATGACACATCATTATGATAATTTAATTAAAATAAAAATAAAAACCTATTTTAAATTATTATTAGTGATTTTCATTTTCCATTGCTATGATTTAAAAAAACACTTAATTTTTTGAGTTTTTCTATTAAATTGCATGCAAATTAAATATTATAGCGTAAAATATTTCTGAAATAAATATGCTACATTATTTTTTAGATTTATTTTGTTTATAAAAAAGGTAACACTTCTTATTTTATGTTGTTAAAAAAACATATTTTTAAAGTTCTCTCTAAAATGTTAACGAAATAAATTGTTATCTACAATTTTTTAATATTGTTATATTAATACATAATTCAAAAAAACCTAATTAATTTAATATATTTATACGTTAAGTAAAAGTTTTTGAACAAATATAATATATTCTTTAAAAGATAATATTTTTTTGGTAAAAAAAAAACAATTCTTATTTTCTTTTTAAAAAAAACACATATTTAAAAAAAAATATTAACGAGATAAGTTGTCTTCTAGTAGTTTTATTAATATTGGTATATTAATGAATACTTTAGAATTTTTTGAATTCATTTAATATATTTATTAAATAACATGTAAAATATTAAATATTAAAATTAAAAGTACATTGTTTAATAAGAACTAGTAGATGTTATAATAAAATAATTTTGAAAGTACAATCTTTTGTAATAAGAAAGTCTCATCACTATAGTACATGTGGACAGCCTACGTAGACAATGAGGTGGCATGGAAACCTTGTATAATGGGTAAATTTAAATCAAAAGGTTACCCAATGCTATAATAAGTAAATTTTTCAAAGTACAATGTTCAAATAAAAAATAGTTTGAAAGTACATTGGTATAATAAGAAAAACTGGAAGTACAATGCTATAATAAAGAAATTTATGAAAGTAAATTGCTATTTTGTGCATTTTGCCCTTTTATTAAACCAAAAATAAATTATTTCGTTATTAAATTTAAATTAAATTATAACAAAAATAAATAAATTAAAGAAATTACATAAAAAATGAGAACTTTTAAATAGTTGATTTGATATTAACATTGATATATTTTTTTTCAAATTTTTATGATATCTTCAAATTTATATTTTATTAAAAAATAAAATCATTATTACTTTCTTAAAAACACATAAAAATCGTATTATAAAATCGACAGAGACAAATAATAAAATAAAACATTAAAATCGAGATGTGTCTCGCTACATTACTCGAGTACTCTTCTAGTGTTTAATAAACAGTACAAGGTCACAACCATAGAGGTGCGAATTACGAATGGAAGAATTTCTAAGATCATTCACAATGAAGATCTTACAAAATCATATTTTTATCGTTTTCTACCACATCATCGTCACCCTTAATAAAATAAGAACCTTAATAAATCTTCACAACATATATTCTTTCAAAAATAACGTCTTCTTATTTTTATTTATAACCAAGAGCTCTACTTTCTAATGTCATATGACAACGCAAGTATGAATTTACTCTTATTGACATTTAAATATGTACACACATCAATAATGTTTTTGTTGGATCTAAGTGAGACAATCGAGCTTTGAAACCCTAATTATCATCAGCAGATCGCTTGTTTAAGTGTATTGATCAATCAGTTTAAATATGGATTTTTTTAACGGTGACGATGGTATTGATGTCGGTTGTTGTATTTGCTATCATTAGGGTCAACAAAATTGAAATATGGAGAACTAAAAAAAAAAGTTAATTCTACTCATTCACTTATAAACCGTATTCCTAGCATTATTAAGAAAAACACGATTTGATAATGCTATCTTGTTCCTTCATAGAAATCGGGTCATAAATCGTAAATCCTACATGATTCGTAGTATAAAACTGAGTTCTATTGAAGAACTAAATTTTCTTTAAAATATTTTAACTTAACATTACCAATCCCTACTAAGCAGTTGGGTTCCATAATCCATGGTAGATCCATAGATTTTGGCATCTAGGATCAAAATTTAATTAACATTGACAAGTAGGGTAAGCCTTTATCACATTTCAAAGAGTTCATCACATTTCTAATGGGGTCGGAATCTGTGAAAGAGTGCGGGATAAAAAGTTCCTTCTTTAAATAGTTAATTAGGTCTACTGACCCCACCCTCTACAAGATGGATCTGTCTTTGTCCAAAAATACAATCAGAGCCAGTTGCAGAAACCTGGTTTCGTTACCCTAGTTATAATTTGCTCCTACTTTGTCGTACTCGATTTATAAATTCAATACCATAGGTTTTTACAACCGGATTTAATGGTATTTCCTGTAGTAGTTTGTCGTCCTTTTCAACTGTGTTGTATTTTCCATGTGGATTAGAATGTGATCCTAAATTAGTCCAAAAGTCCTTCTCAAGTTTGAAATTTACACTCTCATACATATTGTTGTAAAAAGAATAACGTTTAGATAGATAAAAAAACAATAAAGTAACATTCATGATTATTATTTTATTAAGACTGTATTAATTTAATTATATTTTGAAGGTTAACAAAAATTAAAAAAAATAACTTTTTGATTATTATTTGAGAAAAGTCAAGAAAATTCCAATGGACTTTCATACTTTAATGATTAAATCATTCTACAAACTTTTAAAGAAATAAATAGTTGGATACTTTTAAACCTACTAAATAGGTCCTTATTACCTAGAATGAATGTCAAGTAACCTATATAATAGGGGTGCTCATTAGTTGGGTTGATTGGGTTGAAGACATTTGAATAACCCAACCCAATGCTTGCGGTTTGGAAAAATCTTAACCCAACCCAACCCAAACTAAAGTGCAACCCAACCCAACCCAACCCGTACGAGTTGGTCGGATTGGTACTTTGGTATATTAAAATATTCTTCTAACCTTGAATATGTTATTTCTCTATTCATTTCTTTTTCATCATCAACCATTTGATATAACTTATCCATATTTCTTACGTATATCACATTTAGTTAATTTTCTCAATTTACATATATATGTTCACAATTACTGAACATATATATGAATGAGTTATATAGAGATATGAATAGATTGAAAATATATGTATATGGAAAGTATACATGATAGTGTAATTGTCTTATGTATATATTAATAAAAATTCAACAATCATATTAAATCCAAGAAATAGAGGGATATCGGGCTCATCGGGTTGGGTTGGGTTCAAATAATAGTAACCCAATATCAATCCAATACCTACGGTTTGACAATTTTACAACTCGATTAGACATCGGGTTGCTTCTAGGGGTGAACAAAAAACCATCAACCCGCGAAACCCGCCCAACCCAACCCGCTAACAACCTAATTAAACCCAACCCGTCTACCCGCCAAACCGCCCACCTGCCAATTAGGAGGGTTGAAATTGGATTGAGCCTAGCTCAACCCGTCCAACCCGTCAACCCGCCGCTAATATATAATTTTTATAAAATTATATATATATATATATATATATGTTTATTATGTATATATATATATATATAAATAATGTATAAATTTTATATAAATTTTATTGATATTATATTTTGTTTTATTTTAACTAAACGTATAGGTTATCAAAAGAGATTCACGATCAAAGAAATGATGACAAATAATCTAATTAACAAGGAAAATTATTGATTTTTTTTTGCAGCAACAACAAATTAATATGTTGGAAAATATGAATGATATTGATAGATATTTGATGGACAAATCCATCAATCTATGACGCTTTTAAAGAGTTACATTAGAAAAATGTCTTATCTAAAAGAGTTCCAATATGTTTATAGGATGATTTTGGACGTCTTTTAAAATAAAGTGTCGTATTAGTTATTTTATACAACACGACTTGAAAAAATGTCATACGAGCATAGGTGTCCTATAAATAGATGAGTTTACGAGACACTTCTCAAAATGTTTCTATAAAATAACTAATACGACATTTTATTTAAAGATCATTCTAAAACACTTGTTGAAACGTGAAAAAAACGTCCTATAAACCTATTGCAACATTTTTAGATATATAAGACGCTATAGTATGGTCTATAAACTTAAGATTTATGAATAATTTCATTCGTCAAATTATGTAACTACTAACCCGCCAACCCAACCCACAAGGGTTGGGTTGGGTTATACTTTTGAATGGGTTGGGTTGGGTAGAAATTTTCCAAACCGCCATAATTGGGTTGGGTTGTAAAATTGTTGTAAACCGCCCAACCCAACCAGCGTTTACCCCTAGTTGCTTCGGGTTGGGTTATTTCACGTTGGGTTGGGTTGGGCGGGTTCTTGAGAACCCCTACTATATAGTAGTTAAAAATCAGAATTAAAAAAAAACACAAAAATCAAAAAGGCATATACCTAATCATCCAATTCCATTCCCGTCTCACATGTCCAAATTGACTCATTTCCAAGTGTGGCCATCACTCGCTGTCAATTCTCGTCCATATTTTGAATTAATTAGAGTTTTGATCTATGTGGCTGCCACTATGTTTCTCTTTTTGTCCATCTCACTAACTTCCGCTATCCGATGCCATTTTGGTCTTTTTATTATTTCTTTAATCCTCTTATATGTGTAATGACAGACCTTAGCCATATGTGTAATGACAGACCTTAGCCATATACACTCTTGAATCGCCTCATGTAGAACAATAATCTCTGAATGGTTCAAAGAGGTAGCTACAAGGGTTTGTTTGGTAGATTTCCAAGAAATCGCCGTGTTCCTAATTGTAAAAATATATCATGTTTGGGGACGACCTTTGTGTGGGTCAGAAAGATACCCAACATCTGCATAGCCTACTAATATATCATTTGGGGTTTCACTGTATGGGATAACGCTTTCTTTGTTAATACCTTTAACATGTATTGTAACCATATTTTTTCTCTTTGTAGGAAAGAATAACCCCATGCCGATGGTTCCTTTTAGGTATCAAAATATATTCTTGATACCATTCTAATGACGTTGCATTGGCGCCGAACTAAATCTAGCTAACAAGTTCACTAAGAATGCAATATCTGGTCGAGTACATTGTGCTAAGTACAATAATGCGCCTATTGCACTTAGATAGGGAATTTCAGCTACCAACACCTCTTTGTCACCATTCTTTAGACGAAATGAATCTTTTCTTATATCCAACACTTCGACCGATCATGGGAGTTCTAGACGAATGCACTTTGTCTATATTAAATCGTTTGATCATTTTCTAGACCTATGTTGATCGGTGGAATAATAGTCCACAAACTTGTTGTCCTATCTCAAATAGCTAGACAAATCCAAGTTTTCCCAAGATCTTTCATTAGATTTAGATTTCAAGTAGCTTGTGTTTTTTCTTATTTCATCAAGAGTGCCTGTTATGTTTATAACATCAACATATAGAGCTACAATTGAAAGTCTAGAACTCGTTTACTTTATAAATACACAAGATCACGGTTCATTGTTCTTATATCCCTTTCCAATCAAGTATTCACTTAGGCAAATATACCACATTTGCCTAGATTGTTTTAATATATAAAGTGAGTGTTTCAATTTTGTTGCAAACACACTATTTAATTTAGGGTTATTTGATTTGGGTAATGTAATGTCATAGTACACTTTTATACATCTCTGAATCTAGATTCCCATAGAAATATGTAGTAACCACATCATTGAGCTGCATTCCTAGTCCCTTGGGAACTACTAGGCTAATTAATTAGCAAAATGTAATAACATCCATCATGAGAGAGTAAGTTTTCTCGTGGTTAATCCAGGTGCATTGTGAGAAGTCTTCCGCCAAAGGAGATACTTATGCATTATGACTTAATTATTCTCATTACACTTTTTGAAAAATGATTTATCTATGTCCTACAAGCTTTATACTTGGTGGTTTGCGCTACCAGACCAAATACCTGTTCATTTGTCAAGTAGTATAATTTTCTTAAATTGTTTCTTTTCATATAGGCCATATTTGCTCTTCGTAGACACTTTTCAACTGAGCATGTTTCGATTCCATCGTGTTCTTTCATCTCATGAGCAACAGTATATATGATATATCATCAATGAGTATGTATGATCTGTCCATCGACTCATATGCACTCTCATAATTCATTTGAGATTTCTTTGATCTCTGGAATCAATATTAACTTCAAAGCGTCCTCTAGTAATAATTCATATACATAGTTTTAATCAGAAACAATCTCATGAAGGTTTACATATTGATGATAAATGATTGTGTCTTACTCTTCTTTTCCTTTAGATGAGTATCTATCGAACCAAGTAGCTTCCCCTATTTCCTTTTGGGAGCCATGACCTCAACCACACCCCATCATGTGTGATTGCAATGCACTTTCCAAAGGTGTTTGTGCCTTTGTTTAGGGACTTTTAACCTTGCGAGTATGTTTGCAACTGATATATGCGATCTTGTCACTCCTTGAATAACATTAAACATATCAGGTATCAAGTCTGATTCGTTTGACTTCAACCTTACATTGTGAAGTTTGAGGATCAAAATGAGACATAATGAAAATATTCTATGACACTTCATGTCGTTCCCATGGAAAATCCTTTTTCCTATCTCCCCATAATGACAGGAAGACAGTCTCATCAAAGTGACAATCCGCAAATCTTGCAGTAAATAGATCATCCATCAAGGGCTCTAAATAGCGGATCATTGTTGGGGATTCATATCCAACATATATACTTAATCTTCTTTGATAACCCATTTTAGTGCGTTGTGGGGGCGCAAAATTGGCACGTATACTGCAGAACCAAATATACGTAAATGTGAAATATCAGCTCATATCCATTTACCCACTGGTATACATAAAAATGATTGGCTATCAGTGGGTCTAAAACGAATAAGTAGTGCTGTATGTAATATTGCATAACCCATGCAGAAGTGGATAAATTGGTGCACATAACCAATGCCCTGACTACCATATGTATCATTTTGATAGTAGCTTCTACAAGACCATTTTGTATATGAACATGGTGTACAATATGCTCTACATCGATCCCAATAGACATGCAATAATCATCAAATGCTTGTGATGTAAATTTTCCAACATTATCAAGTCGTATAGACTTGATAGGATAATTGGGGTGGTGAGCCCTCAAAGGTATAATTTATGCTAGGAGTTTTGTGGATGTAGCGTTTCGTGTGGACAATAATGCGACATACTTCCATCGTGTCGATACGTCAATCAGAACCATAAAATAATTTAATGGCTTGCATTATGGATGTTTATGTCCATAAATATCACCTTGTATTCATTGTAAGAATGGAATATATTTTGTATTATATCCTTAGATTTTAGGATGATCTCATTCCTGTCTTGGCTAAGGATCAGTGTTTACAAAAGTTGTAGGTATTTGAGAGAGCATATTATGATGGTATGTTGCTTCTTATGCTGTAGAAGTCAACAATTACAACTTTGTTAATTACCTCATTTTGCATTTCATTTGAAAGAAAATGTGTCGATGTATATTTTTCAACACATGGATCATTACGTCATGACCATGGTGTCCCACATGGTCATATTGAAACATATATGTGTTATTGCCCCAAAGTTCTTCATTGGTGACAAAATATGATTCAATGACCTAAATAATCCATTAGTTTGACATATTTATTTCTCTAATATATGTTCCTTTCATATCATTAGAGTTAATGTACATATACCCATTTCCGTTCTCATAATATCATTTCCAGTTGATACAAATATCTTAACAAAGTTCCTATCAATATGGTGCTTTAGTGACTATTATTCTTGTACTAACAAGAAAATGTCAGTCCATCATTTAAGTACTGTGGTAGGAGGAATTATAAAATAAATATTCATTTATCTTTTAAGCTTGTGTGAGATATCCCACAAAAACAATCAACTTCTCCTCGATACATTCCTACACGCAATGAAGAACTTAGAGAGATTTTTTTATTTGTTTTCATGTATTTATTTACATCTATAATGGTTATATATTCGATTTTACAACAACAAGTGAAACTAATTTAATACTTAAAATAAATTTCAAATAAACCTGTGCTCAATCAATTTTAAATTAATATGATATAGTTCATTTTCAACTTGTTTTCTTTTTTGATATGAACGATTATTAGTACATTTTTTCTTTTATCGTCCATTATCTTATGGGCAATAGTTGCATCTCTGCTCCAAGGATTGAAAATTCTTCCCGACTCTTGCCATATGACCCTGATCCTTTCCACGGTCTCATCCACATGGTATATAGATATCACGTGTAAAAAATTGTCTTTAATGCACTATATCCTTTGGAGTTGTTTTCACCTTTAACACTTTCATTATTGACCAGGTGAATTTTCTTAGTCTCAACATGTTTAGCGTTGTTATTCAAATGAACCTTGTTATATCTCTCAACCACTTGCAGTGGATTGATGAGTTTGTCTAAAGGTTATATTCCAGTTTATATTAATTCATTAATATTTACTGATTTATGAAAGATGAAAATAATGTTATACATCATATGCCATCTTGTGAGTTGCTTGTCATAAAGATTGAGACAACATTCTTTATCGAAAATCGGTTACCTTCTTGTAGTCGAGTAATTGAGTTTCATTTTACTGTATAACTAGTTTGAAAAGTACATGTTCATGAATATTCTTGATTCTCCATTTCAAGACACCCCACAATACTAGGAGATTCTGGTTTCGACATAAATTCGAACTCAACCTTTTAACATCTTAATAGTATTTTTGAAGCTTTTGACAAGAGGCCAAAAGATACAGGGGTCGGAAATGTAATTTCCAAAATTAATTAACAATTTAGAAATTATAATACAATAAACATTTGAATAAGATATGAATAAATCAATTCAAAACTAATCCATTGATTAAACTTAATAAAATAATCACATACTTAAATAATCTTATTCAAATATAATTATCCATCCATAGTTCTAAATCTACCTACTTAATACGTTAATGTAAACATATTAATAAAAATTATTTTGAAGAACAAGAAATCTTCATTAAAAATATACATATCTCAAAAATATAAAATTTGAGAAGCATATTTATCTCTTTATTTTTGAAATATCATTATGTAGAAAAGAAATTATTTATTTATAAGATATGGATGATTTATAAATAGTATAAACATTTAAATATAATATAAGATAATAAATTAAATAAATATTTGAATAAATCAATTAAAATAATAATATAACTAGTTAGAACATATTTTACTCTTACTTATTTGTCAACCTCAAGTCTTTAACCACATAAAATCACAAAGAATTTTTTTTGGGCCCAAATTATAATTCTTACCTTAAACCATATCTTATACTAATATTTTGTTCTATTTCATCAAATCAATACATGTTTGATATTGTATTTTCTTTTATGAGAACATCTATGCATAATCACGTGATGAAAAATTAACAAGTATATTTTGAGTATTCGTGGCTATCAAATCTACAGAGAAAAATAAAAAAATGGTAAAAGAAAAACTTACTTGAATTAGCAGTGAGTGGCGGATAGCATTAAGCACAACTAAAAGGCTAGTGGCCAATGACAATCGGAACGATAACATACAAGTTTACGTGCTGATAACGTGTTATAGAACAATTGACAGAAAACAATAATAGAATGGAGAGAATGAATCTGTAATTCTCATTAATCAAAATCCCTTTAAATAGGGATGAGATACAAGTAGATAGCTACGATAGATATTAGTTATAATTTATCTTTAATATGTTTATCTCTATCTTGATCATCATATCGTTTAGACGATGACACACTTATCCTACAACAATTATAAACTTTTATTACTCAAAAACAAAAAATTAATAAATATATTCATTTTACCTTTGGTAATTATAATTTATACAAGATGCTTTGAATAATTATTGTGGACGATTTTCTAAAGGTTGATAATAATATTTGTATAAGTTATAGTATATTTCAAAAGGATTCGTTAAAAATTTATTTGTTATTCGTCGAAATTTGAGGGGTACAAAATATAAATCTCGGAGTTTTCACAACAAAATTCAATCGCATCAACATTTTTTCTGTAATTTTGACGGTTTATTGAAAATCTTACGAAGTTTGTAAGCAGTTTATTAACTTTTTGCTATTTCTATTAAAATGTCCTAATAATTTACACAAATTGTAGATTATCTAACTACTTTCTTTTTATTAGAATATAAATATTTTCTTACACGTATTCAAGCTTTTAGAGACACGTCACAATCTAACTTGCAACGATACCAACAAAAATTCTTACAGATCATCCAAACATCATAATCAATTTTCAATCATGTTATACACTTTTGAACCCATAAAACAGACAACAATTAAACAAAATTTGACCAATTGCAATTTGTCTGGCTGTGGTCGACTTCGTTTCTACCTTTAATTTTGTGGGTAGAAGACCCTACCTTTTCTTTTTACTAATATACATGACTTTCAATGATTGCTACATTTTGTGTCTTTTTTTAAGGGTTGGTCCATCTCTAATAAACCTTTTACTAGTAGGACTCTTGTGCAATGATCTATGGCATGTTAGTTGTTGCCCTATCTTGCAGTTTATGCAATTGTAAATGTACTACTTCACTCATAATTAAGTGGCCATCTATGCCCACTCCAAGTACCATGGCTTTGGTCCTCTATCCCCACCAAAACACTTGTGGTGCATTTTGGTCCATTGTATTTTAATTTATGATAACAAAAATAAGAAATGGTAGTTTGAAATTGATGACAAAAATGTCTAAATTGGTGGAGTTAAGACGATTGAGTTGATACTGTTAGATATTTTAAATACAGTTATAACATTATTTACTTGATTAGATGAATATGGTTATAACATGAGATGAAGTATGCAAATAAATAAATAGTTTTACTAGTAACGTGTCTAAAGCATTTTAATTAAATATGCGAGATTGAAAAACAACCTTTTGGATTTCCTATATTTGTCAGGATATATTTTTTCTTGAAATACAGTGTTATGAGTAAATAAATATATAAACATATGATATTATTCGATTCCAGAACCTATTTGATATCCAACCAAAATGGATATTATATGTATTCATGTTTTGTTATAATACACATTTGATAATTTTAAGATGGATGTATATGTAGGTCGGAAGTCGTTAAAATTGGAAATTTAAACATCAATTTGATATTTGTGACGAATGGACTTTAAATTTAGGCTTGCACATTCATCGCTTGAATTGATTGCTATAAGGCTTGTGCACTGAATCATCAAGTTGATTTCTACATTGGATGATGAATGAGGTACATGAATCTTCTATTGAAATTCAAGTATTTGAATTAAAATCTTTCGTTCAACAGTTAGTTGTATGAAATGTGTAACAAGTGAAAGTTTGTGGGATTTATGTTGTCATTGACGACGTGATTGATATGTGATCAACGCTTCTAGATGACCTCATGGATGTGTTAATGCGATTGGAGGGTTTATAGGCTAGCAATAAAAGAAATATGATCCTTATTCGAATAGCTACAACCTAGGAATAAAAGAACCACCCAAATCTCAGCTAAGAAAATTGACCACCTCAACAACTCCAGTTTGAACCATAAACTTAACCACAATAGCCTCCTTCAAATTTTAGGTTTGTCTTTGGAAGAAATGCTCAACACAACAATTTCAACCAACATAACAAATTCAAAATAAAGCATATGTTAGTGTGTATGCCCAAAAGCCAATCATTGGATGAATCTGTTTGGACATTGTGTCGTGTTTACTAAATGAAAGACAATGCTCTATTATTATGTTCATGTATTCTTTTGTCTTATATCTAAACGTAATAATAACTTTTAAATATTATATTCTAAAATGTCCCTATCCAAATATTAATTAAGGTTTAGGTTGAATTAGTATGGTACGAGTAGTAGATGTAGGGATTCCTTTGGAGATATAGAATCTGCATATAGGTACAATATGAGATCTTGTATACCGGATGTGACTTGCTATGAGAACGTTTCATTAGATGTCATACGAGTGTCATAGACGTTCTCATGTGGTCGTTGTACATATAGTCATTAACTAGAGATCATGGAGTTTGCTTTATGTGAGTGGTGTACTTTGACAACTGATTCTAATCATTAGTAGTACAACTGGGTGACAAAATGGTTGTTGGGTACGTCATGTATCTCTTAGTATTACTATCATGGATCACAATATGATTTGTTCCTCTTGGATGACAAGAGTGGTGTCCTTAAACCCCTAGATTGAATAGTACTCAAGAAGTCCATGCATGCACAAATAGCTAGTATAGTAGAGCAAGTACAAGTATTAGTAGCATAACACAAATATAGGATACTAATATATGTCTTAGCAGTGTATTTTGGAATCAAGAAATTAAAGATTGGACATAACGAGGATGACACATTCATGCCTCGTCTTCAATCTGGATATCGAGGACAAAGGGACATAAATGTATATACTGATTATGATCACACAGTTTGTTGATTAGCTGAATTACCAAAATTTATCATTAACGATGATGTATTGCTAGATGTCACTCTTTTTTATAATTATAAAAAGGACTTATAGGTATTGCCAACATGATAAAGTCTTAATGATCCACACGTTATAAAATGTATATCTGAATAAGAGAACAAATAATTAAAGTGTTTAAGTATTATCTCTGATTTTGTGGTATTTAATCTGATAAAATAAAATCAGATCAAAACTGGCTTGTTTGAGAAGTGTAAGATAGGATTGACAAGTAAAGATTTATCAATTATAATATATGTGAAAAAAGACAAGCATGCTTTAGAATATATGAGATCTTCTAAAAGCATGTACCATTCTTCCATACATGGTACTTATGATAATTGTTTATTTTAAGGACCATCATTATACTTATATAAATAGAGACCTATTGTGAGATATTGGGATTGCTGGTTGCAAGAAGTGTTTATCTGGATCAATTCTTTCTATTTATTCTTTAAGCCGCTCTTTCTATCCTCAAAATAGTAGGAGACATATCTAGCATTCAAGGAAGAAAGATGATCTCTTCATTTGGCTTTGGATGTCAACAGGATTCAGAGCATTTGCATGGATACTGTGGAGGCAACGAGTTGAGTATGTTGGCTTAGATTCATATACGATGTGAAAGGGTTGCTCGTTCTGGTAAAACTTTTAAACACCCACCCAACTCTGTTTCATATGGGTTTCTTGGAGGAGTACATTTATTTTCCATTGAGTTTATAGTTCCCGTATTCATCCAACAACGACAAACATCCAACACTTGGAAAATCAAATAACTATTTTTTCTTATATTTATATATATATGGCTTTAAGAATGTTAAAACAAATCTTTCTTTTTGTTACTCTTTATTGTATTGGATTCACCCAAATTTAGCAATCCAAGAAAATAAGAAGCAATGACGATATCTCGAGAATAAACATCAGCTAACTCTGTGCCAGCAGCCGTATTAATATAGCCAAAGCCATTGGAATTTTTAGTTTATACATTGGAAAAATCCGTTTTGTTATTAATATCTATACTATATTATAAAGTATTTACGCAGAACTCTTAAAAACAAATTATAATACATAACGTACTAATTTTTAATGCAGATTACTTAAAATTTAAGAGTACAAACTAATGATGCATTAATACAAGTTGCTAAAGCTTATAACTTTTCGTTATCACCCCGAAACCCACCCACAATGTTCATCCATATCCATTTTCTTTAAAAATAAGCCTAACCAACTAATATTAATAAGGATCAATTCTAATTAATGTTTACCTCGATTCTTCATTTAATTTCTTTGTTAGTATTTGTTTATTTATATCTCTACAAAATTAGATGATCAGATTTTATGCTCCCTATAATTCCTGCTATGACTTTGACTTCTTCATCTATGCTTATTTCTTCAAAATCCTAGATCTTTGAACCGTATTTTCCCATCTCTATTCTTGAACGAGGTACACTATTGAACTAATTTTGATTTTGATCTTTTGTTTACTGTAACAACCCCAAATCCATACATTGCATATAACACATATTTCATACATAGAATACATGTTTTCCCCACAAAGGTCCATAATACAAGAGTCTATAACCTGAAATACATAACTCAAAAATTCAAAAAGTACATGCTCTTGTATCCTA
>NC_037541.1:11372041-11373326 GCF_001531365.2 Cynara cardunculus var. scolymus
ATCCGTCGCTGATAGCATTACCTACGACATTTTGACCGACGGAGTATCAGCGACGGATCAACGACGGAAAGGACTTTCAGCGACGGATCARCGAGGGAATTTTCCCTCGCTGATACCCAGCATTTTTGTAGTGTTTGTTGGTTCTACCTTTAATTTAGGTGTGCCCCTTATCATTGTCTGATCACTTTTTTCTTTGTGGTAGGGTAATCTTGATACCAGACGTTCATTGGACAACTATGTATTTTAACAGTTTTATGTTAGATGAAACCTTTAGAACTTTTGTGGTTGTTCAGTTGGTTTTTGATAAACATAAAACTTTGTTAGCCTGTTTGATTCCGGTTGATATGTGTTTTCTATAATTATCTATACTATATTATAAAGCATTTGATAAAAAAAAAACTCTTAAAAACCATTTTTTTATACACGAAGTACTGTTTATTGATGCATATTACTTAAAATTCAAAATTACAAGTAAATAATATATAAGTACAACTTATTAAAGCTCCATGTTTGAATTCATGTAACTAACTACTGATAAACGTAATCAAATACTGGATAAACATTTCATTTTAAATATAAAAAATTTAAAATATAATTAGGATGATCACTGTGTTATAACAGAATACTTAATTATTATCTTTATAAAAAAAATTATTAAATCAAAAAATTAATTCGTTATTAAACCTAAATTAAGTTATAATAGAAAAAATTGAATTAAAGAAATTGCACAACAAAACAAGAACTTTTTAATAGTTAATTTGATACTAATACCGATATTTTCATAAAAAAATTTAAGATATCTTCAAATTTATATTTTATTTAAAAATAAAGATATTATCGTTTTTCTTAAAACCACATAAAACAGTATTATAACATCGACATGAGACAGAATAAAGCAAAACGTTAAAATCAAAATATATCACGTTACATTGCATGATTACCCTCTTAATATTACAAATAAACACAACCATACTTTTCAATTTGAGTGATCAAGTATCGAGTCAAATTGTTTGAACTAATAAATGTGTGAACCTCCTAAAATCGATAAATTGGAAATCTGTTTTAATATATTTTTTTAATCTTATTTCTTTTTCTTTTTATGAATAATCATCTTCTCCATCAAGAATACCACGTGTCAAAATCTTAATACCTTATATATGCATCTACCAATTTTCTCTTATATTTATAATAAAGTTAGTCAATCTATCATTCACCCATATTCATTTTTATATGTATTCATATAGACAAAGGATTCTTATAAAGATGTATCCCCCCCCCCCCCCCC
>NC_037541.1:11373901-11375220 GCF_001531365.2 Cynara cardunculus var. scolymus
ATATGGTTAAATATAAAAATATAATCTTATGAGTCTTAAAAAAACAAGTTGATCTCACATGAATCCATCTTTCTCTCTATATATATGTGTATATATATATATATATATATAAAGAGAGAGAGAGAGAGACAGAGAGAGAGATGTGAGTTATTATACAACTCTTTACATTTGTACAACCAATACAACTTAATCTCAACCGTCCATTTAATTTGATGAATATGTGATTTCATAAATTTTTTGATTATTTCCTAATATAAAGTATTGATCATAATTAATAAACTCTAATTATTTTCTATAAATATTCAAATCATAATAAATGAACTCTTATCATTTCTATAAATATCTCAATTGATTGAGTTGCATTGTTGTACAAATAGACATTGTTGCATTTGAAATATATCCTATATATATATCTGGAAAGGTTCATTTGCGAAGTTGTAAAAATTTGAGAAGGAACTGATCATAATCCTTCATTTGGTCAACATTTGCGGCTTTGACCGTGAAGCACCAGATGATTCCTCGCATGGATATGCGGAAGATAGAGAGTAGTTTCATAACTTTTACGAATAGCCGACAAACGGGTTCATACGAGAACCCATATGATACACATCTTAACTATATGTTCATATGTGAACCCTTAATTATTTCGCATGTGAACTATTTAACTGATTACTCTATGAACCAACAGGTTATATATGAATCAGTTAATTAGTTCATATGTGAATCACACAGGTTCATATATAAATCAGTTAATTGGTTCATATGTGAATCAGTTAATTAGTTCATATGTGAATTACACGAGTTTACATATGAATATATAATTCATATGTGAATCACATAAATCCATATATGAACACATTTGTCACCTATTTGTAACAGTTACGAAATTACTCTCTCTATTTTTTGCATAACTGTAATTTTTTATCAATCAAAACTTTAATTATTGACCATTTCTCAAAATAACCTTTGACTATATATATATATATATATATATATATATATATTTTTTTTTTTTTTGAGAAATGAGGACTAGTCAAAAGTTGTATTTTATCCAACTAATCTTTCAAAAAATATATTGTCTTTTAATATACCCACATCTATTGTTCATTCTATCATCTTCTCATAATTGTAAGATAGTAAAAATCACACCACCATATAAAAAATTTAATTACTTAAATCACTTCATATATCGATTTAATTAAGGAAAATTGTGTAAAAGGAGGGTTTGCCATATATATATATATAGGGGCCTATTCAAGGGAGAACTGAGTTGTTTGTGGTAACTGTGAGAACCAATATTAACCACAAATCAATAGATA
>NC_037541.1:11380305-11424148 GCF_001531365.2 Cynara cardunculus var. scolymus
AATGTGATTGGTCAAGATCGGTTTCCATAGTTTGTACCATATGGTTGGTTTCTATTTGAACCAACCTATATATATTAAGCCACGTAACCCTTTTAATTTTCAATGAAATCTCTCCATCTTTCATATACCCACATCTATTTTCCTATCTTATTTTCTTCCCAACAATATAGGATAACTAAAATCACAACATAGTTTAGGATTTTTGAATATTTAAATTTTATATACCACTTTATATAGAGAGAGACTTGAGATTATGTGGGACCAACTTATTTTCATGAGATTCGTGAGAACATTTTTTTTATACTTGAAACTTCACAGCAAAACATTGTAAATGTAACCTTCATAGTGTTTTTGCAGTGAAGGTTCGGCTTTTTTTTTACATTCACATCGTTATGCTGTGAAGTTTCAAGTGTAAAACAGTCTCACAAAAACAGGCTGGTCTCACGTGAACCCAACTGTGAAGGTTCGGTTTTTTTTTACCTTCACAGCGTTTTGTTGTGAAGTTTTAAGTGTAAAAAAATGGTCTCACATAGAAGTGTAAACGATACGAGACAACTCGTGAGCTACTCGAGATCGAATCGGTCAACACTCGACTCGAATAGGCTCGGCTCAAACTCGAACTCGACTCGACTCGACATATTAACGAGTCGAGCTACCCATATTCGACTTGAAAAGCTCGTAAGATACTCGATTTTTTATATATAATTAGTTTTAAAGGTATAATCAGTTTTATAATATCGTATGTATAATATAGTGTAACAAAAATGTCTTATATTTTTAGATATTTCAACACTATTGTGCATTTTTAACTATAAAAATTATTACAATAATGTTTTTTATTAAAATCATAATTGAAAAAGACAAAAAAAAAATAGAATTATTGGTAAAGTTGTCTTTTTTATGATTTTGTCATTTTTATGATGAAGTTTGAGGTACATCCTTTAGTTTTTTTAAATTTAAAAGAACACCTTTAAGTTTTATAATTTATAAGAGAACACTTTAAAATTTCATAAATTTGAACGGTTGAGCTTGATTCAAGTTCGAGCTTGATTCGAGTAGGAGTTCGAGCTTGAGTTTAAAAAATTGCAATCGGGTTCAAGTCGAATTTAATTTTTAATTACTCGCGAGTTTTCTAGTCGATTTCGAGCTTGAAAAATGGTTATCGAGTTCGAATAGAGTATATTGATACTCGAGTTAGACTAGCATCATTTACACCTCTAATCTCAAGAAAATAGACTTGTCTCACGTGAATCCAAACATATATATATATATATATATATAGAGAGAGAGAGAGAGAGAGAGAGAGAGACTTGGAATTACGTGAGACCAGCTTGTTTTTGTGAAACCACTTTTTTACATTTGAAATTTCACAACAAAACTTTGTGAATGTAACATTTACAGTGTTTTTGCTGTGAATGTTCGGATTTTTTTTATCTTCACAGAGTTTTGCTGAAATTTTAAGCGTAAAAAAGTGGTCTCATGAAAACAACTTGGTCTTATATATATATAGGGATGGGTTCAAATAAAAACCAATCAATTTGTAAAAACCGTGAAAACCTTATTCAACCGATCATAATTTTTCAATTTGTTCATTTTTTGTAATTATGAGAGGTTGATTAACCATTTTTATTGTGGAGGGTGTTAATCATAGATATTATCATCTTCATTATTTTAATTATAGAGAAATACATGAAACAGTTTCATTAAAATTTCATTAAGTAGTATATGAAACAATTTCATAACCACATATGAAACAATTTCATAACCACATATGAAACAACTTCATCAAAAAAAAGTATTATATGAAACAATTTCACAAGATTAACAATTTCATGAAAAAATTTCATAAGATTAACGACGGATGAGAGTAGTTTTTACGGTTTTTACAAATTGGAGTTGTTTTTATTTGATCGCTCATCTATATATATATATATATATATATATATATATATATATATATATATATACTTGGGATCATGTGAGACCAATGTTTTTTCGTGAGACCCGTAAGACCAATTCTTAACCCTTGGATTAGATCTACAATCTGACAATCTAAACATTCATAAACGCCACGAGACTTCTCAATAATTACAAAATTGTCACCGTGCAATTAAGACCATTAGATCATTAACTTTTAAAGTTGATCAATGAACATAAATTGGTCTTACGGGTCTCACGAAAAACCATTGGTCTCACGTGAACCCAACCCTATATATATATATATATATATATATATATATATCTGTATCTCTGTGTGTGTGTGTGTGTCAAATGTTAACCAAGTTTATTATGTTAACTTTGTTAACCAATCTCAGCCATGGATTTTTTTTTATTAACCTGGATATTCAACTCGCTATGCGAGCCGACTAATCCTAGGACGACCACCTGCTTTGCAGATAGCCCAAAGTCATCGCATTTGAACCTCTGTGGCCACAAGGAGATTTTTATCCCTCCTAAGATTTGAACCTGGGACCTCCTGGTAGTTTTGATCTTTGGAGCCAAGCTTAAACCAATCATACACCACCCTTGTGGTTCTTAGCCATTGATTTTTACAATAAACAGTTGTGATTTATCATATTAAAATTTTAATTTTTTAAATTTACAATTTCACAAATATATGTGAACTAAGTGGAAAGGGTATTTATGTAATTTTATTTTTTATGTAACTCCCATATCATTAATTGGAAATTACAAAATCAAAAAATCACATGATTTTTGTTAATGTAAGAACCATATGAACACATCTATATATATATGAACCATTGTGTCAAATATGAACAAAAATTGACACATATACGAACTTGGACTGTATAACGTTTACGAACACAATATGAACATAATAAGAATAGCTGCTACACAAAATGAAATAAATAAATAAAATAGGTATGACACAATATGACAGCTTGTGAACAATAGTTCCTTCATTATGAACAATGTTGAGATATGCAACTAGTATACATATGAACACAATATGAACATTTGTGAACAATAGTTTCTTCATTATGAACACGTTCGGGAGCGAGCCAATGTTGAGATATGCAACTAGTGTAAATATGAACACAATATGAACAGCTTTTGTTCATTATGAACACATTCAGGTTCGAACCAATGTTGAGATATGCAGCTAGTGTACATATAAACACTTGTGAACAATAATTCATTCATTATGAACAATGGGTTTATCAATAATAGCTTGAACGATACCAAAAACTTTACTACCGGGTCTCCTCTACCAATCACAAATTCAAAAACATTATAGATAGAAAAATCAATATTATAAAATAATAAGATCAATAAATTAACAAAAATCATGAGATTTTTTGATTTTAGAACTCTCAATTAATGATATGGGAGTTATATAAAAAAATTACATATTTACCCTTGTCATTAAATTATAAGATGAATATGAACCTATACACAAGATGGATTGTCATTGGTTGAAAATGGTTAACAAAGTTAACACAATAAACTTGGTTAACATTTGAACCAGACTCTATATGTATGTATGCATATATATACATATCTATACTATGCTATAAAGCATTTGACAAAAACTCTTAAAAACCACTTTTTATGCGTAAAGTACTGTTTATTAATGCAAATTACTTAAAACTCAAGATTACAAGTAGATTGTGCGTAAGTTCAACTTATTAAAGCTCCATATATAAATTCATGTAACTAACTGCAGATAAACAAATCAAAAACAGGATAAACATCTCATTTTAAATATAAAAATTTTAAAATATAATTACGATAATCATTGAGTTCTAACAGAATACTTAATCATTATCTTTATAAAATATTATATTATTAATCCAAAAATAAATTATTTTGTTATTAAATTTAAATTAATTATAATAAAAAATAATAAATTAAAGAAATTACATAAAAAATGAGAACTTTTAAATAGTTGAATATATATTTTTTTCAAATTTTTATGATATCTTCAAATTTATATTTTATTCAAAAATAAAATCATTATTGATTTCTTAAAAACACATAAAACCGTATTATAACATCGACAGAGACAAATAATAAAATAAAACATTAAAATCGAGATGTGTCTCGCTACATTGTGCGAGTACTCTTCTAGTGTATATATATGTATATGCATATGTAAATATACATTCCCAAATTTCTGAACAAATTAAAATTCCTTGAATACATATAGATATAATGTGTATATATCCATTCCCAATTTTCCGAACAAATTAAAATTCCTTAAATTATGGTAACATTCTACTTGCATTTATTTATATTTGTTGCTTTTCTTGGAAGTAACCATCATTCCCTGTAAAATTGGATGAAGAAATAGTGACGATGATCTTTTAACCCCGAATATTAGCTGAAAATTTCTTCACGATGATAATGAGGTGGATCTACGACTTTTGATCGATCAATAGTCCCATCATGAATGGCTTCGGTTATAGATGGAATCAAAGAAGAAAGCAACAAGAAGTACAACTTCTAATACATATCACGTTTGAGTTACTGCATTAGCAAAACAGTTTCTGATACAGCAGATATGAGGAAAACAAAGATTACCACGATGATTCTGTGAATACCCCACCCATGGATAACTGCTTCTAAGATCCGTTGATTCGACGAATACCGAACATAGGCTTCAAATCCAAGTTTGGAAAGAAAATTCAAAGTCTGTCAAATTCAAGTATGACGATCCAGATTACAAAAGAAGCATATAAATAAGAAGTCCAGATTGAAATGGGCCCAAAAGGACTATGGTGCAGACATAAAAAGCCCAACAAAAAAAATTGAAAGAAACGACTAAAAAACACAAAAAATATATATATGTTTAAACAACGCTTTTGGGCCTTAAAAAGTTGGTTAAACAACATGCTCCTCTCTCCAGGTTTCGAGTCGGCTGGTCATGGGCCAAAAACGAAGAACGAGAGCGAGAGTTATGGTCTTTTAATCAGTATCCCCTTTGGTAGCCCGATCATGGCCCTCCAAGAACAATAGGGACCGCTCCTCCACATCCGGACCCGCATCAGTTTCTCTACTTGTTTGTTTTTGCATATAAAGCCAAATACTTATTTCATTTTCTTATTGGAAAAAGTCAATTGTGATCAACTTCATTATACATGGTTCTCATTCCAAGTCTACACAACAACTGTGGCTACTGAGTTTATTATGACTGATTTCTTACAGTCACAATTTGCCGAAATTAGTCCAGACATAACATGAGACACCCCTACAAAAATGTCTTTATAAGATTTGGAAAGTATTTATGGGGTAATAATTTATTGGTTTTGTGTGCTTTTTGTTGCTTCTACATGCGCACAAAATTATTTGCTTTCCCATGTTAAGCATACTGGCCCGCGGATTAGCAGGTTGTCAAATGTTCGGCAATTATAAGTAGAATCGTTAAACTGGTCAAACGAGCTAGGTGAGACGTGGGAGAAATTGGAAGCCTGAAAAATGGTAATCGGAAACACGGCAATGCAATCAAAAGTTGTACAAAAGAAAGCTAAGATTAGATCTAAAACGGCTTGAATCCATCAAAATCAAATCCAATATTCCAAATCATTATTTGACTTTTCAAGGGGCCGTTTACCTAAATGCTTACCCGGTAAGTTCTTACCTTTATGAGTCAATATTGTAATTTATTTTACGGGTAAGATTGTAGTACATCAAAATGATATCGTATGCAAGAGTTTATCTGGTAAGCACTTACCCGGGTAATAGTCGTCACCTTCATTTACCGAGTAAGACTCTTCATCTTTATTATTGTTCTTACCAAGTATGATTTTTGACCCTTGTCATGTTCATCCGGTAAGGAAAATTACCCAGTTAGCACTTACTGGATAAGCGTTTAGTAAACGGCCCCTAAATATTTATTCAGAATTCCAACTATCGTTAGTAGATTTGTTTAACGTTTTTTTCAACTTACTCAATGTTAGAAAGAAATATGAATCTATTATTTGATGCAGGAAGCAAATAAGTTTATTTGAGTTAGAAAGTAACCTGGAAAGCATCATTTTATGTTTCACATCTTCAAGCATCAGTTATAAGCTTAGAAATAATTTATAGTTTAACTTAAATTTATGAAATCAAACTATAAAACGTTCTATCTGAAAGCGTTACAATGAGTTTATATGACGCTTTTATGCGTTTTAACAAGTTTTCCTCCTATTAGTTGTTTTATATGATACTTTTATGAAGTGTCCAATAAACCCATCTTTTTATAGGACAACTATGTTTATAGGACATTTTTTTTTAAATAGTGACGTATAAAATAGTTAATCTGACACTTTATTATAAAAGCATGCTAAAAAATTTGTTAAAATGCCTAAAATCGTTCTATAAGTATGTTGTAACGCTTTCGGTAAATATTTGACAGATTTTAGTTCTACAATATCTCAGTGTGTCGGGATGATGCACCCAGTTAATTATGAGAGTGCCTTTATTAAATATTTGTGAACCAAATTTATTGCAAGAATTTAAAAATTGGTGTAGGGATTGTGAACATTAATATTAATGGAGGGGTATTGGCAATGCAAAAGGATTCGAAAAAGCCCGTCCAACCTGTTTATATTTATATAATTAGTTAAACATCTAAGAAGTCATTTCATAGTTGACTCAGCCACGGTTGAGGCTAGTGACAGGTTCAAACAGGTCTCCTGCATGATCCAAACTTGAACTTGTTGCGTATTTGAGCAAAGTCGCTCTGTCCCTTTGAGAACTTATTACGTATTTGAGCAAAGACACTCCGTCCCTTTGAGAACTTAGCTACATGCCTTTGGGAGTTACTTGAAGTCAAGACTCTTGTAGCATCACCAAAATGAAGGGGGAAAAAGGAGTTTTATCACAATGTTGATGCTTCACAGACATTCAAAACCATATTCATCTTCTTTCCCTGCACAACAAGTAACAAAATCATAAGAGGAATCTTTCTACTATGCACATCAAAGGCAGCGACAGATCCAGGAAACTAATGGGGTGGGGGCACGTTGGATGAGACTTGGGGAAGACAAGCATATGACCATATGGGACTGGGGAAACCATGTAAGAGGAGGGTAAAAATAGAAAATTTAAGCTAGTCAACAAACGTTTTTGACCTTTGCTTGGGGGCCTTCCCCCCGGTTCTTAAGGGCTACATCCGCCCCTGATCAAAGGCCAAAAGGAGTAAAACAAAAACCAGATTCTAACCATGTTTGAGCAATTACATCACTTGTAAATTGATAAAGAAACTAACGGGAATAACGAAAAACGTGCACATAATGAAGAGGATTAAGAGAAGGATGATAACCTAGCAATTTTCAAGGCCGATAAACATCAGGAAGCTGGAGACCAACACTTGCAGCAGATTTTCCAAGTATTTTCTTCATTTCATCTGATCTATCTACTGCAATGTTGTAAGAAAATAGCAACTCCTACACCAATCCATCACAACCAAACCCAAATTCGGTATCAAATCAAACCATACCATTATTACTTTAAACAACAAGAACGAAAGTTCGCCACACATATCTTTAATACTTAATACTTCCTTCCGTGATTTGGCTTCAAACTACACAACATCGCCTCATCTATGACGAGCCTACCAAACCCCAAACAGTCGTCCACCACATTCATAAAACGATTTTTCTACTATAAAAATATTAACTATTGTGCACATCAACCATTCTATCGGGCTCTTAGAAAACACATTAGTAAGTAGTACCTCACTACTTACTAATGTAGCCTTGCACATACCATACATCATCTATTCCTGTAAACATTCACACAATGTTGGTTGTTATTTCTAATACTGCTTCCCCCGTACTAGAAAAATTTTCTCACTTGGTTCTAACCCTGTTAAGAGTCCCACGTCAACTAGAATTAGACCCTCTCTATTCAATATATGTTGGAACCTTCCTTCTTTCCTCAAAAACTCGTTTGTCGAGTAATCTAAAGGGATTATGATCAGGGCCGTCCATGGGGGAGGGCGGGACGGGTGTACGCCCAAAGGCCATAAAAATTAGGGGCCCATATTTTTTTAATATATATAATAGTAGTTCAAAAAAATTAGTAAATAGAAGAGACATAAAATAATTAGTATCTAATATGACAAGAAAATATTTTAGTACTACATTAACTATTAAAGATCCAAACATGTATAAATTAAATATATTGGGAAAAAAAATACATAAAGAGGTTAATATGTCGTTTATTATATAATATTATTTAATGTTTTTCTAAGTTTTTTTTTTTTATCTAAAACTACTTGCTTCGAAAAATTTGATATATTTTTCATAATTTATCTCTCATCGACTCTTTTAATTGTTCCATCCTCACGTGAGTTCTATTTTTATATTAGAATATGTTAGATTTTCTTGTTATTAGCCAACAAAACCCTCATCTTTTAAAAAAATTACCAACCATATGAGACGGTACAACTTATATCTATATTTAGAATAATAAAACTATAATTGTTTTTTTATAGTTGTTCTTTATTATCTAATATTGAGTATATAAATCTTATGTACTCTTCTATCTCTAAAAGAAGAATATGATCTCAAACTATCACCAACATGAGTTTTTTTAATTTACATAATCTATGATTCTAGAAAAGTTTGTTTTAACTCTAACCCTATGTCATTAAGTCTTCTTTTACGTAGGAAAGAGAGGAAAGTAATGGATGAAGAAAAATATTATGTTCTCAAAGATTTTTTTAGGGAATGGAAAAAAAAAATTATATCAAATCTTATTATTTATTTCATTATTTTCCTTCCTCTCTCTTCCCTATTAAAAACACAAATAAAAAACTTTATTTTTCGTCCTTTCTTTTCCTTTCCCATTCTTTTATTTCCTTCCCAAATTCGAAAGCATAATATAAAAGTTTAAAATGATGTTAATCTCCCTAAATTCGAAAACATAATATAAAAATTTAAAATGGTGTTAATTTTCCCAAATTCGAAAACATAATATAAAAGTTTAAAATGATGTTAAAAAACATTAACATAAAATGACATGGAAAACYAACCTATTTACATTGATTTACATAGTGTCACTCGGAAATCAGAAGAATCAACTTTGTGACTCCAAATAATGTCATTCTATATGCCAAAAGTATATCATAGGATGTTTTTGAACAAATTACCAATGCTACATAAAAATGTTCTAGTATATAATATTAATTTAGAAATGAGTATTGATTGATTTTGCGTCCAGGATTACTTGGAAAAACAGTATTATATGAATTCAATGTTATTTCTGTTAATAAAAACAATATATTGAAAAAATATGGTACTTATCGAGGGCACCTTTCTCACATATCGCCCAGGGCCTAAAATATGTCAGGAACGGGTCTGATTCAGATTAGTCTCACAATGGTATCAGAGTCGAGGTTTATTTTTAAAGAGGGGCAATCTGTACCCGTGCAGCCCCTTCTTGACACTCTTTAGGACAATTTGTGTCCATCTAGCTTCTGTTGGAGGGGGCGTGTTAAAGTCCCACGTCATATAGACTTGGATTGTTCCCGCTCAATATACGTTGGAACCTCCTTTTATCTCGTCAAAGCTTTTTTGGAGAGTAATCTAAAGGGATTCTACACATTCTCACAAAACCAAAGACTACAACTGTCCGTAATATGCAAAAACCAACAACGATCCACAATCATAATGGAACGTTCTGTTCGTTAACAACGGATTATCTTGGGCAACATGGTAGTGTAAAATGAAGAGCACATGGGAATAGAAGAGAAATTGATAAAGATAAAAAAGAGAATGTATACCTGGTGATGATGGACACTGTTTAAAAGATAAGTATAATCATGAGCGAGTTTTACTTTTTGCTCTAACCCATCACCATTACCATTTTTCTTGAACTCTGACTTTATCAAGTCTCTGAAATGGGCTTTACGCTCTTCCTTCCCAACGTGTTTCTTCACTGCTTTCATTAGCTCTCTATAAACCTTCACAGCTTTCAAAGCCTCACCAGATCCCATCCTTTTGCTTCAGATCAATTTCCCTCTTTTCTTGCACAAAATTCTATTCATCACCCATATAGTTTATATTGGGAGTTAACGAATGTGCAGAGGAAATACGGTAGGGTGAGATCGACTTCTAAAGCAAAAATCGACTTTTAAAGCAAACAACCAGAATCGATTTCATAATTTGGAAACATGGATCTGTTACATTTGTTATGAAATCTATTTTAAGAACTCGGTTTCATAAGCAAACAACAAATCAATTTTAAAACCAACAAATATATTTCATAAGCAAACAATCAAAATCAATTTAGGGCAAAATCGATTTCAAAAAACAAACAGAAAAATCGATTTCGAAGCGTGAAGGAGAATCATACCAGTAGGGTGAGATCGAACGAGATCGATGTTTGAGTTTTGAGAGAAATCGTTATTTCGTTATGGGGGTGGGTGTTCTAATCTCTAGGGTTGAAGAGGGGAAGATTTGTCATTCGGAATCCAACAAACCAAACATCCTCTAAGTGAAACATTGATAAGTAATAGAGTGAATTTATAGCGATTAGAATCTTTAGAGTTAACACTTAGAGGATGGTTCATAAAAGACTAATTTATCCTTTATGGTTGCTAACTGACAATGTTAACTCTAAAGATTCTAAATGCTATAAATTGAAAAGCAGGGACTATGTACCAAGAGAGTAATTCACTCTAAGTAATAAGTGAGCACGTACATATAAAAAAACGTATTCTTCTCTAAGTTAAGTAAGACAGTTGACTTTTTTAAAAAACCCGTATATTAAAAATAAAGCATAAATAATTAGCATGACAAAATCGGACCAATTATGTCAAATTGCCATAAAATCTTATAAGCTTAACTGTTCAATATGATGATCCATGGTTTAGTTAACACGCACGAGCGTAATTCATTTGAAAGCAAGGTCTGAGGGAAGAGGATATAGTCGTTCCTCTACCGTAACGAGTTGAGGTACTTCTTTCTTTGTTGAATGGTATTACTTTATGGTGTTAGCAACTTGGTCTGTCAACTCTTTGATAATATTATAATAAAGCGAACAGAAGCCATAGATGATGCAACATATACAATGAGTTATTTTCCATAATGCAATATTATTACATTCGAATATAATTTGTATACTCTAAACAGCAATTAAGAAGTATTAAATGCTTGTGTATTGCAGTTGATGGTTTCAATGTTTTGCGGTACTTATGACAATGATATATACATTGTATGGCTTCGTTTTAGACTTGGAGCACAATAGCATCTGTTGGCAACTGACTTCCCAAGATCCACATTGACAGCTTTTCGTTCACGTACTTCATAGAATCAAGAAGTTTTTGATAAAACCACATGAGTATGAGTTGTAACTTCTTATAACCACTTACCAAGGTCACAACAGTGCATACGATGGCAAAGCCATGACAAGTGAGCCATTCTGGTATAAGCATGGAGAATGCTGAGTATGGAGACAAGGTACCTGTAAAGGTAAAGACAATGTCGAAAATTGTAGCTTTCCAGTAACTGTGTTGTACATTACTTGTCAAAGAGAATTTCCATAATGCCGCAATAAAATTCATGAGTAGAGTTGCCAAGGCAACTCCCATGCGTTTCTTGTTTTTCGGTGTGAATTCGATCATTCCAGCAATTGTCTGCATCAATATGGCCATAACCCCTACATAGGTAGCATATAATGGCTCGTGCAACGACCTAAAATGATCATCAGTAGATTATATAATAAGGGACAAAAGCCTTTATTAATGAAATCAAAAAACATATAGGTATAAAATATTTTATGAACGAAATGTAGATTACAAAGGTTAGGAACTACAAGTCCAAAGACGTGTGGCGAAAATTGCAATTGAAGATGACGAATATTTGAGACCTAGAAGATAGAATAGTGACGGGAAACTCACTAACAGTCAATCATCATCGTAGATGTAAGATAAAGTATGCTGTGAGATTAGCAAGATTATAAGTGTGGTTGCGTATATTAACTATATAAAGGGAGGATGCATAGAGGATAAATTGGTTATTAAACCTCGTCAATGAGGGATCAGAAGATGGTAGGTAATGGCAGTGACGGTGGTGGTGATTATCGTAGTAAATCATGCTAACACATGAGCAGGGGACGTTGGTGATACATCAAAAGTCAAAGTTAAGTAGCATTGAAAACTGTGCACGAGATGCTAGTTGAGCAAATAATATTCTCTTGTTCTTGTTTATGATCACCATAAAAGCATGTGTACTCACGTACGTTTTATAACGTGCTAGTGTTGGCATATCATGCAAACTATCATTCAAATCAGGATGCACCTGCGATTGTTTCAAATTTTTCCTTTTCAACAGTAAACAAATTAAAAGAAGTGTTTCGTATATGTGATAAATAGTAGATAACGCTGACCTGTGATTGTTGCAAGTAGAATTCATCTCTGCCATGCTTTCTATCTGCTCCCTTATTTCTACAATGTGAGTGTGTGTGTGCATAATACGTAGAAAATTTAGTAACAACTGAAAGCTCTTTATAAAGAGGTAAAAAAGTGTTTGAAATTGGGGAAACAAGTTCTCGACCTTGTATTTGTTGCTTTTGGTTGTATGGCATATTTGTAGCAACATTGATGGCTCAAATTAGGTCTTATTCGTATGGACGTTGATAAGAATAAATTCCAAGATACATAAAACTTAGAAAGTGTTGCTTTTAGGGGTTATTGATATTCTTGTTGTCTATTTTTGTCTTCACGTTTCTGAAAGTAGAAAGCGAGTTTGACAAGTGTTTACATTTTTAAGAAACCCAAACGGGTTCCATAGTATTTGTAAACATCGGTTATAAATTGGAAGTTTGATTTCACTACCACAAATTTGGGTGTATATGATGTCAAAAATATATGAGTATTCTAACAGACTGGTTTTATAGGATTTAAGTTATATGACCAAACAATTGTACATTTTATGAAAATGTGTTGTAATAAATTTATAGGACTCTTTTGAGCGATTTTAACAATATTTTAGAATAATTTTGAAATAAAGAGTCGTATTAATTTTTTTATGTGACATTATTTGAAAATCATATTATAAAAATGTGTCCCATAAGATATTTCTAAAGAGTATCATTAAAAAAACTAATACGATCTTTATTTAAAAAATGCCTTTAAAATAAC
Source organism: Cynara cardunculus var. scolymus (assembly GCF_001531365.2). Classification (NCBI taxonomy): domain Eukaryota; kingdom Viridiplantae; phylum Streptophyta; class Magnoliopsida; order Asterales; family Asteraceae; genus Cynara; species Cynara cardunculus. The sequence goes on from NC_037541.1 coordinate 11,393,402, forward strand.
TTTTTACGACAACCAAAACAACAATATCAATTTATTGTAACATTTTTTATTTATGATGTACAATTTTTTGATCTTATAAACGCAAGTCTTATAAAACAATCTATTAACTTCTCAAAAGTTTTTAGTGTTCTATAAACTCAATTTTATTGTAATACGTAAATCTTTTCATGATTTATAAAACCAATTTAGAAAAATAACAGGCGTTATATTTGACATAAATAATATTCTACATCTTAATTTTTCTAGAAATTAAAATTTTTATTAACATGGATATCCAATTCGCTATGCGAGCCGACTAATCTCAGGGTGATCACCCACTTTGAGGGTAGCCCGAAGTGTAATAACCAGAAAAAAAAAGAGGAAAAGAATTGGTAATCATTAAATTTCAAGGACTTGTACTGTAAATGCAATCAAATTGAAGGGTTTAGACCCTAAAATTGTATGTAATTCAATGACATAAAACCCAATGGTCATGAAACCTCCATCCATTAATCATGGCTTATCGTTTCATCTTCCATGAAACCGTCGATGGCTTGGTATAAAATGGGAGTTTGTAGTTTTATGTGAAGTTTGGGTTAATAAGGAGAACTATTGTGAGAAAAGACGACGATGGACGCTGTAATGAGAGTTGATGGTTCTCTATATTATAGCTAGTTTGGCACCAATCGGGGAGACGCTGGTCACTTCAAAGATCGGTTTGGACTACGACATGTATGGTGAGTTACACGTGATTTATTTTAAAAATGATTGCATGCCTTATTTATAATTATCCACAAGCTTGATTGAAGTTTCTCAAGATTTTTGAAATGTTATATATGCGTGAAAAGTTCGATATTTTTATAATATGTGTTTTGAATATTTGCGTGGTAATGGGGATGTACTACAGTATGATTTTATAATGACAAGCATGCTTTGTAAGCTTGTCTAAGCTGTAAGTGCGGACATATTGTGTGAGTTTGCCATGTAATGTTGCGTGAGGTAGACATCTCTCATGACGTCGTTGCTTTGTGATATAGTCACCCACAGTAATACCTTTATTTTGTAAAAAGTATTATTCTCATCATGGCATGCTTAATTTATGAAGCTTAGTGAAAATTGTTTATTGTAAAAGTTGTTGTTCATGCATGAAAACCGTGGATTCATTGGGCCTGAGACTCACCCAAAACTCTTATAAAACTTTTTCACCCAGGCGGTTATTAGACTGGAAAGAAAAGTGAGAAATAAAGAGAGATATAAGGGGGTGTTTGGGATTGCTTATGAAAGCTGTTTTTTAATCTATTTCAGTCTGGCACCGGTGATAAGTTGTTTCCTAGTGTTTGGATAAGGAAAAAAAACTACTTATACCGGTGCCAAACCTGTAATAAGCAATTTTTGATAAGTTAATCCTTCTTGACTTGTGAAAATCAACTTATTACCAGTTTACCATTTTAACTCTGTTTACAAAACTCCGTTTTGATACCACATAAGTTAATAAGCATAGCAATCTCAAACACCCCCTAAGGATTATCACCAAAGAATGATATGTGCAGATCAAAACATTGTTATATAGAGCAAAGTTATGTTCGTCAAGATTGTAATTTTAGATGGTGATATAATTTGTAAGATTAGAGATTTTATTTTCGCTTCAATGTAAGTATTTGATCTTGGGATACTAGTTTTGTTATATTGAAGTATTTGAAATATTTAGGATGTTACACGGAGTCACCGCCTTTGAACCCCCATGGCCACAAGGGGATTTCTTATTCTTCCTTGGATTCAAACCTGGGACCTCCAAGCACTTTTAACCTTTGGAGTCCAAGCTTAAACCAATCAAACACCATCTTTTTGGTTATTCAAGAATAAGTTCAAATCAATTACAAAACATTTTATATCCAGACAATTTCGTTCGCCGCTACTACAAGAATCGCTTTTGCTTATATAATTTACATATAACATATATTTTAATCTACCATTTTCTTACCAACATAACATTCTAAAATGCCTTTTTTTTGTGGCACTCCCTCTAGATTCTCTCCACATTTATAAGGTCAAAATACAAAGGTTTGCTTAATCTAGTAAATAATATAGGGGTTTGCTCAATCAAGTAAATAGACTTTATAGGGTTCTTTTTCTAAACTCAAATATAAAACTCTCATGAGCCAAGGTTCTTTTATGGTTTCATAGGTCAACTTCTATAGAGTTGTTAGGTGGGTTGATGGTGGAATCTTTTTTAAAGATGGTCACTTGAATATGATTGGTTGTTGATCTGATCATTGATATAAAGCAGTATCGGAATGTATTCTTTCAAATATTGTTCCAAACTTCCTAATTGATCAACATGTACTTTCGTACCCAAAAAGACAAGAGACTATTTCTTGTCTTTTTGTTACTTCCTTTTCAGTATAGAACAGATGAAAATGTTTCTGATTGACGTTGAGAAAAAAGGGATTCTGTAAGAAGCGTTCCACATACCATTGAATTACCCATCGTTGTGTTTTACTTTTATTTTCATTTTACGGTTTACATTGTTGTCTTGTTACTTTTTTTTTCATGATATGGGGTAATTTTGATAGCAGATGTGTGTTGGACAGTTCTGTATCTTCATGATTTTATGTTGGATGAAACTTTCGAAACTTCAATGGCCATTCATTTGATTTTCGACAAATATATAACTTTTATGGCTTTTTCTTCTGATTCCTGGTTATATTTGTTTTTTAGTAATTATATTATTTTTATTTATAAAGAAAATATTGTATGTTTTATAATTTGTTCCTATGATAAGCTTGATTGACATCTATTTTCGTATTAAACTATGAATTTGACTTTTTGAACTAAAGGGAGTACCTTATTCATAATGTTTCTTAGGTTACTTAAATTTTGACCCAACAAATCAGTATTTAATGTTATGATAATATTATAGAATTTATATGATTATGTTAGACAGTTATAAGTAATCTTATTAACTAAATATACGAGTATATAGATAAAGTTTCGTTTGAATGACCACAAATTAATACATGATAGTAACACCTTAACATATCTTAGAACACTTGAACACACCTTAACACATGTTAACAAACAATGCTGATGTGATGACCGAATTACTGATAGACCCCTCGTCCGTTTTTTATAGTGTGCGTGTAGGCATGAGAATGGGCCCCGACCAATCGGGGAACCCGGTCCACCCGCCCCGGTCGGGGACGGGGATTCCCCGCTAAATCGGGGATGGGGACGAGGACGGGTATGAAACTCCCCGTCCCGCCCCGTACCCGTTACATATATATATATATATTATATTTATACATATGTATATTATTTATTTCAACTAAAGCGGTAGTTCATAATTTCTTATTTCCTAATTAGGTTTATAATCTAAAATTGTTATTTTTTGGATGTTAATATGTAATATTTTGGATGTCAAGTCAAATGCAATTACTCGATAAGTTTTGTATATTACTTGATATGGTTTTATATTACTCAATATCTTTTGGTACATGTATCTTTAAGCTTTTTTTGGATTTAATTGAATTTTTTTTTGTTTTAGGTTATTAATTCTTATATGATGTTGTGGTTTTTTTGTATTAAATTAAATTCATTTTGGTTTTAGGTTTATTGAAAATGTTTGAGATTTAAACATATATGGTCTCTTACATATTTAATTTAAAATAACTTATATAAACGGGGAAAAAAACCCGTTTCCCCATTGGGGATCCCCATTTCCCATTAGGGATGATGGGGATAGAGATAAGTAATCGGAGACGGGGATTGAGGTCCCCGCCCCATTCTCATGCCTATGTGTGTGTTGGCACACAAATCAAATAACGGTCTTGGACTGTGTCCTACAGTTCCTACGAAATTTGGAATTCCTACCGTAATCCAACCCTATACATACATATATATAGAGAGATGGGAGGATCATGCGAGAAACAAACTAATTTACAAGAATACGAGAAGGAATATGGGTCACGTATAATCATTAATTAAAGAAGACTATAAATAAAAAATGAAATTTTAGAAATTAGAATAATTATCATTTTAAATTAGATAAATCATTATAAAATCTCATTATATATTTTAGATTTTTTTTTAAATTTTAATTAATTAATAATTCTTTATCTAGATTTATATATAAAAAATTCTAGATACACTTCTGATAAGAAAAATCATAATTTTCATCAAATATCACATGTGATATCTGCAATATCTTTTTCACCAACCACAAGTGTGGTGCCTTATTGGTTTGAACTTGGTTTCAAAGCTCAAAAGTACTAGGAGGTCCCAAGTTCAAATCCAAAGAGAAATAAAAATCTCCTTGTGGCCACGGAGGTTCAAATACGGTGACTTCGGGCTATCTGCAAAACAGGTGGTCATCCTGGGATTAGTCGGCTCGCATAGCGGATTGGATATTCAGGTTAATAAAAAATTTCACCATTTTTTTCTTTATTTTTTGGATACACGTTTTGAATCACATGTGATTAGCTTCGTTTAACATATGATCTATTATTTTATCACATATGATCCGTTATGTGAATTTTTGCACATATCGCATATGATAATCTACGTCTAAATATAAGTGATGTACTATCACATGTGATGATATTTACGTTAGAAAAAGATCTATGAATGTAAATATACATAATCACATATGATTAACAAAAATACCTACAATTATCATATATCAATTGATTGTGGATATAATATGTGATATTTGATTAAAAAAAAGTATTTTTTATTTATCAAAAGTGTATCTAGAAATTTTTTTTATTTTAAACTCGATAAAAAATTTATGAATATATTAAAATTAAAAAATAAGCAAATCTAAAAGCTATAATGAGAGATTTTTAAGGATTTATTCGATTTGAAATGATAATTTTCCTAATTTTTAAAACTATTTTTTATTTATGGAATCTTTTTAATTAATAGATTATGTACTTCATATTTTTTTCGACTTCTAGCAAATTGACCGCCTTCTCGTTTGAAGTTGCCCCTATATATCTCTCTATATGTGTGTGTTTGTGTGTGTGTGTGTGTATATATATATATATATATATATATAGGATATATTTTTTTTACAACCTTGTGCATTTGTACAACCTTTGCAACCCAATTAATTCAGATATTTATAGAAATGATTGGAGTTCATTTATTATGATTTGAATATTTATGGAATATGAATAGAGTTTATTAATTATGATTAATACTTTATATTAGGAAACAATTAATTGATTAAAAATTGAATGGTTGAGATGAGGGTTGTATAGGGTGTAGGAATGGCAAATGGTGTAGGAATGGCAAATGGTGTAGAATAACATCCCTCTCTCTCTCTATATATATATATATAAAGAGAGGGAGGGAGAGAGAGAAAAAAAAGTCGGGTTCAAACGAGGATGATACATATATAAGATTATAAGAAAACGATCGAATCACATATGATTTTACACTAACATCACGTACAAAATCACATGTGATTTATGCAATTTTGACCCCCGACTTGAAGACGCAGTTTAATTCGCCAGCACACCTTTTTTAGCCATTCAATGTAAGATCACATATGATTTTGCACGTGATTTGATCATTTTCGTGTTTTCTTGAATAGTTAGCATTTTCGTTTGATTTTCCATATATACATATACATATACATATACATATACATATACTTTTGATGAGACCAGTGAAACTACTATGAAGATTCAATGTATGCTTCATTATGAAGGTTTGGTGTGTTTTTCCTACGAATGTCGTGTCTCCATATGAAGATTCGGTTTTTATGTGAATACTTCCTTTTTACATGTGAATGTTCCATCCTACGAAGGTTTCATTTCCGATCTGAAGGTTCAATGCTCTTTTCTATACAGGTTCAACGAAATCAACTCATCTAATAATTACAAGTTGATTTTATAGGTTTTATAATAATAAAAAAAATACCTGTCTTACATGATCTCAAATCTGATTAATTATTAAAAATGGTTTTAAAATTCATATTATCTACTTGGCGTTTTCATTTTTCATGTGGGGTGAAACTTTAAAAATTTGGTGGCCTATTTATTTAAGGGAGTGTTTGTGATTGCTTATTTAAAACAACTTATGTTTTTTTTGTAAAAGTGTTTACTAACTTATATGATATCAAACCGGAGTTAAATAAAACAGATTTAAAATTGTAAACTGGTAATAAACAGTTTTTCATAAATCAGAAAGGATTAACTTATCAAAAACAGCTTATTACCGGTTTGACACCGGTATAAGCACTTTTTTTTTCTTATCCAAACACTAAAAAACAGCTTATCACCGATGCCAGACTGAAAGAAGTTAAAAAACAACTTTTATAAACAATCCCAACACCCCGTAAAATTACATTAAAAAAACAAAGAAATATATATGGTACGTTTTATAATTGGCATAAATCCTGTTTTTTCCTATATTTATTTATTTAGGGGGTTGATATTGATACCCCTAGACTACTTTCTACCCCTGGCATATGTCTCCCCTCACACGCCATCCCTCCCTCACACACACGATTCACTTTTTTTTAATTTAAAAATTTTAAATTTATATTTTATACCCTTATAATTAATTAATTAATTACTTTATATCCTTCACTTTTAAAATTTTCATTTTATACCCTGATCAAATTAACATACATAATCGTATATCAATTAGAATATGTTTAAAAAATACGTTTTAATTTTAACAAGTTACACTATTATAATCGTCACGTCAATACCTTCGAAATGAGCCCAATATTGAATATTTTTTGACTTAATTATATTATATACAATGAAAAAATATTTTTAATATTTACATTTATAGTTATTTATTTAATTTATGATATGTCATTTGTATTTTCAATTTTCGTTTTACATCATTATCACATTAAAATACATAATTTTATATCAACTAAAATACGTTTTAATATGTCACGTTAAATTCTATCTCATATACATCAAGTAACATGTCTCATTATAAACAATAATATCGACATTAAGTACAAAATACGTTAGGCAAATACGTTTTAACATGTGTACCCGAAATTGTAGAGAACTTGTTAAAATAATTTGATTTGAAATAAAGTAAATTTATTGATTTGAAATAAAGTAAAAAATAATCGATATATATATCGAACGAACGAATGAATCGTTCATTCGATATTTCACAATATTATATAACTCTCTCATTTTTCTTCAATATATAACTCTCTCATTCTTCAATATACATCAAATATGGGAGAAGATTTGACAACAACACTAGAATTATTTCTTTAAGATAATAATTAAATATTATGTTAGAACTCAATAATTATCTTAATTATATTTTAGATATTTTATATTTAAAATGATGTTTATCATGTATTTGATTATGTTTATCCACAATTAGTTATACGAATTCGAATATGAAGCTTTAATAAGTTGTACCTATGCACAATCAACTTGTAATCTTGAATTTTAAGTAATATGCATCAACAAACAATACTTTATACATAAAAAAATTGTTTTTAAGAGTTTTTGTCAAATGTTTTATAATATAGTATAGATTAATGGGATTACAAATAAAAAAGGGATTGATTTTATATAACATAACGTGTTCATTCCTCAAAAAGTTCAAAAAAGTGTTTATGCACTTCCATTCCCTCCCCCAGATGCTTGATGCTCCGATTTTCTTGGTTCTGCTTGCTCGACGCTTATCTGGTATTTAAACATTTTTATAAGTTGGTTATGAGTTCGTTTTTATAAATGTTGTTCATGATTAAAATTTTGAAAACCAAGTTTAAAAAAATGAAAATATATATATATATTAACATGGATGTCAAATTAAAAAACCAGTTCTTTTTCATATATTTTATTAAATTAACAAGTTAATTAAATTTAAGATAATTTAGAGTTTTTTTTTATATTAAGATAAATATGTGTGTTTCCAAAAATTGGATCCGTTTATATGGAAATGGTAATATGAGTTTGAAAATCTCTTCAGACCTTCTTATTGTTTACAAAATGAGTACAATATTATAAAAACTGAAATATTTTTTATGTATTATTGATATGTATATAACGTTTCAGCATTTGTATTTTTTTTTTCAAATTAAGAGCTTTAAAAGGTAAACCTATGTTTCATCTTCTTGCTTTCAAAACGCATTTCGTATGTAAGAAATCCTACAAAGACAAAATTAACGAGAGAGAAGGAAATCTTCGATGTTCATTATGGTTCAAGATATTAAAGGAGATTGGTGTGTGGGTGGTGATGGATCTTGTAGGCATGGGAATAGGGCGGGGACCTCAATCCCTGTCCCCGTTCCTGATTACTTATCTTTATTCTCGTTCCCATCCCCATCCCTAACGGAGAAACGAATTTTTTTTTTTTCCGTTTGTATAAGTTATTTTAAATTAAATATGTGAGAAACCATACATGTTTAAATCTCAAACATTTTCAATAAACCTAAAACCAAAATGAATTTAATTTAATAMAAAAAACCACAACATCATATAAGAACTAATAACCTAAAACAAAAAAAAAATCTATTTAATTCAAAAAAAACTTAAAGTTACATGTACCAAAAGATATTGAGTAATATAAAATCATATCGAGTAATATACAAAACTCATCGAATAATTATATTTTGACTTGACATCCAAAATGTTATATATTAACATCCAAATAGTAACAATTTTAGATTATAAACCTAGTTAGGAAATAAGAAATTATGAATTACCACTTTAGTTGAAATAAATAATCTATACTATATTATAAAACATTTGACAAAAACTCTTAAAAAATATTTTTTATGCATAAAATACTGTATATTGATGCATATTACTTAAAATTCAAAATTACAAGTAATCATGCATTAAGTACAACTTATTAAAGCTCAATGTTTGAATTCGTATAACTAACTACGGATAAACATAATCAAATAGAGGATAAGCATCTCATTTTAAAATACAAAAAATCTAAAATATAATCAAGATAATTATCGATTTCTAACAAAATAATTAATTACTATCTTTATAAGAAAATTATATTATCAAACCAAATATAAATTATTTCGTTATTGAACCTAAATTAAATTATAAAAAAATTGAATTAAAGAAGTTACACCAAAAAATGAAAACTATTAAATAGTCAATTTAATATTAATATCGATTTTTTTAAAAATTTTTATGCTATTTTCAAATTTATATTTCATTCAAAAATAAAAACATTATCGTTTTCTTAAAACCACATAAAATTATATTACATCAATAGAGACAAATAACAAAAATTAAACATCAAAATGGAGATTTATCTCGCTGTTTTGCGCGACAGCGCGAATATCCTTCTAGTATATATATATAAGGTACGGGGCGGGTCGGGGCGGGGCGTACCATACTCGTCCCCCGTCCCCATCCTCAGTTTGAGACAAACGCAGATCCCCGTCCTCTATTTGAGACAAACGAGGATCCCCGTCCTCATCCCCAATTTAGCAAAGAATCCCCGTCCTCGACCAAGACGGGTGGACTGGGTTCTACAACGGATCGGGACCCATTCCCATGATCTTAGAAGGAGATGGATGGGGTGGTTCTGGAGAGATGGACACCAGGTGGTTGTTATGCATTTCTTTTATTTTTTAATTTATTTTGTAACATTTATGCTTTTACATGACTTGATTATTAAAGTTAAGACTTTTTTATATATTTTTTATTCTGTTCAAGTCTTTTACATGAGTTGATCATTGTTGATGCTCTAAGTTATACATACTTGTACATTTAAATTAGTTTTTTTAATTTATAAAAAGACGAAAATACCCCTTACATGACTAGCACGTAAGGGTACTTAACAGGGAAATTTGACGGATTTAAAGATCAAGGGTTAACGATAAAAATAAAAATTTAAACTATACAGGGTACGAAATTAGATTAGTGATAGCAAATATATATAATTCATATTTACTCTTTAAACAATCATGTTTATATAAGGGGTGTTTGGGATTGCTTATTTGAAACAACTTATATTTTTCTATAAAAACACTTATTAACTTATTATAAGTTAGAATGGTTTAACTTCAAAAACTTCTTATTATCGGTTTGACACCGGAATAAGTTGTTTATCCAAACACTCAAAAATGTTTTTTATCGATGCACATTATAATAAGTCAATAAATTATTTTTATAAGCAATTCCAAATATCACGCGGTTAAAAAAGAAAATCCGGTGCACCAACCATTCTTATAAAAAACCTACGAATCAATCCGGGTCCAAATACCATCCAAAGAATTGCCGGACTGAGAGGTGGCGGGAAAAATTTCATCTTATAGAGAGCCTGTACGATCGAGAGAGAGAGAGAGAGAGAGAGAGAGAGAGAGATGGAGGTGTTGAGATTACCGTTATCTGCATCGCAAAAAGGGAGACTGATTTCAGCAGGCTATACTTCTATTGCTTCGCTTTCTTCAATTTCTCCTTCCCAACTTGCTCTAGGTATTGTTTTCTTCATCTGTACACTTGTAATGATTTCTATGTATATGTTTGTCTCAAGCATTTTTCCAATATTCATGGGGAGCGCAATTACAGAGATTGAATTGAACTGTGATAAATTCGTTTTCTTTGCTGAATTGATTGTTTATGTATGTTAACGACACGGCTCGCCAACTGTTTGATAATATTACCAAGCTAAAGACATGGTTTTTTTTTTTTTGTCATCATCATTTTTGGAAAGTAAAATTTGTAAATAATTTGTGTCCTTGTTGGGTTTGCAATTTGATCTTTATGTAGTTTGTGGATTTGGGATCGGGAAATTGGAAATGAGGGCAGGAATGGATTTCAACTGTGACCATGCCCCATCGTTAGTTTTTGAATAAGGTATGGAGACCGCCACTTATGAAACCTTGTAAGTATGGTTGTGAAGAGAAAATGCATCCGGCTTTTCTTTTTGGAAATACAAGAGCCCACCCTTATTTGATCCTATATTGTGGAATAGAGGGAGTCTAAGTTTATCAATAAAAACTACCAAATAATGACTCTCTTAGATATGGTGTTTGGATTGGTATAAACGTTGTATAGGGTTTGTCTTTTCTGGGTCTACATTTGCATCTACAACTTACTTTTTCCATCATCAATGTCATACTCTTATGTCCATTTGTGATGTTGGGAGATCACCAACAATGGGTTTTTTTTTTAATTAGGAGTCATTGCCAGATATAGAGCATGTAAAAACTAAACAGGATTCTAATATGGTTCTTATTGATCATCAATGATGTCATGCTTTCTAGAGAATAATGTGACATGCTCTTGAGAAAAAGAAAGTCTCTACATTGTATGTGAATGTAACTAAAATTAGTATAATCACATAAAAACAAGCATCAAAGCATGCAATCGCAAGAGAAGAGCTTTCTCTATTACTAGCATAGTGTTACACCAATGGTAGGCCAAATAGTTATTTTTTTATTTAGTTATGCATGAGCTCAAAGGACATATGTTATGATATGTCATAGGTTATGTAGTTGCTGATGATGTAGTGTTTACTGATGAGACTAAGTACAGGTTTATGCAAAGTTCAAGGTTTAGAGATATACTTTGGAGCGTAAAGGTTTTAGATTGTAAGAGAACTAAAACAATTAAATAAAGTGCAACGTCACTGGAGATTCGGAAGCAAAATGAACATGGGCAAGATGCGGTTAGGATGGATATCTTTTGTTATCTGGGATATGTTTTACAGAAAGATAGCAAGTGGCGACATTGATGAGGATGTTAATCTATATAATTCGAATATGGTATAGAAATGGTAACAAGCTTTGAGACTCTTATATGGTTGAAAAAGGCCCATTAAAGTTGTAAGGTTTGTTTATTTTATGACATTAATACTTGTTTTTTTCTGAGGGAGTGATATCGAGTCACCAAAAGATGACATATATACAAGATGGGTGTAGCAAAAAATGCAGTTTTGAGGTTGATTTGTAGTCATACAGTGAGGGATATGACAAGAAATAAAAGGGAGACTGGTTTATGCAGTCTACACCTTCAATCGGCTTCTTCAGTAGATAATGCTGTTGTGCTTGAAAATGAAGATGACAGAGACACTATTGATGAAGTTCTTGTGAAGAACAATGGGTATGGAAGAATAGAGAGAGGGGAGAAATTCAAAGGAGTAATCATCCTCAAATGAGAAAGAACTTTAATGAATGGCAGTTTGGTCACATTATTAACCTGCCATTTTGTTTCAAGGCCTCTATTATTGAAAAATGGAGAGACGTATTTTTGCCAGATCACACCTTTAAGTTTGGCCTGAAACTGCATTTTTTGCTGAAAATGGTAGTCTTGACACCCTGGCCATTGGTAAAAGAGCGTTTTTGTGGCCTAGATGGTCTAGATGGGATTGGTTATTCTTGGGTGGCATACTGTTGTATGATCCCTATTTTATTTTCCTTCATCATATAGATGATAGTATAATTTCCCCCCTAAATGATGAGGGAATGCTATATGTTCTCATAATGTCACATGCGTTTCTCTCTTTGAACCGACCATGAGGCCTTTCCCTTTATGGGGAATTTAGAAAATGCTAAATTATAAGAGCAAATATCTCTTGTTTCTCTGATGTTTGATTTTTGTCATTATTGCTTGTAAAAGCATGGAGTAAACCACTTGCTCTTTCATATATAACATCAGAAATTATTGGAACCTTAATTAGTAATAAATTTTGAATATCATTGTCTCTCTCTTTGGTTGTTGCAACATTTTGTACGTTACTTCATCATAAAAATCTCGTTCATTTTTGTTGTGATGTACTTTGGAACAGAACTGAAGATTTCGGAAACTGAGGTACTTGAAATTCTAAAGATTGTATCAGATGGTAGTAGGTTGGAGAGTCCCGGTAGCAGTTGTACTATTGTCCATGGTACTCACTCTTCCTTTTCTAGTGCATGTTGTTAGTTTCTTTATCATTTCTAGTTGCACAGTTGCTCTTCAGAAAGATTTAGCAAAGTCATTTATGTTATCTCTACTTTTAACATGGTAAAGGGAACCAAGCCAAGCCAAACCAAAGGAACCCAATATATCTCCCTCAAAAAGCAGGGTCTGGAGGAGGGGGTGAGATGTATGCAGATTTGTTCTCTACCCCAAAGGATAGAGTGGCGGTTTTCCTTGAAGACTTCTTGGCTAGTGTAGAAGTGTGAGCGAAAAGGAAAAAAGAGAAAAAGGAAAATAGAAAGAAGGAGAAGTAACAAACAAATAGGCACAATGGAACATGTAAAAGCTAAGGAAACACATCCCTCCATGTGTGATAGGACCGAGTAACCCTATCTGCTACCCCCCTATTAGCCAATTATATATATTTAGGAGATATATTCAGTTAAGATTGTATTGTATCGATTCCTATTTTATCTCCACAATCAATGGTTGTATTGCTTTGTATTTCTCCCTATATATATATAGGGGATTGTTATTCTATAGAGGTCATCGAATGGTGATACTGATAAGATCTAAAATTCAAGCAGGCAACTTTGATCGGAACTGAAATAAACGGCCCGATTCGAGAGGGGCAATGTCTCCAATTACACAATACTTTGATAATGAAAAACAAGAATGAGAAATAATGAAAGTAAAAAGCCTGCTTTTAATAACCCACGACATTTAATGGCTTCCCTGAGAGAGTAGGTAGAGGAATAACTCCTCACCCTTTCATCTGCTTGCTAATAATTAGGCATAGTAACTGCTCCTCGCCCTTTCATCTTCCCGCTAATAATTAGGCATAGTAACTGCTCCCCACTCTTTCAAATTACCGCTAACTTCTAGACCGAGTGGATCCAGCTTAAGCCCAAGAAAAGAATTTAGCTGGCCCATATCGGCAGTTGTGGCCAGTTTCCTTCTTCTCACATATACTTTTATTGGGCCTTTATCAATACTTCCTTCCCGGTAAAACGCCTTGTTCTCAAGGTGGAATGCAGGGAATTGTTCTGCCAACAGATCATAGGATTCCCAAGTAGCTTATTCCACTGGGCGATTACACCAAGAGACCAGCAATTCCAAACCCCACGGATCAGCCTCAGAAACCCAACGATGAGCTATAATAGAACTTGGTTGCAAGTCAATTTCCCAATCTTTAGTGATGGGTAATGGATGTTGCTGGTCAGAAGAAAAAGAGCCATGGGCGGGTTTAAGCATTGACACATGGAACACCGGACGAATTCTAGCGGTGGGTGGGAGCTCAAGTTCATATGCAACTGGACCCACCGCCCGTTTAATACGATATGGACCGAAAAAGCGAGGAGAAAGCGAGGAGAAAGCTTCTCATACCGACGTTTGGCTAAACTCTTCTGTCGGTAGGGTTGAATTTTTAGGAAAACAAGATCCCCAACTTGAAATGTCAGATCCTGTCGTTTGTGGTTAGCTTGATTCTTCATTCGGTCTTGGGCCCTTTTGAGATTGTTTCTAAGAAGCTTTAGCATATCATCCCGGTCTATTAACTGTTGCTCCAATTCTGCATTTTTTGTTTCCCCCATGAGATAAGGGAATAAAGAAGGGGGCTCCCTGCCATAGACGACGGTGAAAGGAGTGGTGCCTGTTGCCGTATGATACCCCGTGTTATATGAATATTTAGCCTATGGTAAATAAGTACTCAACTTTGGAGGTTGTTCACTGGCAAAACACCGTAAATAGGCTTCAAGACAACGGTTAAGGACTTCGGTCTGCCCATCCGTCTGGGGATGGTAGCTTGTACTTAATTGGAGCTTAGTTTGGCTTAAACGAAATAATTCTTGCCAAAAATGGCTAAGAAAAACCACGTCCCGGTCCGATGCGATGGATCGTGGAAATCCGTGTAACCGAATTACCTCCTTACAAAAGATTGCAGCCACCCCTTTTGCAGTGAAAGGATGCGAGAGGCAAAGAAAATTAGCATATTTGCTCAAACGACCGATCACCACTAAAATAGTATCATAACGACCCGAAGGAGGTAAACCGACTATAAAGTCCATTGAGAGGTCCTCCCAAATCTGATTGGGTATGAATAAGGGCTGAAGTAGACCAGCCGGAGACAATGTTTGGTATTTCTGTTGTTGACAGATTACGCACTGCTGTACAAAAAGTCGAACATCTTGTTTCAGTTTAGGCAAAAGTACCTGGCTGAAAGACGCTTAAGAGTCTTTAAAAATCCCCCATGACCTCCAGTTGGGGTGTCATGTGCCTTCTGTAACAACTTATGCTTGAGATCAGGTACCTCTGGTATCACTAAGCGTATTTTATATAATAAAAACTGATTAACGATGGAAAAGCCAGCAACTGATGATGGATCAACTTGTAATTTGTTTACTATATTGCTGGTAACTGGGTCATTTTGGAGTCCCATTTTGATGTCAGCCACCTCTACACAATAGGGTACCATAAGTACCAATAACTCACCCGAATGAGGTCGTCGAGATAAGGCATCTTCTCCTCTATTCTTTTTCCCTGCTTTGTGAATAATAGAGAAGTCATAAGGCATAAGTTTCAATAGTAAACACTGCTGCTCGGTAGTTGTAATCAGTTGCTCAAGTAAGAATTTCAAGGTGTAATGATTGGTACGGATGAGAAAATGTCGGCCAAGTAGGTAATGACTCCACTTTTGTACTGTCAGTACTAAAGCCAGCAGCTCCCGGTCATAGGCTGATTTAAACCGATTAGAAGGGGAGAATCCCTTGCTAAAATAGGCCACGGGGTGATGTGATTGAGACAATATAGCCCCTACACCATCAGAGGAAGCGTCACATTCTACGACAAATGGTTGTGAGAAGTCGGGTAACCTCAAAACAAGAGTGGACAACAGTGCTTGTTTCAATTTCGTAAAGGCGTTTAGGGTTTGTTCCGACCATACGAATCCGTCTTCCTTAGTCAATGCTGTGAGAGGTCGTGCTATCAAACCATAATTCCGAACGAAACGTCTATAGTATCCCGTTAGACCAAGGAACCCTCTCACTTCCTTGACTGTTGAAGGTATTGGCCAAGATTGCACTGCTGAAATTTTTTCTTCTTCAACTTTAACACCTTCCGAATTAATCACATGCCCGAGAAACACCACTTGTGGCTGCCCGAAACAACACTTCGACATCTTAGCGAAAAATTGATTGTCGTAGAGTAACTTTAATGCTTGTTCCAAATGAGATTGGTGTTGCGCCATGGTATGGCTGTAAATCAAGATATCGTCAAAAAATACAAGTATGAAACGGCGTAAAAAGGGACAAAATAAATCATTCATAATAGCTTGAAAGGTGGAAGGCGCATTTGTCAACCCGAATGGCATAACCTTGAACTCGTAATGCCCCGAATGAGTAAGAAAAGCCGTTTTTGCAACATCTTGAGCAGTCACTCTGATTTGGTTATACCCAGATCGTAAATCAAGCTTAGAAAATATCATTGCACCATACAATTCATCTAGTAACTCGTTGATATTCGGAATGGGTTACTTGTCAGCTACCGTTATCTTGTTAAGGGCTCAATAATCAACACACATTCTCCAAGTATTATCTTTCTTTTTCATTAGTAATACCGGACTCGAAAATGGACTAGTACTTGCTTGAATAAATCCGGCTGTCAACAGTTGGTCAACTTGTTTCTCTATTTCTGTTTTTTGTGAATGAGGGTATCGGTAGGGTCGAATATTTGGTGGTGGTGTGTTGGGAATTAGGGGGATGGAGTGGATTTGGGTTCTAACAGGTGGGAGGGTTTTGGATTCCTCAAAAACAATGGAGTATTGGACAATAATAGGTTGTAGAGGAGTTGGAATTTGTGGGTTGCTCACTGATTCGATAGCCAAGTGTTGGAAACTAGATGATTTTTGGGGTCCCGTTTCAATACCTTTCAGCTTGTATCTCTTCCCATCGATAGTGAAAATCATAAATAATTCTTTCCAGTTTGCTTGGACAATATTTAAGGTGGCTAGCCATTGAATACCCAGAACTAAGTCAGCCCCTCCAATTGAAAAAAGGTGGAAGTCTTGAATAATCTTCAATTCATTAATTTGTACAGAAAGATTTTTGCAAATCTGGTCACATCGGATTACATCTCCATTACCGATTTGAACCCCGAAAGGTGTTATAGGTTGGGTCTCAAGTTTAAGCTCTTTCACCAAACAATCTGAGATAAAATTATGGGTGGACCCTAATGTCGATCAGAGGGCAGAAATTCTTTTATTGATTTGGTTCTTTTTTGTGTGTGTATATTACAATACATTGGAAGCAACATTTATAGGACAGATATGACATATACAAGGAAATGTTGTGCATGATTCTAGGCTGGAGAATGGCTGTAACAGATCGAGATTGATCCTTGAATTTGRGAGGTGATATTTGACAAATCATTTCCTTTTTTCTTTTTTCCAACACTCCCCCTCAAGTTGAGTAGTGGGATCCCCAAAACTCAACTTGCCAAGACAGTGGTTAAAGATTCTTCCATTGACCGCCTTTGTTAGAATGTCTGCTAACTTTTCTTCTGATCGGACGAACGGAAGTTCGATAATTCCAACTTCCAGTTTTTCTTTGATGAAGTGTCGGTCAATCTCCACGTGTTTTGTTCGATCATGTTGAACTGGATTTTCGGAGATTTGAATTGCAGCCTCATTATCGCACATCATTCCACTTGTGCCCTTCGGAGGAAAACCAAGTTCGGTTAAAAGTTTCTTGATCCATAGAATTTCTGCCAGTCCCCGAGCTACGCCCCTGAATTCAGCTTTTGCACTTGAGAGTGCAACAACTTTCTGTTTCTTGCTCCTCCACGTCACTATATTCCCGCCAACGAACGTGAAATAACCTGAGGTTGACCTCCAGTTCCCTTTATCACCTGCCCAGTCAGCATCAGTGTATTCTTGTATCTCTAAGTGCCCGTTCAATTTGAATAACACCTCGTGGTTAGGTGTTCCTTTAAGGTACCTTATGATTCTAATAACTGCTTCCATGTGAGCTGCCTGAGGTTCATGCATGAACTGGCTGACAACTCCAACAGCATACGCYATGTCGGGTCTAGTGTGTGATAGATATATTAGTTTCCCCACTAGCCGTTGATACCTTTCTTTATCAGCTAATTTAGCCTTAAGTTCCATATAGAGCTTGTGATTTGTCATCATCGGAGTTTCCATGGGTTTGCAGTCCATCATTCCAGTTTCTGCAAGGAGATCAAGAATATACTTCTTCTGGCAAATGAATATTCCCCGTTCTGATCTTAAAACWTCAATTMCAAGGAAATACTTCAATCTTCCTAAGTCTTTCATCTCGAACTCTGCAAATAAGTTCTGTCTTAGCTGCTCCATTTCTCCCTTATCATTCCCGGTAATGATCATATCATCAACGTATATGATCAAACACGTTATAAGGCCATTTCTTYGTTTTASAAATAGAGTGTGATCAGAGTTGCTCTGTTTGYACCCATATTTTCTCATTRCAAGAGTGAATCTGCCAAACCACGCTCGAGGGGATTGTTTTAGCCCATATAGAGATTTTTTTAGACGACATACTTCCTTTTCTTTAAAATCTTTGGCGAATCCAGGTGRTGCTTCCATATAGACTTCTTCTTTCAGTTCCCCATGCAGGAACGCATTTTTCACATCAAATTGATGGAGAGGCTACCCTTTATTGGCAGCGATAGAGAAGAGTACCCTAATCGTATCGATCTTGGCAACCGGAGAAAATGTTTCAGAGTAGTCAATCCCATATGTCTGGGTGTAGCCCTTGGCTACSAGTCGAGCTTTGTATCTCTCAATAGTTCCATCCGGCTTGTGTTTAATAGAGAAGACCCACCTGCATCCCACTGGTTTTTTGCCCGGTGGGAGTGCACACTTTTCCCATATGTCGTTCTTCTTGAGTGCTTCCATTTCAGTCTCCATGGCTTCTTTCCACTCTCTCGATTCCAAGGCTTCTTGAGTTGTGGAAGGTGTTTGTTCAGAGCACAAAACGGTGACAAACGCTTTGGCTTCTTTGGASAAGTTTCCTTTAGCGATGTTTGCCATAGGAAATTTTGATCTTGTAGTCTCCTTTTCWGGTGAGTATCTTTTGGGAGGAACTCCTCTATTTGCTCTTGGGGTGTAGCACATACTTTTCAGTCACGGTTTCTTGAGTAGAATTGTTGTCTTCTTGCTGAACTTCTACTTCTTCTTCTCGCTCTGCAATCTCTACTTGTTCAGGAAATTCTTCCTGTTTTGTTGGCATTTCATGATCCCCACGGTTACTGGATAAAGGAGGGTCGGGAATRGTTTCAGGGTTCTGAGAAGTACTTACCTCGGACTCCAGGTTGGGCGGATCTTGGACGACACTGATTGACGGTTCAGTGGTAGTGTGAGGTGACCCATTTCCATTACTGTGATCAACGTTGTCAGAAGAAGGGATCCATTTCAACCAACTYAGTGGGTCTTCAATCTTTCCCTCCCCCTGACCACTGTGTTGGGAGCGGTAGAAGTACTCGATTTCAAGCCAGTCACAATTCATGGTGGTGATCACATTGCCTCGCTTTGGATTGTAACATCTGTACCCCTTGTGGTTCACTCCATAGCCAACAACCATACATTTTTCAGCACATGCACTAAGTTTGGTTCGGTCGACTATAGGAATATGGGCAAACACAGAACATCCAAAAACTCGTGGTTCAAGGGTAAGGCTGGGCGGTATTTTTGTGAATTTTGATAGGGTTTGCAACGGGGTTTTAAGGTTGAGTGCTTTGGTGGGTAGTCGGTTAATAAGGTAAGCARCGGTAGCAAGGGCTTCAGGCCAGAAAGATTTTGGTACATTAGATTCAAGCATAAGAGCCMGAGTCATCTCTAGTAAAATCYGATTTTTTCRTTCGGCAACGCCATTTTGTTCAGAGTGTCTTGGRCAGGTGGTTTGGTGAATCATTCYTTTTGACTGAACGAATTCTTTCATAGAATTGTTCACGAATTCGCCTCCATTATCAGACCGAAGAATTTGAATGTTGGTTTTGTATTGTGTTTGAACCATAGCATGGAACATGGTAAAAAATTTWAAAACTTCGGATTTGTGTTTTAGGAAGTATACCCAAGTCATTCGTGTGCAATCGTCCACAAACARTAGGAAAAAASGGAAACCTTACCCCCCGTTAACTTCTRCCGGCCCCCAAACATCAKAATGAATCAAGGAAAARGGTAAWTTCACACGAGTGTTATTTGGTTTAAAAGTTTGTCTATGACTTTTGGCAAGAACACAAGTTTCACAACTTAAAACATTACTAGAAGGGAAAAGTTTAGGAAATAATAAATGCAAGTAGCCTGTGGACGGATGCCCCAACCTCCTATGCCATAGCCATGCTTCCCTACTTGGTGTTCCATGAGCAAGCATCACAGTACCGTGTTTAGTCACCTCATCCACATAGTATAACCCCTGTCGTTTAGTGCCACGCCCAATGATCATCTCAGTCCTAATGTCCTGTAAAATACAGAAGGTCGGGTGCATTAAAGCAGAACAATTCAGCTCTTTTGTGACGTGGCTAATAGACAACAATTTATGAGATAGGGAAGGGACATAAAGGCAATTATGAAGTTTTAGTTTTGGATATATCTTAATTGTCCCTCCCCCTTTAACATGCATACTTCCCCCATTTGCAGTTTGTATTTGAGATATTCTAGGTTCAGAGTTAAGGGTGATATCAGAAGACTCAAAAGTCATAGTCTCAGTGGCCCCACTATCAAAAAATCCAGGCATTATTTTGTGCCTTATGGGAATTTTGAGCCATTTTAGCATGTCTAATAGTTTGGGGTTCATTTTGTAATATTTCAAGAATTTGGGGACTAAAAAATTTAGGATTTAATAAACAAGGGTCTGAGGATAAAGCCCCAAACCCTTTACCTGCATTTCCTTCGTCGTTTTTCACACCAGAGGTGGCGATACCACCAAAGCCCCCTTGCATCTGATTGTCGTCGGTGCCGGCACCCACGACGGCAGCCGCCTTCCCTTTCTCAGCCGGAACACCAGTTTTCTTGTGGTCATCATTCCACCATTCAGGGTAACCGACCAGTTTAAAACACTGATCTTTAGTGTGCTTCAACATACCACAGTGACTGCAGTTTAGTTTTGATTTATCTACTCGGGATGGAGGTTTTCCAAAGGAGTCAGATCTGCGGTGTTGCCCCTTCGTCGTTTTTCACGCCAGGCAGTGGGTTTTCAGTGGTGGCTCCAAGGATTCCTTGGTGAGCCATCTCTTTTCGAACAGCCGCGTAGGCCCCCTCTGCCGAGGGAAACGGATCCCATCGAAGGATATCCCGTTTGATAGGGTCATATCTTCGATCCACGACATTTAAAAATTGGAAGAGTTTTTGTTCAAACCTGATACTATTGTATGTGGCTATATCGATGGCACACTTCATTGGATTCAGATCTCTTCTCTCGATTTCACCCCATATGCCTTGCAAGGCTATCTAAAAATCTTCAAGAGGATCCCCATTCTGCTTGATTTCATTTGCTTTGACTTGTAGGTCGAAGGTCTGTAACTTATCCTTCCCGATACTGTATGTAACCACCAAGGCATCCCACAGGGTTTTTGCCGTGGGAAACTCGGTGAGATTGCTAGCAATTGCAGGTTCAATGTTTTGTATTAGCCATGAGAACACGATTAAATCATCTTGTTCCCATTGCTCGTACCGGTCGTCTAATGGATCTGGCGGTGCGGGATCACCCGAAAGATGGCTTAACAAACTTTTGGATTTCCCCCAATCACAACTCGGATCATCCGAGCCCAAAGGGCGTAATTCTGGCTGTTAAGCTTGAGACTGATCTTCAAGCTATCGGATAAACTCTGTTTCGTGGTTTGATTCTGGTTATTGAAGGTTGTTTTGAAAAGGTTTGTAAATTGTGCGGTAAGATCATTGTTGCTATTATTCGAGCTACCGTCTTCGGACATGGCGGCTTGGTTTTGGGTAGAAGATGAGTTTGGAATAGTTGGGTCTGGAACGTCTTACTGCTCTGATACCATAATGTCAATCAGAGGGCAGAAATTCTTTTATTGATTTGGTTTTTTTTTGTGTGTGTATATTACAATACATTGGAAGCAACATTTATAGGACACAAATGACATACAAGGAAAGGTTGTGCATGATTCTAGGCTGGAGAATGGCTGTAACAGATCGTGATTGATCCTTGAATTTGGGAGGTGATATTTGACAAATCATTTCCTTTTTTCTTTTTTCCAACAGACCCCGCATCACTTAAATTAAAACCTCGGTAGAATTCAACATACCATGGACTTTCATCGTTGTGGGATGCGAATGCGATTTCCCGAGAATAGCATGCAAGCTGATCCCTGCTGTCTCCTCTTGAATCTCATCAGAATTACGAATTTTAGTTTCCTGTTGCTCCACTAAGTCCTCATCGGCTTCTAATAGTTTCAAGGTACMMGYTTTACATCTATGCCCCGGGCCATATTTCTCCCCACATTTAAAGCACTCACCCCTTAAATAACGGTTTTGTTTTTCGGTGTCTGAAATTCTGAACGGAGTTTTTAGTTGGTTAGAGGGTTGGGGGATGTAAGGGGTAACGGTTTTGGAATCAAGTGGTGGCGGTGGTTTGAAATTTGCCGCCCCGGTAGGACTCTTTCCAGGTCGGTGCTGGTTGGATTTGGACTCAAATTCCAAGGCAAGACTTATAGCGTTGTAAACGGTTCGTGGTTTGTGTATTCTCACATCAGCTTTTAATTCCTCCTTCAACCTGTTGAGGAAAACCCCTAACAAACAGTGGTCTGGCCAGTTCGAAACCCGCGAAGATCGCTTGGCGAATTCTTGACGGTATTCCTATACCGATGCAGTCTGTTTGATACTGCAGAGGTATTCATCTGGATTTTGAAACTCGGCTGGACCGAAGTTTTTGGTGAAGGTTTGCACCAACTCTTCCCAAAAAGTCAAAGATTGATCATCTGAAAGCCAAGAATAGAGGTCTAAGGCGTTTCCCTCTAGGTGCATGGAGGCGATTTCTACCTTCTCTACATCAGGTATCTGATAATACCGAAAATACTTTTCCGCCTTTAGTATCCAACCACGTGGATCCCCTCCATTAAAAATAGGAAAATCAATTTTGTTGTAGGGTCTGTATCAAGTTCGTCCCCTCCACGAGCTATCCGCATCGTCACCCTTACTGCCTTGGGATCGGTCTCCTTTCAAGGTTGCAATGTCTTCCATCATTGAATCGATGGACTCCAATTTTGAAGCAATGGCTGCCAATTGAGCAGTGATTTGGTCTGGGTTTGAGCCGCTGCTCTCAGAACCGCTCCGGGTTTGAACCATCTTCGAATTTCCCGACAATGGAACCAAATGATAAGATCTAAAATTCAAGCAGGCAACTTTGATTGGAACTGAAATAAACGGCCCGATTCGAGTACACAATACTTTGATTATGAAAAACAAGAATGAGAAATAATGAAAGTAAAAAGCCTGCTTTTAATAACCCACGACATTTAATGGCTTCCCTGAAAGTAGGTAGAGGAATAGCTCCTCACCCTTTCATCTTCCCGCTAATAATTAGGCATAGTAACTGCTCCTCGCCCTTTCATCTTCCCGCTAATAATTAGGCATAGTAACTGCTCCCCACTCTTTTAAATTACCGCTAACTTCTAGACCGAGCGGATCCAGCTTAAGCCCAAGAACATAATTCAGCTAGCCCATATCGGCAGCTGTGGCATGTTTCCTTCTTCTCACATATACTTTAATTGGGCCTTTATCAGATGCCATAACCTCTCTTGCTCCCAACCCCTCCTCGTCCCACCCTCAACCTCACTAACTCCTTTCTCCTATCCATGCTAGGTATAATAGATTTCTACGCTTAACTCTAGTGCCCTAGTCTCATGTCTACAAACCTCTAAGAGATCACTTAACCAAATTATATGATCAATTTTGAAATAAATTCATGCAGCCAATTAAAAGTTTCAGTAATTTGATGCAAATAGTTTGCAGATTAGTTTTTTTTAGACAATATTGTAGCCCACGGTAAATGACTTCTGATAAGAGCACGATATTGTGAAAAGTAATAAGGAGCATGTTCTTTCATCTCCATAGGGACCAAGTAGTTAAGTACCAAAATGGGTTATAAAGACTACTAGCTAAACCCTGATGATTTCAAGTAATCGATTACTACTAAATTAAACCATGCAACAATGTTTGTCTAATGATGTAAGGAGATGTATGGGTTGAACTCAAGGAATGAAGCAGTTAGGGTCGGGCTTCAATTGGTTTCCATTCCATTTTCCACTATGGTATATAAATTTCGGTTTCAGATCAGTACCAGACTAATAATCAAATGTAGTAAACTCCAATGTTCCCACTACTAACCACAAGGGTGGTGCCTGATTGGTTTGAACTTGGCTCCAAAGGTCAAAAGTACTAGGAGGTCACAGGTTCAAATCCAAGGAGGAATAAAAATTCCCTTGTGGCCATGGAGGTTCAAATGCGGCGACTCTGGGCTGGTGGTTGCCCTGGGATTAGTCGGCTCGCATAGCGGGTTGGATATCTAGGTTAATCAAAAAAAAAAAAAAATGTTCCCACTGCCCTCTTTGAGGTGTAATAAAAATACTTTCCTGATTACTGTATTAAATCTCTCAATTAGTACACATAACCACAAGGTTCCTTAAGTGCAGGGATACCTCAAATGCAAGAAAGATTTAACCTTAACAATTTGTATCTGATTTCTCACCTTAGGCTTAGAAACTCTAATTCTTATTGCACAGCACCTCTCGGCAGCCATTACATTCAACTCATTAGGTGCAAGTGTTTAAGCGCAATTCTTTAGTAGAACATATGAAAAGCACCAAAATTTCATTTAGTCATAGCTTCAAACCAACATTCATAACATCCCTAACTAAAAAGAACTTAGCCCATAATGAAATTCAAATCGAACATTAGCAAAGTCAAAAGTTTATCTATTCAAGTGTATTAAAAACGATCAAGAATTGGAAAAGGTACACTACCTTAAACCATGATGAAATCTTCAATCCTCATTGTTATTGAACACTTCTAAGCCTTTGATTATCTATCTCTGCTACGCAGAATCGCCAATTCGCTCTTCTTGTTTGCTGTGAAAGTCCAAGGAGGCAGATCCATTTTTCTCATTGCTGTTATGAAGTTTAAATACGCTGTTATGAAGCTTAACTACAAGATGCTTAAGGCAACTTTCTAGGCATCTTGAAGTCGTCTATGGTATCATAAGCACCATTTGAGATAAAATTCAGATTGGTTTCCTTTTGTTTTCAACTTACTATATGAGGAATGGAAAATCATTACTACCACCAAACTAATAGGTAACCACTAATCTTGTATAACAAGAACTATATCCTAAATAGCTAGACAATCCTGTATCACAGGAACTAACAACACGATAAACAATAAAAGATAACATGAGATGCACAATTAGCATATAAAGTTATACCGCTGGATTTCCTTAAGACCAATTTAAACTTCAACTAATTCTTCATCTCATTTCCACTCCTGTGCTACACCTTAACCTTGAATACCTTGCCCATGTTAATGTTGGTCATATTGAATAATTATTGAACTGCTAACCCAAAATCCGTGTATCAAATCTATTCTTTTTCGAAGCTGAGCCATGTTTATGAGAAAATTTGCTAAAGTATATGACCATCATTATGGTTACCATTTCTTGTAGGTTCCCAGAATGCCTGGGATATGCTGCAGGAAGAGAAAACCCTTGTACGTATTACCACGTCATGTGCAGATTTGGATGACATTTTGGGTGGAGGAATAAGTTGCAAAGAAGTTACTGAAATTGGTTGGTTAATTTATAGATACTCTTGCAGTCATATCCTCAAGGATGTTTTTCAGTTTCCTATTATTAGAGGGCTACGTTGTTTATGTTAAAGATTTGTTTCTTTTTTCCTGATTTAGGTGGAGTTCCAGGCATTGGTAAAACTCAACTGGGGTATCAATTACTAGCATACTATATTGTTGACACAATTGGCTTTCTTTTGTGGTGTTTTTGTGTTCCGTGTGTTTGGTACGCAGACAAGACTGGACTGGACGGACGAGAGTGAGGTTGGTGGGTGAAAGAATTGTGCAAGGTTTTACG
Source organism: Cynara cardunculus var. scolymus (assembly GCF_001531365.2). Taxonomy (NCBI): domain Eukaryota; kingdom Viridiplantae; phylum Streptophyta; class Magnoliopsida; order Asterales; family Asteraceae; genus Cynara; species Cynara cardunculus. The sequence goes on from NC_037541.1 coordinate 11,419,374, forward strand.
GTTTTAATTTGACATGGCTAGGGTAGTAATCTATCATTCTTGTCCCATCTCCCTGATTTTTGTTCCACCTATTTTGGTGGGACAAAAACATGCTTGTGGTCCCACTCAGTCCTGTCCCAGTCTAAATGCCGCACCAAATGGGACAACACGTTTATGTTCTGTCCTGTCCTTCCTACCAAATGTAATCAGTTCTTGCTAACACGTGATACAGAATTCAACTTGCAGTAAATGTTCAGATCCCATCTGATTATGGTGGACTTGGAGGCAAAGCAATTTATATTGGTAAGTTCCTTATCCCCTGTGGTTGTTGTTTGTTAGCATTTATCACAATCTTGTGAAAGATTAACATCGTACCTTTTGATCTTAGATACCGAAGGCAGCTTCATGGTTGAACGTGCTTTACAGATTGCAGAAGCTTGTAGTGCTGACATGGTAGAATACAGTTGCTTGTACAGGAAGGGGTCTCAAGCTTGTGAAGTTAAGAGGCAGCCCAAAGATTTTCTTGAGAATATATTTTACTTCCGAGTCTGCAGTTATACTGAGCAAATTGCACTGGTCAATTACTTAGAGAAGTTTATCACAGAGCATAAAGATGTAGGTACAAATACACATTTCAAATTTTTCTTCACACATGCATGTATCTATTATGTCCCTTATTACAATTACTTAAAGAATATTTAGTGGATGCTCTGTCTCTATTATGACCCTTATAAAGATGAAGTTTTATTAATTTAGATTTTTTTCAAACAAGCATATTTTATTAAATAATATATAGGGTTAAAATGGTAAATTTTGTGTCATGTTGGCATTCAGAACACTTAACATATGGGTATTTTTCATTCTGCATCAAATCTTTCTGTCAAACAGCCCTAACTCTACGATACAAAAGGAACTGTTTTCATTTTCTATTTGTAAGTGGATGAATAGTTGCTTCTATTGTTCCTTGATTTTAACCTCCCCTCCAAGTTCTTTCTTTCATTGTAAGAATATATAGAATTGTCAAATGTTGGGTGGATCATTGGTTTTGTTGCGAAATTTCAAAGCCTTGTTTATTTATACTAAGGGGGCGTTTTGTTCGGAGAATGGAATTAGAATACATCAAAGGAATTTGACTTTGAAGGAATTGGAATGGAATTTGATGGAAGTTGACCACACGTTTGGTTGGTAAGAATTGGAATGGAATCTCTCAAAAGAATTGGAATCTCCATATTTGTTTGGGGGAGGGTGGAGGTGGCAACTGTGATGACGACAGTGGTAGCCTGGACCCCACCGACTACCATGCCACTATTGTCGTCATCACAGCTACCACCCTGCTCTGCCTCCTCCACCTGCTCTGCCACCTATGGTTTGTCGTTATCACAGCTACCACCCCCACCTCGCCCCTGCCTCTGCCCCACCCAACAGACCACCATGCCATTACTATTGTTGCCATAGCACCCACGGTGAGGTCGGGGTGGGTGGGGTGTAAGGGAGGGGGGGTGGGGGTGTGCGGTTGTAGTTGTGATGACGACAGTAATTGCATGGTGATCGGTGGGCAGGGGCGAGGTGGGGGTGGGTGTGGGTGGTGGTAATTGTAATGACGACAGTAGTGTCATGGTGGTTGGTGAGGTGGAATTGTAGCTGTGATGCCGACAGTATTGACATGGTGGTCGGTGGGGTGGGCAGGGATGCGTGTGTGGGGGTGGGTGGGTGTGACGACAATGGTAGTGGCTTGGTGGTTAGTGGTGGGGTGGGGGTGAGTGGCGCTTGACGGCGACAATATGGTGGGGGGGTAGGGGTGGGGGTGAAACAGTAGTAGCATGGTCGTGGTGCAGGCAGGGGGTGGGTGGTGTTGGTTAAATTGGATGCAAAGGGATGGAATTCAATTCCTTCACTTATGCCAAGGAATGATAAATTCATTAATTTGTGGAATTCAAAGGAATTTAAAGGATTCTATCAATTTCAATATGTGAACCAAACAAAGGAATTGAAATTGGGTCAAAGGAATTGATCATTTTAATTCGTTTGATTTCCTTTGAATTTTGTGAACCAACCAACACCTAAGATTTTTACTTGAATGTGGTGTAGAACTTTAGCCTCATGAAACGTTTCATCTCCTGAATGTTTTTACAGGTTAAGGTGGTTATCGTTGATAGCGTCACATTTCACTTCCGTCAAGATTTTGATGACATGGCTCTTAGAACTCGATTACTCAGTGGAATGGCTTTAAAGTTGATGAAACTTGCCAGAAAATTTAGTGTGGCGGTAAGAATAATCACCATACTTCTCTTATCATGATCCACTAAATGTCCTATTAGGAATGAGTTGACGCTTTTTGAGGCCCGAAGTAACTATTATATGATGTATTTTGGTACACCGAAAAGTATAAACTTGGTGGTGGTTTCTCTTTGGGCATATTGAACTTAGAAAAAGGTAATGATGGTTTATATAGCTTCATTTCATACATATTGTCAACATTTGTGTCAGCAACCATTGCTGAAAGTTGGTTAAATGTTCCTTTTTCTAATCAGACAAACACTTGGTTATACTATCAACTGAACTTTGCACCACTCTTCCCAAAAGTCCTAAATGCTCAATTACATAACACACCTAGAAAGCCAAAGGTCTCATGTTATGTTTTCTATGTGTTATAGAATGTGCATACTGGCAATTGGGTGGAATCTAATGCCAAAATCCCTTTTCTTTCTGTTGCTAGTCGTTTTTGGTTCATGATGACATTTGTATTGTGTGAGGGGGGGTGAATCCCTATTTTGCATGTCTTGTGTATGCTAGGCTTAGTTTTTCCTGCTTTTCCTGTATTATCGTTAGTTTTATCTGCCTGATGTAGTAGTTTTAGTTTTACCTGCTTTAGATTTCCTCGGTTTTATCTCAAGTCCCTTCTACGTGTTGTTCATTGTATCCTTGTTGGTCTGGTCCAATTTTTATCTGATCCGGTTTTTATACGGTTCTAAAAGAGACCAATTTGTCTGAAAGGTTTGGACCGATTAAGGACCAGTTGTCTGGTATGATCTGACCCGATGCCGTCATGGTCTGCACCAAAGGCTCTGGTCCTTATGCCCATCTCTAGCCGCATTCATTTAAACAACCTTTCTACCCCTTGGGTGGCAGCAAGGTCTGAATACATCCTACCTGCAGACCCTACCTCTGTCTAGGATATACTGGGCTCGTTTGATTTTTGCTTTTGTGGGGCTGAATCTTTCTGTTTCCTTTTGTGCAGGTTGTTCTACTGAATCAGGTGACCACCAAGTATTCAGATGGTTCATTCCATTTAGCACTTGCACTTGGTAACTTCTAAATCTGTAATCTGTTTCCTCTTGGGCAACATCAAACACTTTGCTTTCCTTCTTGGCTTCTTACTTTTTTTTTTCAATATATATATATATACATATATATATATATAATATTTATATACAACAAATAAACTCACACACCCTTCTCACATTTGGTGAGGTTTGAACTTCTGACCTCTTGAAGATTGGGTTCTACCGGTAACCCAGATATTACTAGATCAAAGGCCCTTTCATTAGGTTCTTACTTTATGTTATATCGGTTTCTTAAACTTATATATAGGTGATAGTTGGTCGCATGCCTCCACAAATCGGATAATTTTACATTGGAATGGCAATGAACGGTATGCATACATCGACAAATCACCCTCTCTCAAATCAGCATCGGCACCATATTCTGTGACAGCCAAAGGAATCAGGAACTCCGCTTCAAACAACAAAAGAATAAAACATACGTAAATTCATCCAATATTCGGCTAGAATATGCTATGTACTGATTTCTTACGATCTTATCGGTTAACATCATTTCTATCAAGTGTTGTGCTAAATTGTCATGGATTTTTGCCCTATTTGCTAATTAACAAGATTAACATCTATTATGGAAGATTGTCTTACAAAAAGATCGTGGGACCATATAAGAATCATTACGAATAATGAAATACAACTTATGAGTTGCTCGTACATTAACGGTTAATTGGTTTTCAAAATGATATTAGCATGTTGACAGATATCGGGTCTAATTGAGTTGTTAACGAGCCTTAACCGACCCTAGTCCTCACCAATGCGTTCGCAACTGGTTCAAATAAACACACTTTTAAACATTTATGTTACATTGTATTTGTTAATCATTGCAACATTAGAAATTAGGATTTGAGAACATAAAAATTGTTTGATTTTGAGCTTTGAAGTATTCGATTTCAATAACTCACCAACTCAAATATCTGTTTATAGTTTTTTTTATTAACCTGGATATCCCGATATGCGAGCCGACTAATCCCAGAGCGACCACATGCTTTGCGGGTAAGCCGGAGTCTCCGCATTTGAACCTCCATGACCACAAAGGGATTTTTATTCCTGCTTGGATTTGAACCTGAGACTTTCAGACACTTTGACATTTGGAGTTCAAGCTCAAGTAGAACGCATTTGCAGAGTTAGATCTAAGGTTGTATATAAAAACCGTAACTCAACCCATAAACAACCCAATTAGTAGAGTTGAAATTGGATAAGTCATAATTCAGTCCAACCTAACCCAAACTGGTAACACAGAGCTATATATAATTTCGATAAAACTTTGTTTATATTTATATACAATATAAAATTTTATTTATATTCATCTAGTTTGAGTCTCATTTACGTTTTTTTAATCATTTTTGGAGCATCATTTGCTTCATTTTTTGCCTTCTTGTTCTCCATTTACATGTTGCTATCTGTCGTAAATTTAATAGCGGCAAATAAATTAGATTAAATTATGCATACAAATGTGTGAAA
>NC_037541.1:11424310-11426347 GCF_001531365.2 Cynara cardunculus var. scolymus
TATATATATAGACTTGGGATCATGTGAGACCAGCCTATTTTCGTGAGACCCATGAGACCAGCTTTTTACACTTGAAACTTCACAGCAAAATGTTGTGAAGGTAACCTTCACAGTGTTTTTGTTGTAAAGGTTCGACTTTTTTAGACTTTCACAGTGTTTGCTGTGAAGTTTCAAGTGTAAAAATGTGGTCTCTGGGTCTCACGAAAACAGTCTGGTCTCACGTGAACCCAACCCTATATATATATATATATATATATATAATTATTTAAATATGTATATATATATGTATATATATATATATATATGCACACATATTTAAATAATTATATATTTTTTTAAGAAAACCAACTATGTACATATTTAAATAGACTTGGGATCATGTGAGACCAAATGTTTTCCGTGAGACCCTTAAGACCAATTTTCAACCATTGGATTAGATCTACAATCTAAACATTCATAATCATAAAATTGCCACGAGACTTCTCAATAATCACAAAATTGCCACGAGAATTCTCAATAATCACAAAATTGTCACCGTGCAACTTTAGACCATTAGATCGTTAGCTTATAAAGTTGATCAATGAACATAAATTGGTCTTACGGGTCTCACGAAAAACTCTTAGTCTCACGCAAATCCAACCTTATTTAAATAATCATATATATTTTTTATGGAAAGTATATAGTTTTACTTTCACACATTATATATATATATATATATATATATATATATATATATATGAATCGGTTTTCGGTAAGAATAGTAGTTATTGTGAAAAGGGTAAGAAGAAACTCCATCTTTAGATCAATCTTCATTGAAGATCAATTGAAAATACCCTTCTAAGCTAATTCATTGTTATTTTGGGAATTAATCTAAAGCTTTAGTTCAACAATAATTAAAAGTGATCATGGGTCCAAATCATTTCTTATACTTCTCACATTAACTCTCATTTTCACATAATCTCCCCCCCTCTCTCTCTCTCTCTCTCTCTCTCTATATATATATATATATTATCTTATTAAGCAAATTTAGCAAAAGTCTTAAAGTCTTAAAATTCACCAAGATACCATTTATACTACCCTTTAGTCACTTTTTCACCCCCTCCTCTCCTCACATACACTCACCCTCTCACGATTTTTTTTCATCAAGTCAAGAAATTAGTGGGTTCTTTCTTTTGGGTCTTTTCATCATCATCTTCAACTGGTGGTGTGTCACACCCCGCTAAAGCGGAAACACGAAGTATGGCAGGTAAAGTCTCATAGCAATAGAGTATAAATAACACAACCATACATTTAAAATTTAATTACACCATTAACTAAAGTTTACAATTCCAAAGACAAGTTTGTAAATTAAACACAAAAGAAATTTTGAAGGTGATGATTGTGACACGGCTTCTTTTAAGTGTCACCATAAGCCTTTCTTACCCCTGAAAAAGCACGTCAAAACAAGTGTCAACTACAAGAGTTGGTGAGTTCACAKGTTTTATATGCACAAAATGATTTCAAATGCAGCAAATCCCAGTTATAAGTTTATGAGCAATATYTTAAAAGCAACGTCATACACATGATATAAATTGTTGAGCCACTACTAAACCTAAACAACTTTCAACGCCCCACTAACTACCTCAGAGGTGGTAGCGAACCACATGGATAGAGCATTCTTACGAACTACCTCAGCGGTGACTACTTCGAGTCACATGTGTAGAGCATACTTTAATGACCAAGTGCACCCCTACTCGTCAGTCAAAAGGGTGGGTATGACAACCAAATATCGCTACCCACAAAAATCATAGGCTCAAAATGAGTTAATAGTAGTGTAAACAAACGGGGACTTTCAAACTTAACATACCATCAATAGTGTATACACTTAATTGCTCACAACAAGATTCATATATCAATATAAATCTATCAAACATTTCTTTAATTATGCTTTCCACCCCAAATACGCAAAAACGATAATAAAGAGGGGCCGTGAATACTCACTTTTCGTAATGAAAATAGCTCATATAACACATTCAATCGTGTTTTTCACCCCAAAAC
>NC_037541.1:11428208-11429548 GCF_001531365.2 Cynara cardunculus var. scolymus
CAAGAAAAAGAAAGAGATGAGTGTGTTACCTTGTTTGTGGATGAAATGGATGAAATATCTTCAAAACTCTTGCCAAAATGATGAAGATTAAGTTGAAAATCGGCTGAATGAGATGGAGGATGATGATGTTAACTCAAAGTGACTCTTGAGTTTTTAGGGAGAGAAAGGAGAGGAGGTTTTGAAAATTGAAAGGAGAGTTATGAGTAATAAAGAAGAATGATGCTTTTTATATGTGGCCAAGGGAGGGAAAGAGAGGGGGAAAAAGGCCGGCCATAAGGCCTAAGCCCACCCTCACACATAATTTTTTTTTTATAAAAAGAAAGCCCAAAATGCACAAAAGACCATTTTCTCAATTTTGACATTTTTCTTCAACTTAAAAGCTCACGATGATTAAATTTATTTAAATATAAAGGTTTTATATTTAAAACACTAAAACTTAGTGTTTTATATATATTGGGTATAAATTAGAGCATTTGGTACTGTATAGGACGTTTAAGATAATTTCGGGTCGGAACCGGACTTTCTAAGCAACTGCCGGAATCTCTTAAAAATTTTCAACCAAACTAACCTAACTAACTTCTAATCTTATAAATTACCTTCAATAACACTAATATAATCTTAATAAGAGCTAACCTGGGAGTTCGAATTTGACGGCTGTCACAGTCTCCCTTTGTTAGAGAACTTTCGTCCCGAAATTTACTTGCTCACTCCAAGTCAAAGCTTGTTAAGGAAAAGATGTGGATACTTGCTTCTCAGGGAATCTTCTCTTTCCCATGTATATTCCGGTCCATGCCCGAAGTCCAATGAACTTTTACAATTCGGATTTGTTTGTGCCTCAACTGCTTAACCTTACGATCGAGAATTTCGATCGGCTCCTCTATAAAACATAGTCGTTCATTAACTTGAATATCTTCCAGAGGTAGAACTAAAGACTCGTCGGCTAAGCACTTCTTAAGATTCGACACGTGAAACATGTCATGAATGGCACTAAGCTTTGGGGGTAAGCTGAGCTTGTATGCATCTGGTCCTACTCTTTCGAGTATTTCGAATGGACCGACATACCTTGGACTAAGATTTCCTTTCTTTCCAAAGCGTACAACTCCTTTCCATGGTGATACTTTTAGAAAAACTTTATTACCCACTTGAAATTCTAAGGGTTTCCTTCAATTATCGGCATAGCTCTTCTGGCGATCCCTTGCAGCTTTAAGTTTTTCTTGGATGATTGCGATTTTGTCGGTTGTCTCCTAGATACTATCAGGCCTGATCAGTTGCCTATCACCTATTTCCTGCCAACTGAGTGGGGATCTACATTTTCGGCCATACAAGGCTTCGAAAGGTGC
>NC_037541.1:11430845-11434993 GCF_001531365.2 Cynara cardunculus var. scolymus
GCTGTCACAGTCTCCCCTTGTTAGAGAAATTTCGTCCCGAAATTTACTTGTTCACTCCAAATCAAAACTTGTTAAGGAAAAGATGTGGGTACTTGCTTCTCAGGAAATCTTCTCTTTCCCATGTATATTTCGGTCCATGCTCGAAGCCCAATGATCTTTTACAATTGGAATTTGTTTGTGCCTCAACTGCTTAACCTTACGATCGAGAATTTCGATCGGCTCCTCTATAAAACATAGTCGTTTATTAACTTGAATATCTTCCAGAGGTAGAACTAAAGACTCGTCGGCTAAGCACTTCTTAAGATTTGACACGTGAAACGTGTCATGAATGGCACTAAGCTTCGGGGGTAAACTAAGCTTGTATGCAACTGGTCCTACTCTTTCGAGTATTTCGAATGGACCGACATACCTTGGACTAATCCTTCCTTTCTTTCCAAAGCGTACAACTCCTTTTCATGGTGATACTTTTTAGAAGAACTTTATCACCCACTTGAAATTCCAAGTGTTTCCTTCGATTATCAGCATAGCTCTTCTGGCGATCCCTTGCAGCTTTAAGTTTTTCTTGGATGATTGCGGTTTTGTCGGTTGTCTCCTGGATAATATCAGGCCTGATCAGTTGCCTATCACCTATTTTCTGCCAACTGAGTGGGGATCTACATTTTCGGCCATACAAGGCTTCGAAAGGTGCACATTGAATACTGGTGTGATAGCTGTTTTTGTAAGAAAATTCGACCAATGGCAGATGGGTATCCCAACTACCTCCGAAGTCTATCACACAGGCTCGCAACATATCTTCTAATGTTTGAATCTTCCTTTCCGTTTGTCCATCCGTCTGAGGATGATATGAAGTACTTAAATCCAATCTCGTGCCTAATGCCCTTTGAACTGATTGCCATAACCTGGAAGTAAGGCGGTTGTCTCTATCCAAAATGATAGAAACAGGTACTCTATGCCGCGATACAAACTCGTTGATATACAACTGCGCTAGTCTTTTTGTACTGAAATCTTCTCGAATAGGCAGAAAGTGTGCGGATTTCGTAAGTCGATCCACTATGACCCAAACTGAGTCATATCCCTTCCTTGTTCTTGGTAACTTTGTAACAAAATCTATTGATATCTGATCCCATTTCCATTGGGGAATCTCAGGTTACTGGAGTAGACCAGACGGTTTTTGTTGTTTTGTTTTGACCATTGCACAGGTTAGGCACTTACTCACATATAAGGCAATGTCTCTCTTCATGCTAGGCCACCAATAGTGATCCCTAAGATCCTTATACACCTTATCTACTCTCGGGTGGATTGGGTATCTTGATCTATGGGTTTCATCCAAAATTATTGATCTAAGATTACCAATCTTAGGTATCCAAACCTTATCTCTGAAATAATGCACTCCATCTTGTGGGATTCGGATAATCTTTTTTGAACAACCTAACTCAACTCGATATTTGGATAGCCAATCCATACCTACAACTACGTCCAAGCTTCCTACTTTGGTTGGAATAAGGTCTATGCTAAAGTCCTTTTTGGCTAAACTTAAAGTCCAGTTCTTAATTACGTCCCTAGACCTAACTTCCTGTCCATTAGCAAACTCAATAACGAAATCTTCTTTCAGCTTTTGCGACTTTAAGCCAATCTGTGGTCTAAATTCTAGGGATACAAAGCTTCTATCTGCTCCAGATTCAAATAGTATGGATGCGTAATGATCATTGAGAAGAAATGTACCTGTGATCACATTTGAGTCTTGCCTGGCTTCTTCCACTCCAATTGTAAATGCTCAACCTCGTGCTTGGCCTCCTTGATTTCCTTGGTTGACTGGTCGTGCTGGGTTAGTAACTGACTCTTGGTTCAATTTCGGGCATGCATTCCTGAAGTGATTCGGGCTTCCACACTCTTGGCATGCTCGATTCTCTCTGATCTTGCAATCTTTAGCGAAATGACCTCCTTTATTGCATTTGAAACAAATAATGCATCTTCCGCTATGGTGATAATTGCACTCGCCATATTTAGGGTAAGTTCCCTTGCCCTTTTMTCCTATTTGAGACTGAGCCCCAAAGTTTCTTATCACTTTTTGGTTTTTGCCTAAATCGTTGTTGGTCTTTTTCCACGATTGCCCCTCTAGTTTCCTCTTTCCACCAAATTTGTCTTGCTTTAAAATCCCTGATCTAACTGCATCATTTGTCAGACGATTTGCCAACACCACCGCGTTTTGTATAGTGGTTGGGTTTGCCGAAGTGACCATCCCTTGGATTTCAGTGCCAATCCCCAAATGTACCGATCAATTCGTTTCTCCTCTTGAGTGTCCATATAAGGTACTAACTTGGCAAGCTCATGAAAACAAGCTGTGTAATTGTCCACTTCCATTCCAATCATGGTGTGATTCCAGAATTCGACTTCCAATTTCTGAATTTCGCTCTTAGAACAATACTCTTCGATGAGTAACTTTTTGAGTTCTTCCCATGATAACTCATAGGCAGTTTGGCGACCACGGGTTTGAACTTGAATGTTCCACCAAGTTAGGGCTCTTCCCTGGAGTTGGCATATTGCATACTCCACCTTACAGTCCTCAGAACACTTGCTAATATGGACTACCGACTCCATGCTCTCAATCCATGATAGTAATCCAATTGCACCTTCTTTACCATGAAACTCCTTGGGCTTGCAGGACATGAATATCTTGTAGCTGCATCCTCTATCATTGGTGTTACGGTTCTCCTCCCTGACGAGATTCTCGATGTTAGGGCCTCCCTCACTCCTTTGACTTGCATTAACGCCTGCTGTAACCTGAGCGACAATAGTTGGTACTGCCTCCCGAATTTGCTAAGCTACCAACCGTGCTATATCGGGTGTTTGGCTTTCAGGATTTTCTCTCGTGCTGCGAGTACTCCTTCTTGGAGGCATATTTCTAATGCACAAATTTTAAGTTGAAGTTCGGTTATTCTCACTATTTACCACTGTGTTGTACAGCATCTAATCATGTAACCAAGGTAATGATATAATAACTTATAATAATAAGGCATTAAATCGATAATCAACAAAACTTGACCATCCATAGACAAAATCTCATAGGATCCATAAATAAAATAAAGACGTGCAATATAAAAGAAAATTRTCCACAAATCATGGCTACAAGCCTCAAAAGAAAGTCTTCAAGTTCAACCATCAACAAGTTAACAAATAAAATCCTCTAACGCATAAGACTCCAAATAAGCAACCCCATCACTATCATCATAATTCCAGCTAACACCGCCAAGTAAGTGTGCAACCTCCTAATCTCCCTTCTAGCTATGAAAATCAACTCTAATGAACGATCCATCATATTATCTTAAGTGCCTAGGGCTGTAATCACTCCACCAGCAAAGTGTCGATAATGATCCAGCCTAAGTTGACACATCTCAAGATCTTGAGCTATGCCCAGAACCCATAAATTCTCCAGGGTAGTCATACCCGGAGTGCGCTCCGATGTGGTCCTGGTAGTGGGTGAAGATGTTACACTATGAGTGCGTGATCGTGATGGCTCCCTCACAGCTCCAGATGGGGCGGAGAAAGACACCCTCACGGGTGGAGGAATGCACTTTCGGGCGGTAGCCCGAAATCTGACTCCGCATGGCGCTATAGGATGCGCAGGCACAGAGTGAGGCGGCTGTGGGGTGGCTGATCGCACCGAAGATTCAGTGACATCGTTGCCACTATCGTAGCCGTGCTCTGAGGGATCGTAGTCTCCGGAGTTCGAATATTCATTTTCTTACATAATGCTATGATATTTAAAAAAAATTAAAATCATTAAACGAATCATAATAAAAAGAATGCAAAAATTTATGCAAACTCACACATGCGAACCGTGCTTTTCTTATTGAGTAAGAAGTCCTTAACTTTTAGACAAACACCTAACATAAGTGATCCGCGTCTCTCCTTATACATACTTAATTAGACACAGGTGATCAGGCTCTGTCTAGTTAGAGTATGCTAAGAAGTCACTCGTTCTAGTTATATTAGTAGTATGTCCATTTAAAATTTTTGAGACTCTTTCTAAGAAAATTAGTTCGTAAAATTTTGGGTTATAGTGTATGGTTTTCTTAGAGAACCGGTGTTCTCTATAACCTAGTGCTCTGATACCAAATCTGTCACACCTCGCTAAAGCGGAAACGCAA
>NC_037541.1:11435937-11442827 GCF_001531365.2 Cynara cardunculus var. scolymus
GCTATGAATACTCACTTTCCGTAAAGCTCCGCAAAATAGAGATTCGATCCGATCATCGCACTAGTTCAACAATTCCCTATCAATAGGAATATCCAAAACCATCACTTATTGATTTAACACTACCTATKGGGTTTAATAAGTCCTAAGTCCATACTTGTCTACTTATGTCCCATATGATTATCCATAGTCCAAATATATGTCCATATGCTCGTTAATGTATTAATTTATACCGGAAATGATGCTATAATCCAATAGAAGATCAAAATTTTACAAAATCAAGAAACCCCAAAATTTCATTGCTGGGCAGAACTTATGATACTTAAAAATGATCAAAATAAAGAGACTTCAAAAATGAGATAATTTCCTATCTTTTTACATGGGTTATAGCACTGAGTTATAGTCATCGTGACCAAATTCATGTATTTTCGACATGCAATAATGATTCAAATAATTTATGCAATACAACTTATGACAACTGAAATGGCAGATTACACCATGTTAGTAAAACACTCATTAAAAGAGTTCTACTAAGTGTTCTGCAGAAATTCAAGTTGAATTATAAACTTAACACTTATACAAAACTTTGAAACTAGAAATCACTCATTTTGGATGAGTTAAGAGGAAGATATGGTACCATAAAGTTACATGCACACATCTGTCATTAGTTGACAGATTGCACACTTAACTTAAATAAATTGGTTAATGCCTCAAAACTTCATATTTTTGAGTGAAACTGGATTCATACGAACCCTGACTCATAAAAGAACATTTTAGAAGAAGAATCGAACACTAAGAACAAATAAATAGAGAGATATTAGCATACAAAGTAGGAGTTACCTGCTGATGGTATCACAGTTTGAACACCTATAGTGTTTTAGGTGTTTGGAGATCAAAACTCCATAATTTCATTTGATTCCACTTGAATGCAAGAGATAACCCATATAGTTCACTCTAAAAAGAAGAATCATCCTTTTTCATCGAGTTTTGAAAGAGATATGGACATTGGAACATACATAAACAAATCTGTCGGATTCGGACAGATTGCATGTTCACTTTGTTTTGAGTAGTTAAAACCTCAAATCACCATCATATTGAATGAAATAGGTGAAATTTGAAAGGTAACTAATTAAACTAACATCCAGAAGAAAAATCAATGAATTTGAATGATTATCTAGAGAGTTATGGTTGTTTAAAGTAGGGTTTACCTACTGAAAACTCTCAGATGCACATATATTATGTTTTGAGCATTTGGGGGGTCAAAACTCAATGTTTTTGAGTGAGACCAATTGGATTATAATCCCAACTCAATAAATAAACGTTTTGAAGAAATCTCATAACATTTGGAAATAACATTTACAAGATATAGACGATTTGTGCACATGCACATAATCTGTCAGCACCAAAATATAAGATTTTTAAGAAATAAACTCACATAAAATCATGATTTACTTATCTTTTTGAGTTCTATTGTTTGGGTCATAGATTACCACCATCATATAAACATTTTTACATRTTYTTGGTGTATAATCTCTCCTTAAAACTCAACATTTTCGGAACTTAGAAGATAGAAGATGAAGAGTGCATAAAAAGTGGGTTTTTCTCCCAAAACTTACAAGAGAAAGAAAGAGATGAGTGTGTTACCTTGTTTGTGGATGAAATGGATGAAATATCTTCAAAACTCTGCAAAATGATGAAGATTAAGTTGAAAATCGGCTGAATGAGATGGAGGATGATGATGTTCACTCAAGGTGACTCTTGAGTTTTTAGGAAGAGAAAGGAGAGGAGGTTTTGAAAATTGAAAGGAGAGTTATGAGTAATAAAGAAGAATGATGCTTTTTATATGTGGCCAAGGGAGGGAAAGAGAGGGGGAAAAGGCCGGGCATAAGGCCCAAGCCCATCCTCACACATAATTTTTTTTTAAAAAGAAAGCCCAAAATGCACAAAAGGCCATTTTCTCAATTTTGACATTTTTCTTTAAATTAAAAGCCGACAATGACTAAATTTATTTAAATAGAAAGGTTTTATATTTAAAACACTAAAACTTAGTGTTTTATATATATTGGGTATAAATTAGAGCATTTGGTACTGTATAGGACATTTCAAATAATTTCGGGTCGGAACCGGACTTTCTAAGCAACTGCCAGAATCTCTTCAAAATTTTCAACCAAACTAACCTAACTAACTCCTAATCTTATAAATTACCTTCAATAACACTAATATAATCTTAATAAGATCTAACCTGGGAGTTCGAATTTGACGGCTGTCATATATATTCAAAGCCAATCTTTTTATAAGATTGAAAACAATTTCATAAGTTGAAATTGGTTAGTTTCCCATCCTCTTAATCTAAAAAGATTAAACAAGTGGATTTGAAAAGATCTGTTGGTCACGGTTCGAACATCTTCCTAAATCAAAACGTGGCGCTGGTTGCTACGCTATAAGGGAAATAAAGTTGCGCCTTCACCAAGGCAATTGCTTTTGGTGTAGTGGGTAAGCGCTTGATCCTAACAATTGGTATTAGAGAAGGTCACGGGTTCGAATCTCATGGTGTGCATAATATGCAAGGAGTGCATAATTATGAGAAARRCATGTTGCGCGGCCATTGACTTCTAACGAAGCTCTTATTAGTACCGGCAGATGCTGGGGGGGATTGTTGGTCACGGTTCCAGCATCTTCCTAAATTGAAACGTGGCGCTGGCTGCTACGCTMTAAGGGAAATAAAGTTGCGCCTTCACCAAGGCAATTGCTTTTGGTGTAGTGGGTAAGCGCTTGATCCTAACAAGATCTACTTACAATTTTGTGAATTGACTGCTTTTGCTGATAATTTCATTCATTCTGATGTATGATGGTGATGATAAAAGAGAGTATAAAATAATGAATGAAATAATCGATTCTAAATGATATAAGAGGAGTATGTTATATAGATCAAAGGGGAGTATGAGATAAAGATCGGGAACCGGCAACAAAATACTCAAAGGAGATTTTTTAGTAAGGAGATGTTGAATGTGAAGATCATCTTTACAAAAGTTTACTAATAGAGATTTTTTAGTAAGGAGAATATTAGTTTTGGGGAGAATGTTTGTGAATTTGCATCTGAAGAAATTCGTTTATGGGGAGAATGTTAGTAATTTGTTATCTGAAAAAGATTCTTTAAAGATCATATCTTGAAGATCATTTCTGAAGATTGTTGTTGATATTGTTCTTTATTGTAAAAAGAGAAGATCGTTGTTTTTTTCTACATTCGAATTGAAGATTGTTGCTGATATTGTTCTTTACTGTAAAAAGAGAAGATCGTTTTTTTTTCTACATTCAATGGGGAGAATGTTAGAAGATTTTCTCAACAGAAGATCATTTGAAGATCTTAAAGCAGAGAATGTCAAAAGATTAATTTGAAGATTTCAAGAAGTCATAAAGTGCTTAAAATTACAAAGTTCAAAAAAGATTCAAAGCGTGCAAATTCTTTCAAGCCTGAATACAAAGGGGAAAATGTTAGGATTGAATTTTAGTGATAAATTATATTTGTCTTGAAAGTCTATAATTGTAATATTAGCATGTTTTACTTTGTTTGTAATGTTGACTTTGAATAGGGGTTTCAATGTTTGACACTTTATATACTTTGTCTTCTAGTGTAACTGTAGATAGAAGAGCTCAGTTGTAATATACGTAAGATTGAGAGTAAATTGAAAGTTTAACCAGTTGACTTTTTCTCTCTACTCTTTTATGGTGTTCTTACATGTTCATATGAGTTTGTCATTACTTCATGAAGATAATTGAAGATTGATCGTATTGTTGGACACACAGGAACACCATAGAAGAGTAGAGAGAAAAAGTCAACTGGTCAAACTTTCTATTTACTCTCAATCTTACATATATTACAAATGAGCTCTTCTACCTACAATTACACTAGAAGACAAATATATAAAGGGTCAAACATTGAAGCCCCTGGTCAAAGTCAAGATTACAAACAAAGTCAAGCATGCTAATATTACAATTATAGACTTTCAAGACGAATACAATTTATCACTAAAATTCAATCCTAATAGAGTTTTCATAGATGAGCTCTTGGTTAAATAGTATTTCTTCAGCATATCCTTGACATACTTACTTTGCTTGAAAATGATATCTTATCTGATTGTTTGATCTGAACAACTAGAAAGTAAGTCAGTTATCCCATCATGCTCATCTGATATTCTTTCTTTATGCGTTCAATGAACTAAAACCACAAAGAGTGATTAGTGGTAAAAAAAAATAAAATCATCGAATATAAATTTGGAGTAGAATGATATGACCCTTGACTTTCCTAAATATAAGTTATATGTTATACCCACGACATGTGTCACCCAGATACACTGCCAACGAGCCATGTAAACCAAAAGGGTCGCACACAAAGAAGACGTATGCTTCCACTAAAGAAAAGAATCTAAACATGTGTACCGTTTTGTGATTATTATAATTACAGGGTTTAATCTATAAATATGTATGTAATTATCTTAAAAAATTTTAGGTAGTTATATAAGATATCATTAGATAAATAAATAATCATTTTATATAATGATTTAGCCTTATTAAGAGGTATGGTAAATCTCAAAGACTGACCATATAAATATAAATAAGGCTTAGGGGCTAACCAAAGTAGTGGATTGAGTTATGATAATTAGTTGTAGCCTCAAAACCATTACGATACAATTAAGAATTAGGGTTCTTTGGGCTAGCACCCGGTGGGAGTTCCAAGCGTGTTCGTGTGTGGACAACCGATAGAGGAAACCTGATTTGGTTTCTTTGTGCTACATCAAAGTTTTAATTTCAACAACAAGGTAAATATTTTAAACATCCTATGGTTTGTGTAGATTCGTTTTAATTGTCAATGGATCTGGCTTTGGGTTTTAATGTTATAACTGGGTTTTCTACAAACTGGGTTGAGGTAAATTTATGTGTTCATTATGTGAATTATGTGATAGCATGCATGTTTTCTTAAAGATAAATGCATAAATTATGTGCACATGTGTGGTAATTTTATATTATGCATGCATGTGGAAATTTTATAGGCAGTTATATGATAAAATAATATGTGGGAATATTATTATAATCCAAACCTTCATGGTTAAGAAAGGTTGATTATAAAACATTATCTTTCCACCTCCTAATGATTTTATATTAAAAGATATTCATCACCGCCTCATCCTAAGTATAAAAGAAAGAGGATAAAGTAAAAACCTTACTAGTTCACTATTTTACAGAATATACAAGTGAAATTTAAAGGCGTTGAAAGTGTTCTTGAAGAAGTTCTTGAAAAATATTCTTGAAGAATATTGATGTTTAAAGATTTTGTGATTTGCTGCGTGATAATCTGCAGAATCTATTATTTTAAGGTGAGTTTTAAACTACCATCGATTATAAATTGTGAGTTTTATCTACTATTTGATTCTATAAATTATGGAGTATTGATGGGTTTAAATTTAAAAGAATCCAGTAGAACTGTTTAAAACGGTTTTTAAAAGAAACCGTTTTATGAATTGAAAAGCTTAAACCTGTTTTGAAAATTGTTGAGTAGGAATTGTGTTTGAAGGAACAGTTTGGATATGGTATTCTATTTTAGAGGATTAAGCAAAAATAGACAACTGAGAAATCATATGAAGAACAGATTGTTCTTATGGATTGAAAGGTTTGAATATAAACCTGATGATCTCAGATCTCTCAATAACACTAATAATCTATTTAAGAATAACCAAATTATAGTGTTTTAATGGAGAAAATGATGAACACTCAAGAATGAACTATAAACAATAAAGAACAATCTTGAGCGTCAAAGGTTTCACCTTTGATAAGAAAAACGTAAAAGAGACATTTAGTACAATAGGCCTAATCACCTATTTATACTAGAAAGCTAATTAGAAGATAACTATCTAACGAGACTTTTTAGCTAATCTTCTATTAACAGATAATGTTTATCTAAACTGTTGATAAGCTTTAATATTAAGATAAACTTGAAGTGTAGCTGTCGACTTGTCATCTCCAGCTGTCTTCCATGGTATGATGAATCATCCTTGTCTTTAAATCTTCATCGTATGCCTCTAGATGAATTGCTGAATAATTCTCTTGAGTGTTATTGACCCGAGGGGCGATGAAGATGTTCTTTCCATCGCATCCCTGGTCGTCCATCGACCCTCTGGTTGTTCAACAGACTTGGCCAATTCTGCCTTGATGTCTTTATCGGTCTTCTGGTTCTTCATCACTTATTGTTTTTCATTATTTTTTCACTTTATGAATTATGGGACTTAACAATCCCCCCCTAAGTAATGAAAGAACAAACATAGACTAATCTAGAAACAATTGTGAAGAACAAAGACTAATCTAATAGAAAAGCATCAAATTCGAAATTTTCATTGGATGATGAAATTCTTACAATACTGGAATCAAAAGACATCATTTTTAAGGCACAAGTTTACAACTCATCATGATCTACCTTGAACTATATCTCTGAAGTGCAGAAGTAGTCTTCGATAGCCGATGACTGTCGATATCTCATGGATGAGTTGACTCCCTTCTTCTCTTCGAATGTGATTTCTACCCAATCTTTCTCTGATGACTTTCTGAAACCATTCAAGTGTATCCGAAGAATACTTGAATGCCTTAGTTAGTCTGAAGAATTTCTTTGGCCCGAACTCATTCTTGTAAACAAGTCCAACTCGGGTTGAGTTAATACTGAGGCAGATCTTTTCTCCTACAGGCCTTGGAAGTCTTCGTTTGCTGGAGCGCAGAAAAGTCTTTCAATGCCTAAGTGAAGAGCAATTTTGAAATCACTCTTTGTGTTGGACCGTATTACTCAGTTCAGGGTATTGAAAACTTACTTGATTAAATAGATAGACATTTAGTATGCAGCGGACAGTTAT
>NC_037541.1:11442927-11445725 GCF_001531365.2 Cynara cardunculus var. scolymus
AAAGAGAAAAGAAAATATATAATATTTTTTAATATTAAATTATTATAGAATAAAAAATAATAATTGTAATAGTATATATTTATAATAAGATAATTAAAAAAATTAGTATAAAAAGAAAAAAGACAACAAAAAGACAAAATTACAAAAAAGAAAACAAAAAAAGTAATGATCACATAGATGTATAGGGGTGCCATAAGGGTGCCATTAGCCTTCCCCTTAAATTAAACTCCTCACTTCTCCGCTCCCCCTTCCCACAATCCCTCATTTCTCTCCATCTCCCCTGGCGTCATGGTCTCTCTCTAAATTGGATTGCTTATAACTGATACGTCCTTCAAATCTGTCACCCACCCATCTTAAATCCATATCCTGTATCAAAACTATACCCTTAAATCGTTCTCTGATCTCTCTCCTTCAGTCGAAGACTGCTCGAGAATTATCTTACATAACTACACAAAAGATATTTCATCATCTTCTTCTTTCATTCTCTTTGATTATAATTCATACAGTAGTTTTAGTGAATTTTTTAGTATCATGAAGTTTATTATGTTATTTGAAATCTTTTTTTTCTTCAGAAAGTTGGTTAGAGACGAGTACCAGAAAAGCTTGTGTTTTGATATAATCCTTCCCTTGACCCCAAAAAAGAAGTGGAGTGCTCTCAGATACAAGAAATCTTCCACGTGTCTTTTCTTTCAAATATGATTTGAGGGTTTTTTGGTTTGAAACCGTATGGATAGATAGATTGGGGAGAAAAGAGGGATTCCTAACTGTAAAACAACTGGACGATGGCATCTCATGCTGTACGTAACTGTGCAGTGATGAACCAAATTTTAGAGTATCATCATTCCTATACATGTTATAAGATAAACTAAAGTCATCTTGGTCTTCATTATTGTCATCCTCAATCAAGGGCAAATAACACTAGTTAAGACGTACCGTGTTTGCCCAACAATCCCTATGGTACAAGGATCCGGCTCTGGTACCACCTGACATTTGTCACGTCACGTCCCATAGCGAAAAACTGACTAACCAAATCACCTCTAAATAAACTTAAAACCATGGTGGAAGTTATTGGTAGCCCACAACTTAGCTTATAAGAAACTTACAATTGAAAATCAAAACGACGACAGATCATTCGCCAAAATAAACGACAGCTTGCAACGAAAACCGACACAAAGTTGCGGGTTCATTAAGTGTGGGCAATTCTTCAAAACGTTACTAATGTACATTTCTTGGCAAACCCTATATATAGCTTACAATAACTTCCATCCACCCCAAGCCGAAAAACCGTACCCCGATGAATAAACATTCGGTTCATCAAACTCCTCCCCCTTTCTTACAGTCAAGCCGCTATTTCTACGCAAGTTAAAAACACCTATACCTAAAATCTGTTGCAATCTGTTCAGTCCGTCGTGTGATGGGGGGTCGGGGGGATGATGCTATAAACCCAGAAAACGGTTTATTCGATTCCCGCTTTAGAATTCTTGGGCGTCCAAATCCGGCTTGGATGGATACTCGATGCCTTGAAGGGCGGGCATTTTTCGCAAATCTTCATCACAATAAGCTGGAATAAACCAATACCTCTGTACTGTTCCAAATACCTGACATTTTTCACCAAATTCTTAGTGAAAACGGGATAAATAAAATCAATTTTAATGCAAAAAAGGAAGAAAACCCGAAAAGCATGGTATATCCCACTAAGAAGTAGGATCTACGGGGGAGATTAATGCAGACCTGTCCTCCATCCTAAATGGTAAAGCGAGTGTTTCCATGAGAACCCCCGGTTTGTGCAAAAAAGAACAAAATGGAGATAAAATTCTATATCCAGTGGAAATTTTCCCAATTTACCATTGTACTTGTTACAAAGAATCAAAGATACCAATGGGTCATTGCTCGAGCGGGACCCGGGCTACTGGTACGGCCCAACTCTCGGGGAGGTAAGGGGTTCAAACCTCACAAAGGGAGAGAAATGTAAACGAGTATTTCCCGTAAATAGGTATTGAGTCCCTTATTGCCTCAGGGTGGGATATACTGGGTTCATTCGAGTCCCTTATTCTAGCATTTATTGTAGGGGTCTACTTTTTAGATATTTGACAAATAGTCAAACATTTTACTGTTCAACGGGTCAACCTGTTTCGCTTATATCCCACGAAACTACCAAATGTGAAGTCTACGTAAGGGCAAAACAGTAAATAAACATCGGTAATTAGAAACTGGGCTTCAAGTTACTAATCACACGTTCGATTCATAACGTTATAAGCATAATACTCCCTCCTTCCCATTATCGCTTCAATAATGACAAACTAAAATAGAAATAGAAATGTGGACACTTACTTTGGAACAAACTAAAATAGAAACATGGACACGAGGAAGTAAAACTTCTGCCAGAAACAGAAATATATGGGATGGGCATGGTACCTGTTCAAAGTTCCTCCTGCGACCAAGATCATAACGCCATTTTGGACTAGTTTTCTTCTCGTATGCCTGATCAATCCAACGTATATCAATAGCTAATCAGTGAATATAAAGTATATGCGTTTTAAAAAGAGGGTGATGTTAGTGCATCAACGATGCTAAGCTCTGCAACGTTGGGGCGGGGACATATAAACCAAAGAAACCCAATAAATCCCACTCAAAAGTAGCGTCTGGGAGGTAGAGAGGCTGTTTCTGAGAAGACCCCCCGGTTTGTGAAAACTTATTTCAATTTTGGTTTGCAGACCACCCTGAAAATGAATTCGGGCTCCGACCCTGATAGCAAATCTATCTGGTTTCTTCTCTACGCTCTTATCCCCCCCCCCCCC
>NC_037541.1:11445765-11459473 GCF_001531365.2 Cynara cardunculus var. scolymus
GACTCTAGAACCTACTATTTCCTACAAATAATCTACTAATAATCCACCGTCTCCAAAAGCTATCTGAAATCATGTCATTAGAAAGTACTAATGCCGCCATGTCGATCCTCAACTGTTTGTCCCATGTCCTCCTCCTGAACCCCTCTACCTATGCACATAGCATTTCCGTTGCATTTTGTAATAAAAGGTTGCTTTTGTGATTCAACTTCGTAGTCCTTCTAGTCACAAAGTCACTGCCATAACGGTTGCTCAACGAGCTATGAATTATATCTACTACTTTCATCCCAAAAAGTTTGCCCATTAGTCAAATATCTCATATATCGTTCAATAATTACAAAATAGGATAATCTTTTGGATCAATATCAATATTTTGTAATTATCTATTCGATATCACCCTTTACAAGTAAGAATACAACATGGTAGGGGTTTTGAGGATCAATAGTTTGTATGAACGGTCAACAAAACTTATGTCTCTAAAGACACTTGAATTCACAACTTAAGGGTTGTAGAGATCAAATGACACCATTGGGCCAAATGCCTTTTGGTGGTTATATATATTAACAAGATTCATCGAAGTTCTACACGGGCCATCCTCAATTTGTGCTCAATGCCCAATGAATGACACAATAAGATGCAAAAGGCCAATGCACGCTAGATATGGATTCAAACTTAAAAAATAAAAGAAGAAAACAAATACCTCAATTGTTGTGGTATTAGCAGACACCAATGATATGTGCATAATCAGAAACCCGAGAACACTTAAAGCAAAAGCCAAATTCAAGACTGCAAAAGAAAGAACGGTTAGGTAAGTGAACAAATGGAAAGAACGATTATGTAAGTGAACAAACGGTAAGCATAGACTAAAGGGTTGAGAAGTTTGCAAAAGGGGGTTTCATTAGACATACCAAAAGCTAGAAAGGTTGTTGCTAGCGTGCTAGGTGATCCGGGAATCTCTCCATCACTAAAGAATGCTATGAAATGTGGTAACAAGGCTAAAGTTACAACCGTGGTCTCGAGAAACGTGTAGAACTGCATCAATTAACGAAAATATCAAAAGAAGATCGACATTATGACAATATCCCTAACATAAGAATTGCAATGGACACATTAGTTATGAATTATGGTTCAATCCATACAAATTGTAACATTCCTTCAAGCTAAAAGTGGCGTCCATTTTATGATTTTAAGGGCTGTTTACTTTTTTACCATTAAGCCCTGTATGGGTTAAGTTGTTTGGATAAATTTTTCTATCTAAGGGACATGGGTTTGAGGGAGGCAAAGAGAGAGGGTTGGATTATTTTCGGGAAATTTCTGGTATTAATTTATTTGAGGTGGCATAATGGAGACAAGTGAGGGGTCTTGGCTTATTCCATATAGCCATTTTGGCTTGATGGCTTAACGATTAAGCTGTAAAGAAAAAGTCCTCTATGGCTGAGCAAATAAGTCGTCCAAATCAGTAAGCTCATTAAGCTGTAAGTAAACAGTCCCCAATAGTTCCACAAGTCAATTTCACAAATCATATGATTGAGCCAATGAAAGCTAAAATCTTTACAATTGCATCGAAGTATATAAGAAGTGCAAGTGTGCAACAAATAGAAAATTTTCGATATTGAATATGCCATCTCATTGTTTTAATCAGACATATTTTTAACCAAGTGTTTGACTATTCTCAAATGCAAGCCATTCAATTAGGATGAAAATGAAAGAATCTTGTGAATCATAATGAATGGTGTTGATCTTTCTTTTCGGTTTTATGAGAAGTTGGGAGCAAAAGTCATTCATAAAACAAACAAAAGATAACGAATTGTTATCCTGTTTTAAGATGTTCCATGAACTTGCAATTTTCCTTCTCTTTACAACATTTCAAGACAATGACCTATTTGCCTGTTTTCATCACTGCATTTTACTAAAGATTATGATTTTCATCCACAAGATCTTCTTTTTTGTCAAGGGTGTTTTAGACATTTCACCAATAGTGAAACACTTTTACATGAGAAGTATGTGACGAGATAAGTACTGAACATACCAGGAAGAGAAGAAAATACTTGTAGTTTAGTGCCCCAACACAGTTTACAACCCACACACAGTGATGATCCATTTTCAGCACACACCTCCCACCTATAACATGCAACAAAACATACATTCTTTATAATTCAAAAACTTCAAAAGAGATTAATTGATACCACCAAAAGGTACCAAACCAAACGAGCCTAGTATATTCCACCCGGAGGTGGGGCTGCCCCCCCTGGGGGTGTTGAGGTGGAGGTAAGATGTATGCAGACCTGACAACTACAACAAAGAGTAGAGGGTCTGTTTCCGTGAAGAATGATACTGCCAAAGAGTATAAATAAAATACAAAAAAATGAACTTACATACAGAGCAATGGCGGTATCAAACCAAACGAGCCCAGTATATCCCACCCAAAGGTGGGGTTGGGGGTGGTAACATGTAGGGCAGACCCTAGGACCTGATCACTACCTCAAAGAGTAGAGGGTCTGTTTCCATGAAGACTGATATGGCAAAGACTAAACAACATACAAGATTGAACTTACAAACAGAACAATGGTGGCACCGAGGTGGTTTTAACTGGTTACACTTTCGACAATAACGGATTCTTGCATTGGTTGGATCAGGTGTAGCCAACGGGCCAAATTCAGTTGCCTCCAATGGATCAATGTCTCCTCTTTCTTGATCTACAAGTGGCCTATAATTAGGCGGCACACCACCAGGGTCCGTGAAAACCACCGAAAAATAACTCCATAACAGCATCACCAGCTGGCTCAGCATAGATATTGTTATTAGGATCAATAATAATCACATGCACATTAAAATAGTTGCAAAAGATTAAGCGAAAACAGAGTACCAATTCAGTAAAGCAGTTAGTCTATATTCATATTTGTTGCTATGATTCTTACTATACAATTCGTTACATAAAAAAGCAAAGATCCCAGTTCCTTTACGATAAGAATAACCATTTTCAAGTCCAAATTTGGACTCATATCCGATAGAAGCTTCGATTGGAGCTCAAAATTCCCATAACCTTTGTTTACCCAGTAAACATATTTGAATCACAGTAATGGTAACAGCAAAGCAGGTCAACAACAATTTAGTTTGGAATTTATGATCATAATTTCCTATTTTAAGTTCATAATCATTAATAGAACTTAATGGTTGATTGACTCAAATGTAAACCTGTACCACCAATAAGCTATACAAGCTAAAACAGAACAAAACATTTACTATAATCAGCTGAAATTTTCCTTAAATTACCAAACATCTACTGTATATCCAATTAAAATCATGGGGTTCTGCAAATGGTCAAATTAAATTCAACAAAATTAAATTCAAGAGTACACACACAGCTAATTTTCATAATTTCATGACTTGGGTAGTTAAAATTCCCCAAATTCACAGAACCAAAAGGTGGTATCATGTAGAACTAGAACACAAACAGAAAACGCCTAAAAGCATCTTTAATTTAACAATTAATAAGAAAAATATCACAATGAAAGAAAATTATTACCAGGGTATGAAATACGATTAAGATAACAAGTGCGATGAGGGAATCAAGGCCACCGGCGGCCAAAGCAGGGCCATAATTGCACAAAACGACGGCGTAATAGGTGACCCCAACAACACCAAGAACCAACAAGATCATGATCGAACCTAATCCTCTGAGGGCCGTACAGAATTTGAACACATTCCAAGCCATCACAGCTCCAGATCTATACATAATACTCCTCAAATGAATCAATAACAAATGACGAAAAATTCAAGAAAAATTCAAAGAATAAATCAAACCCTCCAAAAAGGTTTTGATAATTCTCGTTTTTTCTTTGTGGGTTTTGATTGTTTGTGAATCTTGTGACGTGGGTGTCCTCTTTTAAGGGTTTATGAATTTTAGGGAAGAAGTGCTGAATCCATGGTGATGATGAGAGAGACGGAGGGAGAGAGGAAAGGAGCGAAAAACAAGGACTTTATTTTGTTGAGATCAAAGGTAAAAAAGCCAGCCTAAGTTACATAAATGGACCTTCAATTTATGTTAATTGCAATACAGTCCCTGTGTTTGCCATTAGCATTTTAAACCATGTCATATTTTATTTATAACTTATCAATTTAAAACATAAAACAAAAAGAGGACTTGAAAAATATACAAGTATCGAAAAATCACTAGCAAAATAACAATAAACGAACTTTCGGTAACAACTAAAAGCTTTATCTGTTGTCTTCGATCAGCCGAAATGTTATGGTAACTGAGAAAATGGTATAACGAACAAGATGACATGATTAACGACGAAGACAGGTTAATATGAGAAAGGACCGCCTAAGTAGCCGTTTACCAAACGCTTACTCGGGTAAGTGAGCACCAAGTCATATTTAAGGACCAAGAATCTTACCTGGTAAGAGTTAGACAAGAACCAAGAGTCTTACACGGTAAGTGAGGGCGATGACTCTTACCACGGTAAGCGCTTACCTGGTAAATTGTTGCATATGATGCCGTTTTACTGTTTTTGTGGACTAAAATGTTACTCGATAAGTTCAATTTTACCGATAAACGCTTACCGGATCAGGGACGGACCCAAAAATTTTTTCAAACGGTGGCACCATATAATTAATATAGTATAATATACATCTAAAAATAATTATAAAAATATGGTTTTTATAGTACCAATAGGGCTGTAAACGAACCGAACGTTCAACGAACCTTTCGGCAGGAGTTCGTTTATTTAATAAATGAACGAACATGAACTATTTTTTTTGTTCGTTTAGTTAAACGAACGAACATGAACAAGAGTCTTGTTCGTTCATTTACCGTTCATTTATGTTTGTTTATATTCGTTCGTTTATGTTCGTTTATATATTAAATTTAATATATTATCTTTTATTTATTTACTTTGAATTCAAATAATATTTATTTATGTTCGTTTATGTTCGTTTATATATTAAATTTAATATATTATCTTTTATTTATTTACTTTGAATTCAAATAATATTTATTTATGTTCGTTTATGTTCGTTTAGCCAGTTCGTTTATGTTCGTTCGTTTATGTTTGTTTAGCATGTTTACGAACGAACATAAACGAACACGAACACACCTTATTTCTAAATGAACGAACACGAACACAAAGATTTTCGTTCGTTGACCGTTCGTGTTCGTTCGTTTGTTCGGTTAAGTTAAACGAACGAACATGAACAAGCCTCCGTTCGTGTTCGTTCGGTTCGTTTATAGCCCTAAGTACCGATAAACAACTCCTAAACTTGTACCCGACGCGTCATCTTTTGAAAATGGTCAATATATACCAAAAAATAATTACAAAAAATATGATTTTGGTTATTTGGGCTTTGTTTTGTTTGGGTTTTAGTTGCACCATTTGGATTTTAGGGAAATACGGTAGCACTTTCTAAAACGATACGGTAGCACCGTTAACAAACCTAAATTTTTTACCCTTCGGCAGCAAAATAATACGGTGGCACGTGCCACCCATGCCACCACATAAGATCCGGCCATGTACCTGATAAGTGTTTGGTAAACGGCCCCTAAGTGTGCTTATGTTTGTCACAAGTTTGAAAGATTGTTTATGTGAACCGTTCTTTTGTAGTTATTGTTAGTGGTTTTAAACTTGCATTTGCATTTTTCTATCACACAAATCAGTATCTAAAAATTCAATTATGTATCTTCAAACTATACTGTTCAAAAATGGTTTTTGAGTAATATTTCAATTTACCTTCTAACCGATCTAATATCTGATTTCTATGATAAAATCGAAGCTTCCGTTATGGATTCGTAGGCCTTAAATTACTTCCACACTTTATTATTTTGGTTTATCCAAGGTAGGTTCTCTTATTCTCAGTTTACCACACATATAATAAAACAGTGCCGAGAAAACGTAAAGATAACTAGAGATGGTGACTTGACAAATTTTCAAGTAGTCCCGTCTCACCTCATCTCGTATGAGATGTTGGATCTATATGCTCATGACACTAAACTTGACGACACAGCCAATGATATACGATCCCAAAGGGTCACACACATACAAACAAATTAACCTCAATTGTACGATCAAATGTGATTCGATTATTTTCAATTCAAAGAATTGTCAAACAAATTATTATATAATCGAAATAATAATTTCTGATAATAATAAAATATGTCATATATATTTTGACTGTTGTTTAAGTCTAATATGTATTTGATACATATTATTATTTTCATTGTTTTAAATGTACACTTAATTTGTTATGTGTGACATTAATTATATAACTTTTATATTTTGATATAAACTTTATATGAAATAACTAGTTTCTTGGGTTGCAAGGAACTAGCATTCAAACAAGAGGTTGGTTTGTGTGGATCAACTTTGAAGGAAGATTTGTTTTTCTTCTCTACTCGACATCAACGCTCAAGCTTCAAAGGTTGCAATTCTAAAACCCACTCTGGTTGTGTTTTTCGTTTTTCTAAGTTTTTTAATGTATGAGATCCTTGTTGGGAGTTTTTGAGAAAATCATTGTAGGTTTATTTTATGCTTTCGTTGTTATCTTTGATAATATTGTTTTAAAGTTTCCTACAAATCCCATCACGGGGTTGGATATGAGGTGTCAAACAAGCAAGTACGATTGTACACACACACACACATATATATATATATATATATATATATGTGTGTGTGTGTGTGTGTGTGTGTATAGTTGAGTTCTGATGAGAAAGAGAGTTAAGGTGGGAAACGTAAGAAGAGATTTCTACCCTTGGATGCACATTAAGATGAGATGCACTGAGATGAGATGCACCGGATCAATCCATGTATCAAGTCGATTCATTGACGAGTTTGAGATGAAAGGTGATTAAGGGTCTAGAATCTTCAGATCCCTTCTTACACTTCTCATCTTAACTCTCTTTCTCACACGATTATTCACCTATATATATGTATGTATATATATATATATATATAGAGAGAGAGAGAGAGAGAGAGTTGAGTTACGGTGAACAATGTTCTTGATCATGAGAACCATTTCACATTTTTTTTAGATTTGATCAAGGGACGTGGATCGTTCGTCATTTACGTGAAAAAGGAACAATTTCATAACCATTTTTATTGTGGAGAGTGTTAATCATGGATATTATCATCTTCATTATTTTAATTTTAGAGAAATACATGAAACAGTTTCATTAAAATTTCATTAAATATTATATGAAACAATTTCATAACCATATATGAAACAAATTCATCAAAAAAGAGTATTATATGAAACAATTTCACAAGATTAAACAATTTAATGAAAATTTTTCATAAGATTAAACAATGAAATCGACGTATGATGGTGGTTTTCATTTGATCGCTCCTATATATATATATATAGTGTTAGATTCAAATGTTAACCAAAGTTTTTGTGTTAACTTTGTTAACCGATCTTGATCATTCAACCTTTCAATAAACGGTTGTGATTAATCATGATAAAAATTTATTTTTTAAAATTTAAAATTTCATAAAGATAAATGAACAAAGTTGAAGGGTATTTAGGTAAAAAAAAATATGTAACTCTCATATCATTAATTGGGATTTACAAAATCAAAAAATTCTATGATTTTTGTTAATATAAAAACCATATGAACACAACTATATATATATATGAACCATTGTGTAAATGCGAACAAAAAATTGACATATATATGAACTTGGACTGCATAACATTTATGAATATAATAAGAATAACTGTTATACGAAAGGAAATAAATAAAAAAACATGTATGAACACAATATGAACAACTTGTGAACAATAGTTCCTTCATTATAAACCCATTCAGGAGCGATATTATGTTAATTGGAGTTTTATACATGCATTGCATCCACACCGTTTAAAGTTAACCCCTTGTTCATATATGTTTCTGGTCTTATGTGGTTGTTCACCCCTTATTCATATCGTGTTCACCCCTTATTCATATCGTATAAAATATATGAACACATAACCCCAACGCTATGAACACCGGGTGCAAACACTTACACAAATATAAAGATTTTGTATCAAACTTAAAAAATAACACTTGTGTTCATATGATAAAAGTAACATGAACACAATGGTTCATGATTCATAAAAGTCGGTAATATGACAATATAAAAATGGGTCGTGCATATACTTCCATTTGAACATGTGAATTAGGTACGTATTAATAATTAAAGAAAAAAAGTTATCAACGCAATATGAACTACAAAAAACACAACACATCATAATGAACATAATTTATTAAAACGAGTCTAATAAAATATTAATTCATTACCAAGGCATTCACTTTGGTTAATTTCTTCACTTCCCGAACTCGAACTCCGATTGTCACCATAAACCATTTTAGTTAATCTTCTCAATGTTGTCGATTTTTTTTCCAATGTGTTTATCCATAATAGCTTAAACGATACCGAAGATTTTACTATCGTGCTTCCTCCACAAATCAAAAACTCATAAAACAATAAAAATGGAAGATCAAGATAAAAATATCAATATTATAAATGCATATTTTTAGAGATTTTATGATTTTGTAACTCCTCTTTAATGGTATGGAAATTACTCAATTATCCTCACCAGATGAATATGGTAAGGACTAATGATCTAAACTCTTACCCGGGTAAGCGCTTACTAAGAACTCTTACCCGGATGAATATGTTCATTGATCAACTTTATAAGCTAATGATCTAATAGTCTAAAGTTGCACGATGACAATTTTGTGATTATTGAGAAGTTTCGTGGCAATTTTGTGATTATGAATGTTCAGACTGTAAATCTAATCCAAAGGTTGAGAATTGATCTTACGGGTCTCATAAAAAACCCTTAGTCTCACATGATCCCAAGTCACGTAGACCATAAGCCTTGTTGATCGTCCATTGATCCCATCTAAATAAGTATATATTGAGTCATACAACACCCTTCCTAAGTGACTTTGTTGTGGTTACATATTCCATTTCGGATTAGAATAATCCAATATTTTGATATAACTTTCAACTGATTATTCATATATTTTTGTAATTTATTAAAAAACCACCAAATATAAATATCCAATTATTCATATATTTTCTTAATTTATTAAAAACCACCAAGAATAAATATATAGTTATTAATTGGATGGTAGTTGGAAGATAATGGATTCGTTTTATTGGATTCTAGACTGTCATCCAAGAACTGACCGATCTGATTGGAATGTTGAAATTTGAATCCGATCCAACTACAATTGGACATCCGATTATGGTTGGTGGGTTCATTGATGAAACAACATTGTATTATCAAAACAAATCAAGACACATCTAACTATATGTTGTTTTGTTGATGAACCAAACTGTGTTGTTTCAAAAGCAAAACAAAAAATGAGTTCTTTTTTTATATAGATAACAGTTTGATAAGGTAATTAATATAATTAATAAGATAATCATAAAGGTTAAAAATACGAGATTACCAAGAAGGGTGGTTTATGGAGAACAGGGTTGTCTTTAAAGACGAGTGTGTATTTAGGTTTATCTTTTATAAGCTTTAAACGTTTTTACGAAAAAAACCTACTTTATAAAATTATGAAAATGACCAAAATGGCCATCACAGAGGGACACAACTTAAAGGAAGCTCCCGGTTGACGCTAAAGCCTGTGACCAAAAACCAAAACCAAAATGCAAACCACAAGGTTACAAATGTACTTATTGAAATCGAGTGACGAAAACCGAAGTTTTTATCCACATGGACGATTTTTTTATGTTATGACCAAGTTAATGGAGGTGGAGTTAACGGTGTTAACTCGAGTGTGCTATTGTTGAAACTTAACAAGAAGTACTACAAACATACTTGCGTCCTAGTGTCAAATTTATAACAAACTAAAACTAATTAGAGGTTATTTACCAAACGCTTACCGGGTAAGTGTTCATAGCGTAAGCACTTACTAGGTCACTTATCTTACCAAGTGAGCATGACAAAGCTCGATAATCTTATCCGTTAAGAGGCACGATAACAACCAAGGTTCTTATCAGGTGAGGAAAAATACTCTTGCTTGATTAGCGCTTACCAGTAAAAATCGCTTACAAACCATCCATTTTTGATGGTCGAGAATGTTACCCAACGAGATAACCGAGGATGATGACTCTTTCTGATAAGTGCTTATCTGGTAAGCATATGGTAAATGAGCACTTAATTAGGTTTTAAGGAATTCCTCCATAAGCCCATTAGATGATAATCAAATGAGTGGGCAAACGACCAATATATATGGGGAAGAGAGTTACGGTTTATTCAGTTTGGATTGTTCATGTTTGAATACGTTTAAACAAATCATCTAATGGTTGTGGGTTGATGCTATTTTGTATCAATTAAGTTGCTGTTTACTCAGACTGTGTCGTTTTTAGGGTTTGTGCACTTCCTAGTTTAGAGGTGCTGATTTGGGGGTTTGGGCTAGGTATAGGTCGTGACCAACCTATTTTTTTGTCCAACGAGTCTAATATAGAAAGCCTAAGGTCCGGATGCCGCTAGGCCAAATATCCTTTAATTTGAAGTATATAACATTATATACGACAAATGCAATAAATAAATTTGATCCCCTGACTTCCCGAAAGGTCAAAGATCTGGATAGCTGCACAAGTTCATCGGTGCTTAATGTACAAGCAGTCAGATGATATTGGATATCATAATCCGAATCTAAACCCTAACGTCAGTCCATTAAAGTTTAAGGAGGATACGATTGGATCATGGACAAAATGTTAGCCAAAATCCACCACATAAACATGAAATTAAACCTTAAGCATAGGGCTGTAAGCGAAAACATTCAACAAACTATTCGATGAGAAGTTCGTTTATTTAATAAATGAAGGAACATGAACACATTTTCTTTTGTTCGTTTAGTTAAATGAACGTACCTTAAACAAATAAACAATAGAGTATTTATAAGTTTTGGAAACCTCATCTCAAATCTAATTTAAAAAAAACAAAAACTCATTAAAATAATAAAAATTAAAACAGTCCTGTTTCACCTTACAACTAAGGTGTCGTTTACCAAACGCTTACTCGGGTAAGCGTTTACCAAGTCATTTTACTTTACCGGATGAATATGACAATGGCTAATAATCTTACCCGGTAAGAGCGAAAGCAAGAATCGAGAATCTTACCCGGTAAGTAAGAACGATGACTTTTACCATGATTAACGCTTACCAGGATAAATTATTGCATACGAGGCGTTTTAGTGAATAAAATCTTACCCGTTAAGTAAGCGATAATGTTGAATTTCGCCGATAAGTGCTTACCGGGTAAATATTTAGGTAAACGGCCCCTAAGAAAATAAGAAAGATTTTACTGACATATATAAAATAAATATGGTTCAAATTTAATCGATGTAAAGCTCTAACAAAATACATCTTTATTGATCTACCGAACATGGAAAAAAGTAAGAAAAAAATCCACGATATTATTGATTTTTTTTTCGAACGTAACTGAGTGCATGTATCATGTAAATTAGGATAAACCAAATGGGAGCTCGGAAAATAAGAGGAAGCATGCTCATATATGTCACGGAGGGCTGATGTAAAGTTTCGTTTAAATCTATGCTCGTTTGATCATGAAACGGTCATACACGGCCTCCGGAGGCGTTCGACTGCCCACGGCTTGGCCCCGGAAAAATCCCGACCCTGACACGAGGAGATAGTGACAATAAATAACAATATCGGACCCAAACGGGTCTGGTAATTGGAATGAATACAATGTAAATCTCTTAACGAGTATCAATAGAAGGGCAAGTCTTATGTCTAAACAGGACCGGTTTTGGACGTGCATAAGCCTTCGGAGACATAAAAAAAAAGGGTTCCGACAAAAGAAATATGGATTTCGGCTCAGGATTTAGAAACTAATTTTTTGCAATTTTTTAAATAAAATAATCGAGATTTGTGTAGTATAAATGAAAAAAATAATATAGCTTATAAAAAAAGTGAAAGCTAAGCAACAACAACTTGATGTGGTTATTTGTATAAAAGTCTAAAAATGGGTTCTTTTTTAAAATTGTTATTAAAATAATAATATTAAATTATATGCATAAAAAAGGTAATATATATTGTTATTTATAGGGTAGGGAATCTATTATTATTCTATAGCTTTCAAATTTCCAATAACTAAACCATCATTACTTGTCCTTAGTCGAAGGGTAAAACAAAAAATTTAGGTTCATGAAAGGTATAATTGTAATAATTTATTATGTGTTATCGTATGTATTTTGAAATTACAATGAGAATAAGTTTTATTTGGTAGAATTGGTTTGTAAGGCTATTATTCCACCCCAGACCCAAATTTGAATTTTGTTAGTGTCATTTTCTAAGTCAAATGGTGTCACCGTTTGAAAAAAAACTGTACATTTGTTTCTTATAGTCGAATGGCGTCACCATTTGAAATTTTTACTCTATATATTTTTCTTATAGTCAAACCGTGTCACTGTTTGAAAAAATTTATGGGTCCGTCCCTGTAAGAGGTGCTTGAGATTTCACGGCATTTCATAAGATTGTATGCAAGAAGCTTCTAAAAATGTTAAAAATATTTGTTTTTTAATAATCCATTAATAAAAATGTATGTAATCCAATTCCATTCCAAATCCTACAAACCAAACATACCAATGATTTGAAATCTATTCCAATCCAAATCCCTTCATGAAATTCAAATCCCTAAAAAACAATCTTGTAAATCAAACAGGTGCTTATTGGTTTGAGTTTGGCTCTAAAGATCAAAAGTACCAAGAGGTCTCATGTTCAAACCCAAGGAGGAATTAAAATCCCCTTGTGGCCTCGGAGGTTCAAATGCGGTGACTCCAGACTATCTGCAAAGCAGGTGGTCATCTTGAGATTAGTCGACTCGCATAGCTGATTGAATATCCAGGTTAATAAAAAAAAAGGGTCTGTAATATTGGGGGAGAACTTACTATTGTGCTACAATTGTTTCATTTTATACAAATAATATTTCTACATATGTTATTTTATATATATTAATCGAATAAATATGTACAGTAACACTATCAGTTAAATTGTGATTTTAAAAACAGTTTTTGTATCTATAATTTCGATATTACAAGATGATCATTATGATTTGCAAAATGTCGGAATTTGATACCTCCTTTTAATGGTTGTTAAAAGAACCCATTAAGTCAAGATACTTTAATCTTTTCCACTTTTATACTTTCTCTGTTCTGAAATAAGTGTCTACATTACTATTTTAATTTGTCACAAAGTGTCCACTTTCAAAAGTAAATGTCTACTTTCTCATTATATCCTTAATTATGAGGTGGAGAAATTTTTTTCTCTCTATAATTAAGGGTAAAATTATCCTTTTTCATTCTACTCTTAAATGTTTATTTTCTCATTCTACCGTTAATTATGAGATGGAGAAAAGTGTAACAATATATATACTTCTAAAACTGTGTACATTTTTTTATTATGGACACTAGTGTTTGACACCATGCGTTGCATGGTGACAATAATCCTTTTTAAAATTATTGAAGTTAGTTAAATGAGTCGATGATCACATTTATATATTAAACTAATAAAAATCAATATTATCTTTGATATATGAATCCACCTTATAATTATTGGTTGTTCTTTTAATATATATATATATATATTATTTAAATTACAAAAATAAAATCTTTTAACGATTAATGCGGTTGAAAATATTTTAAAATAAATAGAATTTGAAAAAAAAGTTTCAACAATTGTATGTTGAA
>NC_037541.1:11460758-11467479 GCF_001531365.2 Cynara cardunculus var. scolymus
AAAAAAACTTAAGAAAAATGTAGAAGACATTAGTTAAAGAAAACCTCTAAAATTCTAACAAAATTAAGAAGAATTGCATACTCGGATTAATTGTCTCGAAATAAACCTGAAAAAAAATATAACCATTAAAAAGGGCATGTTGAAGTTTGGTGATGCTACATGAAAAATTGTAACWTAAAAACTTAAAAAATATTAATAAAAGTCAAAAGAAATACATACACACATTAGTTTTCTCAAAGTATACTTGAAAAAGAAAACCATTACAAAAATATGTTGAAATTCGTTGAGGCTACTTCATGGTTTGTAATACTTTCAAGATTCTATCATCAAACGATTAATCGAACCATTGTTGCCACGAAAACTCTAAAAGTGTTGTAAAAACAAACTCTCCATTTCATTGAGAAAACTTAGGAAAATCATAGAAGATAAAAGTAAGAAAAAACAAAATTCTAAAATCCCAAAAAAAAATAGAAAGGAACGCATAACTGAATTGGTCTTCCCGAAATAAACTTGAAAATAGATTTGGTGAAAAATAACAATTTATAAAATGAAAAACAAATCAAGTGATAGAGATGGAGAAAAATGAAATGAAAACAAATCAAGTGATGGAGATGGAAAAAAAGAGATTGAATGATGAACAATTTATGAAGAARAGTTAGGGAAAATGAAAAGATTGTGTTAAATGCAAACATAAATGATAATCAATGTTTATAGAAATTAGAATATGAAATTAAAAAAAAAAAGATTAAAGGAGGATGAATGAAAAAAAGATAAATAAGTTTCCAACCCTTAGGAGAAGCCAAGTCATCAACCTTGGTTTCTCCTTTAATATATATATAGATTTATTTTAAGACAGAGAGAGTAATATTTTTCTGCAATAAATATATAAATTACAAGGACCAAAAATATAACTTACTTTAATATATATACACTTAGAGGCCGTTTACCTAAACACTTACCCGGTACTTACCGGTAAAATTCAACACTATCGTTTATTTATCGAGTAAGATTTTATTCACTAAAACGCATCGTATGCAACAATTTATCCCGGTAAGCGCTAACCATGGTAAGAGTCATCGTCCTCACTTACCGGGTAAGACTCTCGATTCTTAGCTTCTCTCTTACCGGGTAAGATTTTTAGTCCTTACCATATTCATCTGATAAAGTAAAGTGACTTGGTAAACACTTATCCGGTTAAGCGTTTGATAAACGGCACCTTACTCTTATATATAGAGACCAAAAATGCAAACTACAAATTTGGTCTCCATCTCCTTTCACCCAACTTCGTTTAATATTGTATTCATTATTGGTCGAAAGCACAAAATCGAAAGCTAGTTGAAGTGAACCCAATATCAACATCAACCCGTACTAAATTGCCAAGCCGATTGATGATCGATGCCAGATAAGTCAAAACAGTGTGAGAAATATTGTTTTAGCAAGCCGATTTTGGAGTGTAAACTCAACTAGCAGGTTTGACTCATCAACTCCTACTAATTCATGTCCTGGTATGGGAGCATGTCGGCCATAGTGAGTTCTAAATTATATTTTAATAGTATCATGTTTTTTTACTGTTCCCTCTACATCATATCTTTAAGATATACTCAAAGGCTGAAATGAATAGTAGAAGCATGCACTGACTTAACAAATCAGATGAAGACATACACAAAAGTTGTCGTGCATGCAACATTTAATGTGTCGTCGGCTATAAAAGACGACCTTCAAAAATGTTGCAAATCACCCGTTTTGACAGAAATTATGAGTGATAGTTTTTAAGACGA
Source organism: Cynara cardunculus var. scolymus (assembly GCF_001531365.2). Classification (NCBI taxonomy): domain Eukaryota; kingdom Viridiplantae; phylum Streptophyta; class Magnoliopsida; order Asterales; family Asteraceae; genus Cynara; species Cynara cardunculus. The sequence goes on from NC_037541.1 coordinate 11,462,537, forward strand.
ATTGACGTTAATATATGAATACTATCTCAGTTCTTCAAATCAGAAACAATGCCTTCTTATGCTTTTTTTTCTTTAGAATCTCCTAGTGAGAAATTTGTCACCAGCCACGTTGTTTAGTATACGGTCTTACTTTCCTAGTTTTCAGCTACAAATATGTAATTCTTTGTTTTTAAAAGTGGAAAATTTGTTGGGAAGGTATTCAACACCCCTTCTTCAAACGCATTATGTGTTAGCAGATATGGCCAAAATCCCGCACCCGACAGGAATCGATACCCGACCCTAGTTTGACCAGGGATGGAGAATCCCCGAATTTATAAACCGGGGATGGGGATACCCTTCGAGTTGACCCTGAATTTATATAGAGGTTGTTATTATACAACATTTGACATTTGTGCAACCAGTACAACCCAATCTCAACCGTCCATTTCATTTGATTAATATATGATTTCATAGAAGTTCTGATTGTTTCCTAATATAAAGTATTGATCATAATTAATGAACCATATTCATATTCCATAAATATTCAAATCATAGGGTTACATTGGTTGTACAAATGCGATAGATTGTATTTGAAACAAACTCTCTCTCTCTCTCTATATATATATATATATATATATATATATATAGGCTCATTCAAGGGAGAACTGACTATTTTGTGGTAACCGTGAGATCTAATCTCAACCACAAATCAATAGATAAATTAGAAAATTTATAATTTTGGTAATTTTTAATTAAAACTTTAATACAGGGACATTTTCGGTATTTTCTCTCATCTCTCCTCTCTCCGTCCCCGTCTTCCAGCCACCGTCCTCCGGCCTCCGGCCACCGTCCTCCGGTGATACCACAGTGTGATACTCAAGCACATATAAGATGCATTGTGATACCACTGTGTTACATATCCGATCAACCGCACAAACGACCCCAGTGTGATGACCCCAGTGTGATACCCAATTACATATAAGATGCATTATGATACCACTGTGGTATCACCGAAGGACGGTGGCCGGAGGCCAAGGGACAGAGGCCCGGAGACGGAGAGAGAAGAGAGGAGAGAAAATACCTAAAATGCCCTTGAATTAAAATTTTAATTAAAAATTCCCAAAATTATAAATCTCCTAATTTATCTATTGATTTGTGGTTGAGATTGGACCTCACCATTACCACAAACTAATTAGTTCTCATTTGATTAAGCCTATATATATATATATATATATATATATATACACACACACACACTAAGTAAATAGTATAGTGAGAAATCCAATGAGAATATATAATGTATAAATATAATCAAGTTTCCAGGATGAAAAACTTGTAAAAAAGTTATATAATTAATTTGGTTGCTCATGACAAACTTTTAGTGATATAACGACGTGATTATATAAATTTCAATCGTTAAGTATATATTGTAATTGATATATTTGTGTTTGAACTACGTTTTTTTATGTTACCTTGCACAAACGTAACACATTAATATTTGAGTAATTATACTTTAGCATTATATGTCGTTTAAACATAAAATTAACATCTATATAACATAAAAAATTAAATTGTATAGACCGGGAAAAATTCCCGATTCTCTGATGAGGATCCCCGTTCCGCGATGAGGACGAGCATGAAATCTTATTCCCCAACAGTGATGCAAATTGCGATCCTTGGTACTCGGCCCCATTGACATCTCTGTGTTAGTCATCACCCAATCACGACCAACACTATCTATCGTTGTCGTTGGCCCCTGCTATTGATCTCTCTCTTTTTGATTTGTTTTTTCTTTAGTCTTTTAGTTCTCACTGTTCTACAACAATTTAACAGAGTACGTATAGACAAATTCAAAAATTGAAAATACTTGAAAAACAAAAAACCCATCTAAAAGAGGAAATTGATGGCGGGGGGGCAAAGGCGTTGATAAAGAGCGGATGACGATTGCGCGATAAGGAGTGGCGAGGGCTGAAGGGAAGCAAAGGCATCGGGTTTGATGAGGACTGACAATGTTGGTTGCAAGGGGTTCATATAACGTAAGGTTTGAGAAAGGTAAAAACTGAGTCAGATTGTTTTCTTTTTTATATTAAAACGTATTTTCTTCCAGTTACATGTAAATTTTTTAGATTAGAATGATGTAAGTAACCAAAAAACCCCCGATAATTTATTTATTAAAAAAATTCACAAATTTAATCATTCAAAATATGAATATTAATTAATTTTCCATTAAAAATTTATAAATTAATCATTTTAAATTTAAAACTTAGGGGGTGTTTGGGGTTGGTTATAAAAACAATTTATTGATTTATTCAGGTGTGACACCGGTAATAAGTCTTTTTGAGCGTTTGGATAAACAACTTATATCTGTGTCAAACCAATAATAATGAGTTTTTGAAAAAGTTAAACTATCATGACTTATAATAAGTTGATAAGTGTTTTAATTAAAATTTCCCCAATTATAAGTGGTAATAATATAATAAGTAAAGGGCTGAATAGATTACTCCTTAAATATCGCTTTTTGTTTCTTGTGGCTTTCAAATTCCTTAATTGGTGCCCTTGTGCTTGCTGCCGACATCAAAAACAGGAATATGTCTGACCAAATTACAAACCCAAAACGACGTCACTTTGCATGGAATCACATGAAATCAGTTTTCTTATAAGGTTTCTATTTGAGTTCAAAGTTAACATCATTCATCTACTTGATCATCATTCCAATAACACATATAGTTTAAACCCGAAATTAGATCGACACCGAGCGTAAAAGCGATGAAGAAAGGTACGGTTTGTGTAACGGGAGGTCGAGGTTACTTAGCGTCGTGGATGATCAAGAGGTTGCTGGATGACGGATATTCAGTAAACGCTACTGTCAGAACTACTGATTCAGGTTTTTTCCTTCTTTCGTTATGTATATCATCCAAATTGTACGAAATTATAAAAAAGGGTCCTTTTGATCAAGCGATATCAGTAGATCCAACATCGATGAATGTTAAAGGGTTCAAGTCTCGTAAAAGATGAAGAATGTATGTCAGTTCTGTTATATATAATAATTATATACTTCGAAAAACTCTTTAAGACAATTATTTTTGCTAGGCTTGAGGAAAGACGTGAGCTACCTTACAAATTTACCGGGGGCATCAGAGCGGCTTAAAATTTTCGACGCAGATCTAAGCAAACCGGACACTTTCAAGGCACCAATTAAAGGTTGCATCGGTGTATTTCTTGTTGCACATCCAATGGATTTTGTAGGTAAGGAACCCGAAGAAGTGGTAACCGAAAGAGCGATGAAGGGCAATTTGGGTATTTTACAGGCATGTGTTGATTCGAAGACGGTAAAGAAAGTCGTGTACACGTCTAGTGGGTCCGCAGTCGTGTTAAACGGGAAAAATCACACCGAGGTTTTAGACGAGGAATCTTGGAGCGACGTTGATTATATCCGTGGTCGTTATAAGGATTTTGGCGCTCCGTATTACATTTCCAAGACAATCATCGAGAAAAGAATACTTGATTTCGCCGATAATAAAGGATTGGACGTTGTGACTGTCGTTCCAAATTATATTCATGGTCCGTTTATCGGACCTCGTTGCCCCGGTTCCGTGTACGTCTCAATGGCTATGATCTTTGGTGAGTTAACGGGTTTTTTTTAATTAAAAAAAACCCGTTTTTACGTGTTTTTCAATTGCTAACGATTTCGAGTTTAATACGATTTATATTATAACAAAGTTTAGAATAATTTGTAGGTAAAACCGAAAATTACAAGATGCTTGTAAAAACGGATTTCGTACATGTTGATGACGTGGCAAGGGCACACATTCATCTTCTTGAGAGCCCAAATGCCAAAGGGAGGTATATTTGTTCAAAAATGGGCATCACAATTGAGGAGTTGTACAAATTGTTGTCAACAAGATATCCTGAATATAAAATTCCAAATATTGAGTAAGTACTGATATCTGAAATCATGTGAGACCAGTCTGTTTTCATAGGACCTGTGAGAACATATATTTTTACACTTGAAACTATACAGCAAAATACTGGATTGTGAAGATAACCTTCGTAGTGTTCTTGCTGTGAAGGTTTGAATTTTTTTTTAAATTTCACAATGTTTTGCTGTAGAGTTTCAAATGTGAAAATGTGGTATCATGGAAACAGGCTGGTCTTACGTGAACTCAACTCTGAGTCATATCTTATAATTCCCGTTTAGTTCTTATTGGTTGGAAGAAGAAAACGGTATTAATTATGGTGTGTTTAAAGCTTTTTGAAGGATGTCGAGAAAGTGATGAAGTTCCCTAGTGTCTCGTCTGGGAAACTCTTGGGGACGGGATTCGAGTTCAAGTACGGGATTGAAGAAATGTTTGATGATGCAATTGATTGTTGTAAACGAAATAACATTTTATAGGGGAATTCGGTTTTATGATTTGAATTCAAGAGATTATAGGGATTTGAATGACGGAACGATGATTTTCTTTTATCTATACTATATTATTAAGTATGTTAAATGGTTATTGTTGAAAAAAATAAGAGGTATAAAGGGCTCTTTGTTTACTTCTTAATAGTTCCATTAAGAGGCAGATTTTGACTCGCTAAAAGGTGAATCTTGTTTAACAAAAAAAAAGTATGCATTTTAATGGTTCTAAAATCCTCTAAATTATTTTGTATCTTATGTCTCCCTTAACCATTCAACACCCTGATTCCATTGTAAACAATTACAGAACAATTATATTTCATTTTGCACTATATCATAAGAGCCTCTTAATCAGTCTGATCACTTAATTATTATACACCAAACCATTCAACAACTGTCAAACAATCTTTAAATTTTGGTAGTATAAATTTAAAGTTGTCACGATCTTTCAAGAAACCTCTGGCATTTCAAGATAATATTAAAAATCAAATCATTTTCAATTTTTAAATTATATTTTTTATCCTTATAATTAATTGTTTAATTTATATTATATCCCTTGTTTTTT
>NC_037541.1:11467799-11471454 GCF_001531365.2 Cynara cardunculus var. scolymus
TTATATCCCTTGTTTTTTGTTTTTCATTTTACACCCTTTATTTATCTGTACTCCTTTATAAAACGACATTTATAGTTATTTTGAAATTTTTAAGAGGTGCTACCTATTGAAAGCTTCCATCTGCAAGTCCCAACTACTCTCCTCCCCACTAGAACTTTCATTGAGTATCAGTTATTATGCGTACTGTACATGTCTCAAAGCTCATAATCTACAACACTCACTTCCCGTGTAACCAGTGGCGGATGCATGTTGAAGGGATTGGGGTCCTGGGCCCCCAACAAAATAAATTCTAGAAAGCCTAGTTTTTTTTACTTATAGTTTTTACCTTTATATAATTGGGCCCCCAATAAGATAATCATGAAGATCCCACTACCAAGTCCATAATTCATTTAACCTTCCATTTCCAAGTTCCACCGGTCCATCCCAATTCCCACGAGGCCACGACTTCACCTTCATCCACTCCACGGCTGTTGTGCAGCCACTCCTTCCCGGTTCCTGCTTGGTGCTTGCTGCTTCCGCCTTCCTGCTACCTGCACACAGCACATCGCTACATGCCCCCTACAATATATTTTTCTGCATTCGGCCACTGCATGTAACCACCCTTCTCAGCTTTAGCAAATGATATAAGAACAGTAAAAACCCTTCCTAAAAGCCTCAAAGAAGCTTAAAGAAAGAAATAAATCTATCCATCTAAAACATTCAACTTACAATTCCCTTACCCAAGAAGATATTACGAATGACGCAGCTAATAACAGCGCATATTGTGAAGAGTGCCGTACTCCACCCAACTGAAGCATAAAAAAGAACACGGATGAATTACTCACTCTCTAATCATTTCTATTGTCACTGTTGTATTTTCACGCATTAGAATGTGATGCTTACACCCAGTTTCTTGATTGTTTACTTTGACACGTACTTATCGAGAAGAAAAGAATGACGACATTTACCATCAAAATTCTTACCGTACTCAGAAAAACGCTTTCAAATGGAGCTCTTAACTACAAAGTTGCCAATACCACCCTCATTCAATAGTCATTATGTATATATTTGTATTTTATTTTACTGAGGAGTTGCATTAATTTTTTATTTCATGTTTTATAATAAAACTTTATGTCTCACTACATCGTCTAGGTACATAACTAGGCACAGTTAACAATGTTTAAAGTACTTGAATTTATATCAGTATCTTTAGCAGTGTAACAAAAACCATCTTGTTTTATTGCCATTTTATATATGCAATCCCGTATTGATGACAACAATGTAGAAATGTCTTACATCCCACACGTTACACGAATTCAGATAGTAGTCAATAAAGAATTGAAGATAACTATAGATTGTTAAGGATTGAATCAGAGCCGTTCTTTAGCATGTTAAATGTGAGATTTTGAACAGGGCCTCCAAAATTTTGGGGCCCAAATTTACATGTATTTAGTGTTTTTTATCGACCTGTGTAAAACTATAGTCGAAATTATTTAGGTTCAAACCATTAATTAGTTGGTTTTAGGGTCAAATCATCAATGGTTTAGGTTTAGATTCAGATTGTTAATTGTTTTAGGTTTAGCTCATTTTTATTCTTAACATATATTCTCTGTCATCTCATTTATGCGATGTAATTAAAAATTCTGGATGTAGCAGAGCCTCCAAAAAGATTGGAACGTCCCCGGATTGAATAAGTTTTATTTTATTTACTAATTATCAAATTACGATCGTGCCCCATAATAATGATTTTAAAGAGTTGTATCAAAATCATTGAAATACTGGATATGAGTTGATCTCACGGTTCTCATAGTTTTTAGAGTTCTCAAATGATTATCATTCTCTCTGTACATGGGAATATTCAAATGAGAAGGCTAAATATGACAAGAATGTGGAAAATAACGATTTTTATGTGAATTATTGAAAAAATAATTCAAAGATGCAAATTGAACCCATATGAATAATTATGTAATGTGGGTTCATGTATGTATCCTCAAATGGATTTTTTTTCAGATTTTTTCAGTTATTAAAACCTTCCTTTCGCTCCTTATCACCACATAGCTATCACCAAGATTTCGCAAGTGGCATGATATGCTTAACAAACATCAACCAAGGGGACAAGAAACGAGTAAGGTAATGAGTTCTGGTATATTTTTTAGACAAACATAGAGACTGGGGGTAAAATGGTCATTTCTGACATTCAGACTGTTTATTCAGCACAACAATCGACCAACAACTTATATGTTAATATACAAACAACTATATTAATACAGTAGTCAACCATATCCATACAGGTTTTAACAGAAAATGAACCGAACAACCCCTTAGTATATTACTAATCGAGACCCACAAGGCAATGCTTTAGAGCAACACTCATCCAATTCCTATTCTCGGAGATGAATTCTTTCTGCAAACATACACGGAGATAAACATAAATAAAAATTTACATTCTCATTAGCTGAGATAGAGATAGGAGAAAAATAAAGCCATCATAGCAAATGAGTAATAGGTTCACCTGTGATAACTCCAGGCTATTTGTGATCGTCCAAGAGATTAATTGGTAATTTTAAGCTGTTCCAAAAAACCCACGGTTATCTAAAGAAAAAAGGGTAAGAACCATAAAATATCATTATCATAAACACACACACATTAAAAGGGTTGGTTTAAACATGATAAATAAGAGATAAAAGGTTTACAAGTGAATGTGTTACTTCTTTATTAAATGCATATGTGAATCGGCATTACATATTATTTATATGAGTTCATATATGCATCTTTAAACGAAAAATTTTCAATGATTCACATATGATTTTTTTCCTTTAACATTTCCTTCTTACTTTCTAAACAAAAATTAGTCTTATTTGAGTATCTCACACACGCACACACACACACATACTAGAATATACTCGCATAATGCAGCGAGATACATCTCGATTTTAATGTTTTTTTTATTTTAATTGATGTTATAATACGATTTTATGTGGTTTTGAGAAAACGGTAATGTTTTTATTTTTGAATAAAATATAAATATGAAGGTATCATAAAAAATTGAAAAAATATATTGATATTAGTACTAAACTGACTATTTAAAATTTCTCATTTTTTTGGTATTTGTTTGATTCATTTTTTTTCATTTTTGGTTTAATAATAGTTAAGTATTTTATTAAAACTCGATGATAATCCTAATTATATTTTAGATATTTTATAATTAAAATTAGATGTTTATCCTCTAGATTATGTTTATTTGCAGTTAATTACACGAATTCAAACATGAAGCTTTAATAGGTTGTATTTATATACAATTTACTTGTAATCTTGAATTTTAAGTAATATGCACCAATAAACAGTATTTTATGCATAAAAAATGTTTTTTAAGAGTTTTTGTCAAATGTTTTATAATATGCGAAAAATCGTGTTGGAAAAAGATTTAGTGTGAGACACGTAAGAAAAGATTTTTACCATTGCTCACTTTTAATTCCATGCCCACCCATGAATTTCGTTTTAGAAAAGAATTGATCTGGTGCATCTCATTAATGTTGATCTTCAATTATGATTGATCCAATGATAGAGATCCCTTTTCACCCTTCTCATTATAACTTGCTTTCTGACCGAAACCCAACCATATATATATATATATATATATATATATATATATATATAGAGAGAGAGAGAGAGAGAG
>NC_037541.1:11474859-11535313 GCF_001531365.2 Cynara cardunculus var. scolymus
TAAAATTAATTTATTTATATAATTATAACACAAATTAAAAACATAAAAGATGTAATTGTAAAACATGTTAAAAAACTAAAGGGTTAAAAGTTAAAAAATAAAAAAGATTAAAGAATTAAAAATGAAAACATAAAAAAATAAAAAATGAAATATTTTAGATTTGTCATTTACATTTTTTTTGTCCTTTAGTATAGGGGGTGGATAATTCCTTTAGGAGGGGATGGGGTTAGAAAACCCCAAAAATATAACATGAAACGACGTGTCTTCAGACGGATTTGTTTGGCATCACATAAACATCATCACATCTTCACCTACTACTCATTCCACCAAACCATATATACAACTTATTAACCCAATATATATATATGTATATATATATATACACACACATATATCGAGCAACAAGCGATGGAGAAAGGACTTGTCTGTGTAACGGGAGGCCGAGGGTACTTAGCGTCATGGCTGATCAAGACCTTGCTCGAAGACGGATATTCTGTAAACGCCACTGTTCGAACCGATTCAGGTTTTATTCTCAATTTCCTTTTGAAATCTAACAAAATTATAAAAGTGTAATTGCCCCCACGGTGTATTCGGGTTACTGGTAGATCCAACCTCCGTGGGGGCTAATAGTTCAATCTTAAAAAAAGTTGTGGTTTGCCACTAGGCACGATGAAAGATGTGAGCTACCTTACAAACTTACCGGGGGCATCAGAGAGGCTTAAAATTTTCGATGCGGATCTAAGCAAACCCGAGACCTTCAAGGAACCGATCAAAGGTTGCATTGGTGTATTTCACGTTGCACATCCGATCGATTTTGAAGGTAAGGAGCCTGAAGAAGTGATAACCGAAAGAGTGGTCAAGGGTAGTTTGGGCATTTTACATGCGTGCATCGATTCAAAGACGGTAAAGAAAGTTGTGTACACATCTAGTGCATCTGCAGTTGTGATGAATGGGAAAAAGCACACCGAGGTCTTAGATGAGGAATCTTGGAGCGACGTTGATTTTATCCGTAGTCATTTTAAGGAATTTGGGGCTTCGTATTTCATTTCCAAGACAATGGTCGAGAAAGAAATGTTAGAATTCGGTGAGAAAAATGGATTGGATGTTGTGACCGTCGTTCCAACTTATGTTCTTGGTCCGTTTATCGGCCCTCGTTGCCCTGATTCCGTGTACGTCTCGATGGCTATGATCTTTGGTGAGTAGTTAATCTTGTTTCGGAACGCTTTTTATGATTATCGATTGTTGCTAACGACTTCAATCTATAATTATTTGCAGGCGATACGAGCAAGTACAAAATGCTTACGAAAACGGATTTCGTGCACGTTGATGACGTGGCTCGGGCACACATTCATCTTTTTGAGTTCCGAAACGCGAACGGAAGGTATATTTGTTCGAAAATTGGCTACACAATCGAGGAACTGTACAAATTTTTATCATCCAGATATCCGGAATATAAGATGCCAAATATCGAGTAAGTTTTAATATTATCATTTCTTATAAATCCCATTTTATTCTTCTTTGATGGAAGAAACATATACAACAAAATCGGGTTTATAGGACGCTTCCAATTTCTAAGTGTCTTAATAGACCTCTTTATAGGACCAAAATATAAAATGTCATATCTAAAGACGTTGTAATAAGTTTAAATGACGTTTTTGGACGTCTTAACAAATTTTTTTAGGATATTGTTAATATAAAGCGTCGCATTAGCAACTTTATAGGATACTATTTGAAAAACTGTCCTATAAAAACAAGTGTTCTATAAAAAATTGAGTTTATAAGACACTTTCTCAAAAGCGTCTTATAAATTTGCTAATGCGACGCTTTGTATTAAAAATATTCTAAAAAACTTGTTAATAGGTCAAAAAACGTCATATAAACTAATTACAACGTTTTTAGATATGACGTTTTATAATTTTTTGGTTCTATAAATTAAGTCCTATAAAACGGTCTGTTGGGACGCTTAAAGATTGGGGGTGTCCTATAAACCCAATTTTGTTGTAGTGACTCAACTTTCAAAACGATGGGTTTACAGGTTTTTGAAGGATGCTGAGACAATGAAACTTCCAAGTGTCTCGTCAAGTAAACTTTTGGGGACGGGATTCCGGTTCCAGTACGGGCTTAAGGAAATGTTTGATGATGCAATTAACTGTTGCAAACGAAACAAGATATTGTAGATTCGTACACGTCATATAATATGCGTATTAAGTATTAAGAAAAGGGTACGGATCCTTAGAACCTTTTTATATGATGTTTTTATATAAAATGGCTAATAAGACTGCTTACTTTTTAAGTTTTTTAATTTAAAATAGCAGATGATGAAACAATTAATTATCAAAGTCGTAAAACTCTTAGGGGCTGTTTATTTATCACTTATTGAGCTTAATTGGTTAATGGGCTTATTCGTTCAGTCAATTAGGGATTATTCACACATAAATGGTTTATTCGCACGGATGGGAAAAGGCTTTTGTCCATGTTCAGCCAAAAAAAGACAATCCTACCCCTTCACGTCTCCTTTATTGTGTACGCCTCCTTCTAGATCCCATCTTACATTTCGCTTTTTGATTTTCGTTTTCATTTTTTATTCAAGAACTGCATCTCCTTCCCAGATTCAAGAACTCAATTTTGTTTTTTAATTTTGTTTTCGTTTTCTGATTTCGTGTTCGTTTTCAATTCAAGAACTCGATTCAAAAACTCGAATCACCATTGCATCTCCTTCCTAGATTGAGGAACTCGATTTCATTTTCCTTTTCGATTTCGTTCCATATTTCTTTTGAAGTTTCCGAGGTTCATTTTTTATTTTGATTTTGATTTTGATTTTAATTTCGATTTCGATTTCGTTTTCATTTTCGATTTTCTTGGAAGTTTTCAATTTCATTCAAAATTTCGATTTCAAAACCCTCTTTACATTCCTGTTAAAATGATATTAATTTCTAAATGTACCAATTTTTTGTTTTTTTTGAAGTATATAATATACAGCAAATATAACAAATAAAACTCACACACCCTCTTCGCCTAATACGAGGTTTGAACCCTTGACCTCCTAGAAGGCCAATGGCTCACATACCGCTAGGCCAAAGGCCCTTTGGTACCATTTTTTTTGTTTATAGCTTTTGATTTACGGGGTTTTAATGGTTGGTGTTTAGTTAGAATATGAAGATAAATATCATATTTAAGATGCGTTTTTAATGCATTTTTTTGGGTTAACGACAATTCGGTAATATAATTAGTTGATTATTCAAAATAAATGTAAAAGTTTTAAGCATTCAGTAATTGCTTTGAAATAGATGAATAAATTAGAAATTGGTTGAAAGTTGGTTATTATGCGGAATTAACCCTATACAAAAAGTCGAAAGCATGTATGAAAACATGTCGTGCTAAAAGCTAATGTATACACACATGGATAAAATGCTTTTACAAGCTATATAAGAAGAAGTGATTCCCGTAGTAGCAGCAAGAGAAAGGGGAGCAGCCTAAACTGTGATTTTATCTGTTATGAGTAAATAATTACAAAAATCGTCCTTGGGATTTATGGAAACTCTTGTTTTCATCCAAACTTCCCGAAATTACAAGAACTACTATCAAGGTTTTGGTTTCATTACAGTTTTGGTGCTGCTCTTTGATGCTATTCAGTACCCTCTTATGCAAGTCACATGCTTGACATTTTGGACAGTTTCCTCATCATCTTTCTTCTTTGTTCCATCATCAGGATTTTCAGGCATTCAAGATGAAGATGAAGAACATGTACAAAGACGATGAACATCACAAGTAACCTTTTGAACCTAAACCCACAAAATCAAGAACAAGAACATGAATCATCTACACATTTCAACTTAAAAACCCACACAGTCAAAATGTAAGCATATGCTAAAGCATAATATAACTCCCGTCAACATTAACAACATATAGAGTACGTCATTCAAAATTAAGAATATAACAACAAATAATGTAGTTTGTAAACGAGAACAGAGGAGAGAGTGGTGGAAGAAGAAATGGGGAGTAGGTGGTGCAGGGTTGTAGTCACTAACTAGGTTTTTTTATAAATAGTTTGTACATATGTTTTTATAAACTCCCATTCGAAAAGACCAAAATATTCCTTAAATGACTTACAGGTGGGACATTTAATGGCATAGAGTAATGGGAGACTAGGGCCAAAACCGTAATGGAATCAAAATCTTGATGATGGTCCTCGTAATTTCAAAAATTTATGGTCGAAAACTGGAGTTTTCATAAAACTAGAGACAATTTATGAAATTTACTCTTTTTCATTAAAACATGAATTAGATTTTTAAGCATCGTAACAAGAAAATCATATTTGATAAGTATTTGCATTGATTTCAAGAATCAAGAATGTTGTATATTGATGGGATCTAGATATTGTATCAATACAACACTAAGTGGTAACACATGTAAGTATACACGTGTCAACACTATCGCATTCAAGTAATAAAATGGTAAGAACCAAGTATCGTATTCCACAGAGATAGGTATCTTAAGTTGCAAGATCTCAAGTTGAAAGACTAACTTCAGATGGTGAATTTGAAGACTTTGATTGGCTTTGAGTTAACAATGATAAAATAACATAATATAAAAGGGTAGCATAGGTGTAAGACAATGTTATAGGCAAAACTAGTTTCACCATCTATTTTGAAGGTATTCCTCTCGGACTTCACCTTTGCACTATATTATAGCTTTCAACTCATATCTCTATATGGTATCCAGACCAAGGATAGTAACAAAATGGTGTCTTCAAAATATATGGATAAACAAATCTCTTTGTTAAAAATCACTCTCTCGAGTCAATTATCATATCATTCAAGTTGGCGTGTGTTCTAGATAGTTCATCTCTGAATCTATCGCACTTTGACATTTTTAAAGAGTGACCAACCTGTCGGGAGTTAAGTTTGAAAGACATAAATGACAAGTCTTCTTGTCGATAACTTTCTCAAGTATACATCTCATATCATTCAAGCTGATGTGCATTCAATGGTTTATCTCTAAGACCATGACACTTTAACACTTTCAAAGTGATCAACTCGTCAAGAAGTGTAATTGGTTTTTATAAAACTTGAATGAAATAGTGGAACATTGTTATTGCGAAACAACGTCTACTTTCATTCGGTTTAACATTTCACCCTTTATCTTACAGATACGCTAACGAAATTAGCTACTTTATCGACCTGTGTAAAACTATAGCCGCAATTATTTAGGTTCAAACCATTAATTGTTTGGTTTTATATTTAAATTATTAATGGTTTAGGTTTAGTTTCAGATTGTTAATCATTTTTGGTTTAACTCATTTTTGTTTTTAACATATTATTAATGTTCATACCCTTCTTATAGGAGTGTGTTAGTGAGGTAGGTGGTAAGAAAAAGGTGATATATGAGTGAGGAAAGGACATGAATAGTGATAACTCTCATTTTTCAACGGGGTTGATATTGCCACCCCCTGCAAGACTTTCTACCCCCTGTCATGTGTTCCTTCTCTCACACACCACTCCTCTCACACCGTCTCCCCTCACACCATCTCCCCTCACAGACTCACACCGATTCACTTTTTTTCAACTTTAAAATTTTAAATTTATATTTTATACCCCTATAATTAGTTAATTAATTTACTTTACGTCATTTTCTTTTAAATTTTTCATTTTATACCCTGATCAAATTAACATATATAATCATATATCAATTAAAATATGTTTAAAAAATACATTTTAATTTTAACAAGTTACACCATTATAATCGTCGCATCAATACCTTCGAAATAAGCCCAATATTGAATATTTTTTGACTTAATTATATTATTATATATTATACCCCTATGAAAAATTATTTTTAATATTTAAATTTATAGTTATTTATTTAATTTATGATATCATTTGTTTTTTTAATTTTTGTTTTACATCATTATCACATTAACATACATAATTTTATATTAACTAAAATACGTTTTAACATGTCACATTAAATTATATCTCATATACATTCAGTAACATGTTACATTATGAACAATAATATCGACATTAAGTACAAAATATGTTAGGAAAATACGTTTTAACATGTGTACCTGTTTACATAATTGTAAAAATAATTTGATTTGAAATAAAGTAAAGTTATTAACTCTAAAGAATTATTGAAGAATTAATTATTAAAAGAATTATTGAAGACCGTAGACGTAGTTGTTCTAACATGCCATCAATTATTAACTCTAAAGATTTGGGGCATCAAGAATCAGCGAGACATAGTTCCTATTTCCAACGACAACCCACCACCCGACATCCGTATCTTGATCAAATCCCGAGTTTATTTCATCCATACATCATACAAATACAAGATGTATTAGGCGATGGAAATTGTGGATTTCGAGCGATATCTACTTGTCTGGGTGGTCATGAAGACGAATGGGACAATATCCGCAAAGAGTTAATGATTGAACTAACTGAGTATGGACAATATTATTCTTATGTGATTGGCAATGAGTGCTTACGCATTCACGAAGCGCTAAATTTTTTCCAAAAGGGCATCTTCGCACCAGCTGCGCATTGGATTGTTATGCCTGAAATGGGCATTCTAACGGCTTCAAGGTTCAATGTCATACTGCATGTTCTCAATATGGCAGACAGTGTGACATACTTACCGTTCAGGACACAACCTCCGTCGTCATCTCAACACGTGGCAATTGCAATAGTGCATGTTAATGGTAACCATTACATAAAGGTGGTATTAAATGGAGAATATCCAATGCCCACACTTACGCACCATTGGACACGTTATCGTTTTGAAGATGCAAGTACATGGATTGTCCCGTATCAACATAGATTCAATGCATATGAAGAATATATAGAGCGTACTCTTACTCGTGAATATGTTGATTTAACATGAAATATCAAAGTTTTTAATATATTATAATTTATCGTAATACATTTGTATACAAATAGATAACCAAAAAAATGTCTTCAAATTTTATTAATTAATAAATTTAATTTATATTTGAAATATATATTATTAATATTTTATTAATTAATAATAATATAAAATTAATTTATTTATATAATYATAAYACAAATTAAAAACATAAAAGATGTAATTRTAAAACATGTTAAAAAACTAAAGGGTTAAAAGTTAAAAAATAAAAAAGGTTAAAGGATTAAAAATGAAAATATAAAAAGATTAAAAATAAAAATATTTTAGATTTGTCATTTACTTGTTTTTTGTCCTTTAGTATAAGAGGGGGTGGATAATTCGTTTAGGAGGGGGTGGGGTTAGAAAACCCCAAAGAAAATGAGAAGGGGGATTAAATAAATAAAAAACATAAATTAAAAATTGGATTGATGTTGGAGTTGACCAAGATCCATCTTCTTAGCCGCCACCAACTTTTGACCAAATAAAAAACAGCCCCTAATAATTTGTCAAATGACAATTTCTATCCCTACAATTATTTGATTTTGAATACAAATCAAATCTTATGGGTATAATTTTTAAATAAAAAGAAGATTTGGAGTTTTTCCTCTTTCGAAAAATAAGATGGGAAAAAAATAAAATAAGATCGGTGACGACATTGGTTGACCGAGTTCAACGGTAACGTTTTTGGTTGATCGAGAAAGTGGCAGATATGAGAGATGGTTGTTGCGGGGGACATTGGTTGATCAGATATGGAGGCATAGGAGGTGTAGGGACGGTGAGACATAGATAACTGTATTTAGTAACAATAGATAAGAATTTAATAAAAAAATACAGTCAGTGATTCGTCATCCATACCAGATAAACATAATGATAATAGATGTAAACAAAGTCGTAACGTAAATTAGATTATCTGATCTTTCCGTTGAATCTGGACTATCGATATTTGCTTATAAAATTAGCAGTGATATTAACTATTACGGCTACTGCAGTTAGTAGGACGTTTTCAACTATGAACATTGTGAAAAATATATGGTCCGAATTGAAAACCAGTAGTCACCTTTATGCTTTAAGCATGTGTACTTTGAAAATTATTTAATAAAACAAGAAGAAAAGATAAAAAAACGTAAAAAGACTAAATTGTCCCTTTACTTAACGGACAATTTTTAACAGAGTTGGTGTCAAAGACTATTTGCATAGCAAAATGCAAATTAAACCACGGTAGTAACCGTTATTGTATGTATTTATTAAAGTTTAGGGATGTTTATTAGAGTTTTATGTAAACCATAGGGACCAAAATTGTAGTTTACTCTCTATATTTCTAGTACTAGAAGGTTACTCGTGCAATACAGCGAGATACATCTTGATTTTAACGTTTCGTTTTATATTTTGGGTCTATCAATATTATGATGCTATGTGGTTCTGAGAAAAAGAAAATGTTTTTATTTTTGAATGAAATATAAATTTTTGAGAAGATATCATAAACTTTTGAAAAAAATAAGTGATATTAATATTAAATTAACTATTTAAAAGTTATCGTTTTTATGTAATTTCTTTGATTCAAAATTTTATTATAATTTATGGGGTGTTTGGGATTTCTTATAAAAGCAGCTTTTTAACTTACTTCAGTCTGGTACCGGTGATAAGTTGTTTTCTGGTGTTTAGATAAGAAAAAAATTGTTTATACCGGTGTCAAACCGGTAATAAGCTGTTTTTGATAAGTTAATCTCTCCTGACTTATGAAAAACTGCTTATTACCAGTTTACAATTTTAACCCTGTTTTATTTAACTCCGGTTTAATACCACATAAGTTAATAAGCACTTTTACAAAAAAAAACATAAGTTATTTTAAATAAGCAATCACAAACACCCAATTAATTGAATCTTAAAAACGAATTAATTTATATTTGATTTAATAATATAATTTTTTATAAAGATAATAATTAATTATTTTGTTAGAACTCAATAATTATCCTAATTATATTAAAAAAAATATATTTTAAAATAAGATGTTTATCCTCTATTTGATTATGTTTATCCGCAGTTAGTTACACGAATTCAAACATGGAGCTTTAATAAGTTGTACTTATGKACAATTTACTTGTAATATTGAATTTTAAGTAATATACATCAATAAACAGTACTTCATGCATAAAAACGGTTTTTAAAAATTTTCCTCAAATTCTTTATAGTATAGTATAGATATACGTATATACATACTTTAGTATTTGTTGACTATAGGAAAAAGGGGATGTCTTACCAAAATTATTACACAAAAACGACATCACTTTGGGATCATATCATACATTATTGTCTTCACCTACTCCCCATTCGGTCAACCATGACACTTACAAACCCAAAATTGGAACTATATATATACATACACATATACATACATATATACATATCTAGTTGCAAGCAATGGAGAAAGGAACCGTATGCGTAACAGGAGGCCGTGGGTACTTAGCGTCGTGGATGATCAAGACGTTGCTCGAAAATGGATATTCAGTAAACGCCACTGTCAGAATCGATTCAGGTATTACTCTTAATTTCAATTTGTTTCTCGTCCAAATCTAACAAAATCATATAGGGGTAATTGCTCAACGTTATTCAGATTACTGGTAGATGCAATCGGTGCTGGATCTACAAACTTTTATAATTGGAGGCACACTTAGAGGTGTTAACAAGTTTAGAAACCGAATTACCCATTTGAAGCAAGACGGTTTTGGGTTATTCGGTTTTCGACTTACAAGGTTGATTAACCTATCGAATAAAAGATAACTTATTTGGTCAGATTTTCAATTATTTCTTTTACTATTTGAATTAAATGAAATAACATATTTTACTACTATAGGTTGGTTATTATACAACCCTTTACATTTGTACAACCAATACAACTCAATCTCAATCGTCTATTTAATTTGATGAATATGTGATTTCGTAGAAGTTTTGATTGTTTCCTGATATAAAGTATTGATCATAATTAATGAACCCTATTCATCTTCCATAAATATTCAAACCATAATAAATAAACTCTCATCATTTCTATAAATATCTCAATTAATTGGGTTGCATTGGTTGTACAAATGGACATGGTTGTATTTGAAATATACCCTTTACTACTATTTACATATTTTACTATTTTCTTTAAATTGGATTGGATAATTAGGTATAAAATCTGATACCAATTTTATAAAATTGGTATAAAATTTGGTGTAAACAATAAATCTACTCCAATGGATACCACCAAATATTACACAAAAAGACGTAATATTCTAGGTATATTCCTTTTCTCCATTGGTCTAAAATTTAGTGAAAATAAACCTCAAGGGTGGTGCCTGATTGATTTGAGCTTGGCTCCAAAGGTCAGAAGTACCTGGAGGTCTCAGGTTCAAATCCAAGGAGGAAAAATAAATCTTTTTGTGGCCACGGAGGTTCAAATGTGGTGACTTCGGGCTATCTGCAAAGCAGGTGGTCGTCCTGGGATTAGTCGGCTCGCATAGCGGGTTGGATATCCAGGTTAATAAAAAAAATAGTGAAAAATGAATAGTGTTACACCAAATTTGATGTGCTACTTTTCATTTTCATCACACAAAATCTGGTGTCTCGGTTAAACTGAATTAGGTCAAATTTGGTATTTGATGTAAGATTTGGTGTCCCAATTTAATTGAGATGGTCTTTTATACAAACAAACAGTCTAAGAAAATTGTATTTGCTATGCTTGAGGAAAGATGTGAGCTACCTTACAAACTTACCGGGGGCATCAGAGAGGCTTAAGATTTTTGATGCGGATCTAAGCAAACCGGAGACCTTCAAGGCACCAATCGAAGGTTGCATTGGTGTATTTCATGTTGCACATCCGATTGATTTTGAATGTAAGGAACCTGAAGAAGTGCTAACTGAAAGAGCGGTCAAGGGTAGTTTGGGTATTTTACAGGCATGCATCGATTCAAAGACGGTAAAGAAAGTTGTGTTAACGTCTAGTGCATCTGCTGTTTCGGTAAATGGGAAGAAGTACACCGAGGTCTTAGATGAGGAATCTTGGAGCAACATTGATTTTATTCGCAGTCAATTTGATGAATTTTGGGCTTCGTATTTCATTTCCAAGACAATGGTCGAGAAAGAAATGCTAGAATTCGGCGAGAAAAATGGATTGGATGTTGTGACCATCCTTCCAACTTATATTCATGGTCCATTTATCGGCCCTCGTTGCCCTGGTTCTGTGTACATCTTGATGTCTATGATCTTTGGTGAGTTAACGATGTCTGTAAATATGTTTTTACGTTTATCAATTGCTAACGACTTCAATATATAATTGTTTACATCACACAGTTAAAAATAATTTGCAGGTGATACTAGCCAGTACGAGATGCTTATGAAAACGGATTGCGTACATGTTGATGATGTGGTTAGGGCACACGTTCATCTTTTTGAGTGCCCAGACGCAAAAGGAAGGTATCTGTGTTCGAGAATTGACTTCACAATTGAGGAAATGTACAGTTTTTTATCAGTCAGATATCCAGAATATAAGATGCCAGATATTGAGTAAGTTTTAATATTATTATTTCTTATAAATCTCGTTTAATTCTTCTTTGTGGAAGAAACAAAAAACGAAGCTGTATTAATCATATTGTGTTTAAAGCTTTTTGAGGGATGACGAGAAGATGAAGATTCCTTATGTCTCGTCTCGGAAACTCGTGGAAACGGGATTTCAGTTCAAGTACGGGCTTGAAGAAATGTTTGACGATGCAATTGAATGTTGTAAACGAAACAACATATTGTAGTATGTAAGAAAAAGATTTGGATATGATATATGTTATTATTACTTTCTTTATTAATGCTGTTAACTATCACTACGATTCTAAATGATTTTACTGATAGACGTTTTAGTCGGAAAATCTACGGTAAAACTTACATCTGCAAAATTCCGTTGCTGAAGTCTGTCGGTCAAAACTTCACCTTTTGAATTTCTGACGGTTTTCCAACGCCAAACTTTACCACTGGGTTTCCGAGGGTCTCCATTCTCGTATAAGACGAGACAAATCACCTTCATTAGGTGGAATATTCAAGATAAATTAATAAATATGACATTTTATTATTTGATCTGATAAACTTTTGTCTTATAAGAACACTTTATTAAAATTGTTAAGACATTTTAAACGTCTTATAAACTCAACTTTGAAACCCGAAATAGGACAATGACCTGATTAGGCATCAGGTCGTAATTATAAGTTAGATTCCTCTCTCTTTATATATGCTAGAAGGGTACTCGCGCAATGCAGCGAGATACATCTTGATTTTAATATTTCATTTTATTATTTATCTCAGTCGATGTTATAGTATAGTGTTATGTGATTTTGAAAAAACGATGATGTTTTTATTTTTGAATAAAATATAAATTTGAAGATATCATAAGAATTTGACAAAAATATATCGATATTAGTATCAAATTGATTATTTAAAATTCTTATTTTATGTAATTTTTTAATTTATTTATTTTAATTATAATTTAATTTAGGTTCAATAACGAAGAAATTTATATTTGATTTAATAATATAATTTTCTTAAAAAGATAATAATTAATTATTTTGTTAGAACTCGACAATTATTCTAATTATATTTTATATTTTTGTATTTTAAAATGAGATGTTTATTCTCTATTTGATTGTTTTTATCTGCAGTTAGTTACACGAATTTAAAATCCCCTTGTATCCACGAAGGTTCGAATGCAGTGAATTCGTGCTCTCTGCAAAGTAGGTGGTCGCCCTGGGATTAGTCGGCTCGCATAACAAGTTGGATATCCAGATTAATATAAAAAACGAAGATCTTGGTTTTGGTTATAAATAAATGAATATTTATTTATAATAGTTAATATTAATAAGGGTTATAATCGGAAAAAGTATCAAATTTTAATGAATAAATAAACTACCTTCCAAACCAAACCCCACAAGACTGATACAAAAAATTAAACCACAAGTGTGGTGCCTGATTGGTTTGAACTTGAGCTTCAAAAGTCAAAAATGTCTCGAGGTCTCAGGTTTGAATTTAAGGAGGAATAAAAATCCCCTTGTGACCACGGAGGTTCAAATGCGATGACTCTGGACTACCCGTGAAGCGGGTGGTCGTCCTGAGATTAGTCGACTCACATAGCGGGTTGATATCTAGGTTAATAAAAAAAAATTAAACAAATCCAAACACAAACCAGAACATGATTCTATTTTTGTTAAGCCAGACAAACACAAAAGGTGTCTTCACATTTAAAAAACAAACAAACAAATGGTTCATGGAGAACAACCATGGTGTATCTTCATATATTGGTCTTACAAAAATTGGCAAGGGAGTTCTATGCACATGTAAGAAAATTTCAGCCATTCATTAAGACATCTTATCAACAACCTTGTTTCGGCTGCAAAATCGACTGAGTCAATGCCAACGACATTTATTCTTTGTCGTTTCTCGTTGTTGTCCTGTCTTAATGTAACCCTAACTTATAATAGTTACTGATCCCATTTATCAGAAACACAATGTACTGAGATAAGTAAAAGTTGAAGAGGACAATGGAATACAGGGTTATAATGGACAATGTACTTGTGCTTGCATTTTTCGTAAGCTCGTTAGCCGAACAACCAAGTAATTGCATTCTGTTGTAAGTTGGTCGTAGTGAGCATGAGGTGAATGTTTTCAATGTTTTTTCAGTTGTTAGGTCTTTTTGGCACGTTGGTGTGTTAATTCACACACATAATAAAGGCCTCATCGTATACAACATTCATGTAAGCATTACAATTACGTTACATAAAATCAGAATGCAATGTCATCTAAGAAGTCCGATATTTGTCGAAAGCTAAAACTTCTGGTCAAGAATGGCAAGACGTGCAGTTGCATCATATCCCAACTAATTGCAATCATAACAGTTTTATGATTTATACATGATGTATAAATGCATATCAACAAGCTTCTAGGTTCGACATAGATCATTGTTGTCAAGGGTCAGAGGGGCACGCTTAGTGACAATTGTCATGTCACCCAAGGTTTACCTGGGTAAGTGCTTATCAAGTCACATTACCTCACTGCATTAATATGATAAGGACAAAAAATCTTACCAGTAAGAGTGAGACAAAAATCAAGAGTCTTACCCGACAAGTGAGGGCGACAACTCTTACCACGGTAAGCGCTTACCGGGTAAATTGTTGCATACAATGTCTTTTTGATAGACTAAAATCTTACCCGGTGAGTAAATAATAGTGTTAAATTTTAGCGGTAAGCACTTACCGGGTAAGTGTTTGGTAAACGGCCCCTAAGACAGACTGTGTTGCATTTTGATGCATTTTGCCCTCTCTAATATTATGTTGGGACGTGGGAGGTTTCGAGGAAAATTGTGCAGCTTTAAATGTTTACATTAAACATCAAAACCTATATCTCTTAAAATTCAACACTTAACTGTTATCAATGCTTATTAATATAATACTATAAGGGTACCCGCGTAATGCAACGAGATAAATCTCGATTTTAATATTTAGTTTTTATTTTTTGTCTCTATCGATATAATACGATTTTATGTGTTTGAGAAAACGATAACGTTTTTATTTTTGAATGAAATATAAATTTGAAGATAGCATAAAAACTTGAAAAAAAATCAATATTAATATCAAATTAACTATTTATTAGTTCTTGTTTTAGTGTAACTTCTTTAATTTAATTTTTTATTATAATTTAATTTAGATTTAATAATAAAATAATTTATTTTTGGTTTAATAATATAATTTTTATAAAGATAATAATTAAACATTCTGTTAGAACTCAATGATTATCTTAATTATATTTTTGATTTTCTATATTTAAAATTGATGTTTATCATATATTTGATTATGTTTATCTGGAGTTAGTTGCACGAATTTAAAAATGGAGTTTTAATAAGTTATACCTACGCAAAATTACTTGTAATCTTGAATTGTAAGTAATATGCATCAATAAACAATAATTCATACATAAAAAATGGTTTTTAAGAATTTTTATTAAATGCTTTATAATATAGTATAGATAGATATAAATATGTCTTGTCCGTGGGTGTGGAAAGTTTGTTTTCATATAGCTTAAAGAAGTTGTACACTATTCATAAAAACTTGTACTCTTGAAATTTCAAGATAATTGCAATTGAAAGTCATTATAAGCTACTCTAAGGGGCCGTTTACCTAAATATTTACCTGGTAAGCGCTTACCATTAGGAGTTAACATTATAATTTATTTTACCGGGTAAGATTGTAGTACATCAAAATGGCATCGTATGCAACAATTTACCCTGTAAACATTTACCCGGGTAAGAGTTGTCACACTCACTTATCGAGTAAGAACTCTCCATCTTTATCATTGTTCTTACCAGGTAAGTTTTTTTACTCTTGTCATGTTCATCAGTAAGAAAAATTACCCAATAAGCACTTACCGGGTAAGCATTTTGTAAACGGCCCCTAAGACTTGTACATCTATCATAAAAATGTGTACCTTTTAAAAATTCAAAAATAACCATAAGAGCATCTTTAATGAAGGTTCTTATAAGAATCTCATTTTTGCACTTTTTGTTGTCAACTCATCTCTAACTCATTAAATTAAGAGGTCTCTTAAAAGTCCAAAATGGTAGTTTTTATAAGTAGAGGTGTACAAAAAACCGTCAACCCATAAAGTCCGCCTAACCCGCTAACAACCCAATTAAATCCCACCCGCCTAACCGCCAAACTGTCCGCCCGCTAACCCGCCAATTAGGAGAGTTGAAATTGGGTTGGGCCTAACTCAACCCGCAAAACAAACCCCCCCAAAATCCACAATATATAATTTTAATTAGAGATATGTTTATTATGTGTTTATATATATATATATATATATATATATATATTAATAATGTATAAACTTTATATAATTTTTATTGATATTATGTTTGGATTTCATTTTAGCTAAACATATAAATTACCAAAAGAGATTCACGATATGATGACGAATAATCTAATTAATAAGAGAAAATTATTGATTTTCTTTTTTGCAGCAACAACAAATTGATATGTCAGATGATATGAATGATATTGATAGATATTTGGTTGACGAATCCATCAATTTAAATAGCTAGTCATTTTATGTTGTACTTTTGTGGAAATAAAATGCTTAGTTATAGCATTTCGCTACAACAACATTAAATCTTATAGGATGTCTAAAATGTCTAAGCGTCATAATATGATACTTTATAGGACGAAACAAGAAAAATGTCTTATATAAAAGAGTTGCAATATGTTTAGAGGATGACTTTGGGCTTCTTAACAAATTCTATGACGCTTTTATAATAAATTGTCATATTAGTTATTTTATACGACACAACTTGAAAATGTGTCATATGAACATATGTGTCCTATAAATAGATGTGTTTACAGGACACTTGTCAAAATGTTTCTATAAAATAACTAATATGACATTTTATTTAAAGATCATTCTAAAACAGTCGTTGAAACGTCAAAAAACGTCATATAACTTTATTGCTAATAAAAACCTTGCATTAGAGATGTTCTAGGTGACCCTCTATAAAAGAGTATGGAAAGATATAGATAGTATAGATTTGTACCTATTTATGATATTTTATGTTATTATTAAATTAAAAAAATATTTAATAATGAGCTTATTTAAAAGGTATTGACGAAAAAATTATAAATGATATAATTTACAATGAAAAAGAAACATATTTTTTAATGTATTTTAATTAATTTATGATTATATGTTTTTAATATGCTAAGAGTGTAAAAATAAAACGTAAAGATATAAAAAAAATTAATTCGTAGACATTAATGATACTTAATAATATGATTAAATCCAAAAATATTTAATATTAAGTTAATTTTAAAGGTATCGACAAGACGATTATAATGATATAATTTATAAATAAATAAAAAGCATTTTTTTGATGCATTTTAGTTTACATATGATCATTTATGTTAAGAGTGTAAAACGGAAAATAAAAAAAATAAGAGTTCTAAAATAAATTAAATAACTAATTATAAGAATATAAAATGTAATATAAAATAGTATCTCTTAAAGTTTCAAGGTGTATCTTATAAAGATGTATGCAGGGGTGTTCATGAGTTGAGTTGATCGGGTTGAAAACATTTGAATAATCCAACCCAATGTTTAAGGTTTGAAAAATCTTAACTCAACCCAAACGAAAGTGCAACCCAACCCAACCCGTACGGGTTGGTCTGGTTAGTCGGGTTGATACTTTGGTATATTAAAATATTTTTATAACCTTGAATATATTATTTCTCTACTCATAATTTTTTTTTCATCATCAACCATGTGATACAACTTATCTATACTTTTTACGTATATCATATTCAGTTAATTTTCTTAATTTACATATATGTTCACAGTTACTGAACATATATACAAATGAATTATATAGATATGTAAATAAATTGAAAATATGTGTATATGAAGAACATGCATGATAGTGTAATTGTCTGGTGTATATATATATTAATAGAAATTCAACGATCGTATTAAATCCAAGAAATAAAAGGATATCGGGTTGGGTTGTGTTCAAATAATAATAACCCAATATCAATCCAATACATATGGTTTGAAAATTTTACAATTTAATTAAACATCAAGTTTCTTCGATTTAAGTTATTTCGTCTTGGATTGATCGGGTTTTTAAACACCCTTTGTATATGTATAAATATGTACACAACGAGGTTGATCTTATAGGGGTATAATGGTAAAAAAGACAAGTAACGAAATTGTAGTGGGAAACAAATGGCGCTTAAAATCAATACCCCTCGAACATAACCGAACACAGTAGCCTTCTTTATCGCTTATCGTCTCTCTCTTTCTCTCTAGATTTGCAATTTCGGTTCATGTATTCATTTCTAAGTTTTAAAAATTCGAACTTGTAGTCTCCCGATCAAAGAGAGATCTGTTTAAGGTGTGATTTGATGTCGGCTTCCAATGGAGAGTATAAGATGTTCCGTCAAGTCGGCCGTGATCGTAAGTTTCTATCTAATATTTGAACATATGATGTTCTTTTGCATAAGATGATGGATTTGTTCTGCTGTTAGGTTGTATCCCTTGGAATGTGATAAAGTTACTTTGATGAAGTCTGACGTGGTTTGCTTTCTTGTTTTCTTTCAAATGATTAAAAATTAAGTATCAAAATTTAGGTTTGAAGTTTTATGTTTTACCTTAATAGTCGCAGCTCACTCTGCCTCTAGCATCTTTGAGAGCTTAACCGTTTTTGTATTTATGTGGGTGTCTAATTGTGGGAGCCTCGTGTTACTTTGCAAGTGTTTGTGCAAGAGAGATTACACGGCTATAAGTTTAAGATAAATTGACAGTGAAGAATGAAAGGCAGCTTCATTGTATGAAGAAAACTTGCAGGAAAGTGAAACAGTATAGAAACCAGTGGAGGCAAACCCCAACCAAATGCAGGGGCTGCTTGGTAGGATAGGAAGATAGTAATATCATAGTATGGGGTAACAAGCCCTTTTCTTTTTCACCTTATGAAATTATGGGCGTCAAGCTGGATATGCTTGGTCTGAATGATAAATAGGATTTAGAGGTATACCAATTGTGAAAGCATTGTCAGAAGAGGCTACTAAGCCAATGGACTTCACTCAACGCTTGCCCTTCAAGAGGTTGTGGGTTCGAGTCCCGTTTTTAGCGAATATCCAGTTTTCACCATCTAAATTTCGGTTTCTATTGATTTTGTGGAAAAGATGAAAGAAGGCAACAGGGAGAAAGGTCGAACCCACGACCTTCCCTAGCAAAGGATAGCAACAAACCAACTAATCTACAATTATATTATGAAAATTCTCTATAGCTGTCACCCTTATGGTCTAATGGTGCCAGCGCTTGAAAAGTTTTGTGGGTCCGCCTCCGACCTTTGCTTAACAAACCACTGGGTCCTGTTAACGAATAATTACCATCTAAGAAATAATCACACACAAGCGCTTGTATTAATAGAAAGTTATATACAGCAGAAAATATCTCCATTTCTTAGCAATGGCCTTTCCAAGGAAAGAAAACATAGGTTATCAAGAGGTGCATTGCATGCAAGATAACAATGCACAAGCTTCCAATTAAGGCATTATTTTAGGTAATTACTTGAGGACAGGGTAGCAATTTCATAGATTGATGGATGTTTGGGCTCAAATTACTAACTGAACCACTAAAAAACAGTTTTTATCATTGAAAGCAATATGCTGAAAGAAGTATCATTAATACGAAAACAACCAGTTGTCATCCCCAGTAGTTAACCATAGGTGCAATTCATTTGCATGAACGTAGTTGAATTTCAAGCATATGTCGAATAGTGCACATGGTTCCTCCCATTGCAGAGTACTGGAAGTGTCTAATGGACAAAATCTTGCCTGTGCAATGTGCATCCAACCAAAAGAGGCTGTTAGATAATAACATACTGTATGCAGTTCATGTTCTTGGCTGTTTTTGTCTTTTTGCTAGATACGTAGTTCAATAATTTGTGTATAGCCATTATTGTACACCTCCCCTTATTAAGTTATGGCCCATCCTAACTTAGATTTTCTTATCTTTCTTTTCTCCTTCATTCTATTTGTGTGCTTTGGTTTTCTTTGTTGTATATCTAATGTGTTTTGCTGAATCTGGTACTTTGTGATAATCAGTAACTCATGTCACTTATCATTTATGATGTAAAGAGAGATTATTATTTTTCAGGGTTACTGTATGAAATGCTCAAAGCATCGTCATCTTCAAAATCAAGTTGGAAGGTACATATCTCATAATTTTTCGTGGGATAGTTTCAATGAATAGTACAAACTGTTAGTTGAGTATGATTGATAACTGACCAGTAGACATAAGTGTTAGACATGCACCTATATGAGAGCGGAACTACTTGAAGAGATCCTTCAATAGAATTTAAGATTTTTCATGTAAATGCTTGAAAAGCTTGTATCGATGGAGCTTTAACAATCCCTTCCCCAACGGCCCCACTCCCACCCCCACATTTAGAAAATTCTAGGAATGGCACAAGCAATAAAAATATTTTAAACTAGTACACAAGACAAGACAAAGAACATGCAAGCTGTGTTACGGTGATGGCGAAATCAATAGGGAGTCTTGAACTACCCAAACCAAACCAAACCAAACAAGCCAAGTATATCCATGTGAATATTGTATATATACACTATTTTGCATATAGCTAATGCATTGAGATTATGTTTTAACCCCAAAGTAGTAAACTTGGATCAATGATGCAAACAGGGACATTCCAATCTTTCTGGAGGCCCATTTACACTTGTACCAAAACTATAGATCAATTGGATAAGTAATGCATAAAACAGAATATAAAACTTCACGCCATATATTGTATTAGAAGTCATACAAATTAAAACAACAAAAATATCTTGAAATGACAATAACATACAAAATTCACTTAAATAGAATCATTTTTCTAACATTGTTCAAAACAAAATATTCAATCGTTTCTTCATAATCAACTTTCTCCGGTAAGACGGTAATTTGAAAGATTAGCATATAGGAGTTTATGAACTATAAAACTATTGTTTACCTCAAGTTCTCAATAAACCCTGGCTCAATTCTAGGGCCAAATTCTCACTCTACTCCCAACTTTTCTGCGTGTTTGCAAAAGGCTATAGTTCTTTGAACAATGGTGATCAATATCACTATGAACTAAGTCAATGAAATGGCAAGTGAAGATGCTCGTCAAACAAGAAATAGAGAAAAAGAGAAAAAGAAGGAGGAAGATTATCAAACAGGGTCTTTCTTGGTTCTTCAATCATGAAATTAGCCGAGTAGGAGAATTCAATCTTCTAATTAAAGAGTTAAGGAGAAGGAATTGGAGATTTGTAGTCATAATATAGAATTGGCGAATCGACAATTCTGATAGAAGAGAGAAGGAATCAGGTCATTGGGCTAAATTGTTAAAATATTACCAGAAAGAGAATAGTAGTGGCCATATATGATCATTTACTTTATCTTGTTAGTTGACTTTTCATAGAACCTTGGCATAAATTTGGTATTTAGAATAAGAAATTTTAGAACTATTTCCTATTATATTAGCTGCTTTCTTGAGTCATGATGGAAGAACTCCACTTCAAGGTAAATGTACAACTTTTTTCCTTTACCACTTTTTTTCATTTTTTCGCTTCAATAGGATGCAAATAGTTTGGAATGCCAGCAAGTATGAAAGAATAACATTTCCTGCTAATGTTGTGGAGCATCTCATATCTTATATTCTAACTTGCTTCTCATTGTATTGGTAATACATGCATATAGTAATTGTTAATTATTTCAAAATCAATTGTAAATAATGATATTGGTTCTTGTTTACTTTATGCTATTTTTTTAATCTGTAGGATGTGTTATCAATTTTTTATGGATCTCTATATGATCTTTTGCAGATATTTATCATGGATAAAGTTACCGTAAAAGTTATGGCTGCTTCATGCAAAATGTCAGACATAACAGATCAAGGAGTTTCACGTAAGAATCTGAAATTCAATACGAATGTGTGATTGCGGTTTTAACATTAGCATGCATCAACTACTTGTGTCACATTAGCCAAAAAATGTTGAAGATGTACATTTCCATCTTTCTGGAATTGGTTGTCGATCTTGATAATGTTACTAGTTGATTGTAATCCCGCTCAACTTTAGGAAGTGGATTAGGAAAAGTGAAAACAAGGTAATGAGAATTCCATTACTTATATTAAAACATTTGGTGATCTACATTTTCCAATCTTTGATGATTTTGTTGATTGGATTGTAGTTACCCCTGAACTTTAAGATGTGTTATTAAAAAGTCTTCTCCAATCACAGAAGTTGTCAGTTCATGTGAGTGCCATGATATTGGAACTAAATATCAAAAGAAACAATTTCTATGCCATGGCACATGTTTGTTTATTCAAAAATAGCATCTGTTTACCTCATGCACACCTTACATTTGGAATTCGTTTATTAATAGCATAGATTTAGTTCAGTCAACACTGCTCTTTTATTAGGCATTTCTAGTAAATTGTTGTTGGTATTCGATCTCAAATGTCCATCATGTTTTGCAGTGGTGGAACAACTTTTCAAGAGAAGGGAGCCTATGCCTGGTATGGATGTCGTATATTTCGTCCAACCCATATATGAAAAGTATAATTCCCTTCTTTGTTGTATAACTCACTTTATTTACTCTTGCCATTCTGTATTTGGTTATTGTGATAGACTCTGAAATTTACTGTTTTGTCCATGACAATAAGTGATGCCTCATTCTTCATGTCAAAGTTGGCGAGACAAAAAAGGTTGTCTTGTTTGCTTTGTGCATTCAACTTGCATCTCACATAGTGTTAAGACAAACCACAATACTATATACAAGAGTTTTATACTACACATGTCCAATATCTAGAGTCAAGTTTTCATTTTAAAGTGTCGTTAGTAGATATTACTTTTTCGTTAGCCGTGGTATATGGTACCTTTGACTTAGCTACTAGTCTAAGGGATCTGTTATGGAAACAATATCACAACAGACTAGGAAACTAGAGAGTTATTGTTCTCTTGCCCCTTGTGTAAATATATATGTAGAACACACTAAAATCAATATAGAACTCTTGTAGATCACAAGGTATCAGAGCTAGATTACCATTTAATTTAATATTTTTTTTCTTCAAGCCTTAATTTTCTTTCCAGGAAAAAGGAACATGCCTTCAGAAATAACTAAAAAGGGGAGCAATGAACTATTCTTTCCACCCGTTTGATTTCTAATCTAAGTCAAAAGTAGAAAAAATAGCTAGCTAAAGATCCTCATAAACGATCTCTCGATGTTGGGCCTCTCCGAAAGTGGTCGTATGTAACACCCACACCACGCCCTGATCTGAGCCATATATGTGTAACAGTCATTGATAAATGCATTTTCATATACAAATAGAACTTGCAGTAGCATTTGCATGAATTTAGTTTTACATACACATACCTATGAACGACATCTAATAAATCATACTAGTTGAACTTGACTTACATGAACATATTGTTTAAGAAAGATAAAATAAAAATTGAACTTCTTCCGATTGAACCTTCATAAGTTTCAGTTTAATGTGTTAGGCGGTTGAGATTGGTTCCTTGTTCTCAAAATATTTGTGGTTCTCATTTGAACTTGGCTCTCTCTCTCTCTCTATATATATAGACACTTGTGTATTATTGTTATCTTTGATCCATAAACATCTTTATTTCATTGTCTTCTAGATGTTTGGAATGATATTTTTAGCTCTTTTAGATAAATCAACTTCTTGCTGATATCGATTTCTTCTAAGGGTATATTCATTTCTTTGTCGGCCAAACATTTTCTTAGGTTCAGTAGATGAAACATGTAACGTATTCTTTGTTATTCTCGTGGTAATAGCTGTCACTCCCTCAACTCTTAAAGTCATCTTAAAGGGTTCTATATAATGAGGACTCAATTTGCCTCGTTTCCCATACCGTACTAACCCTTTCCATGAAGCTACCTTCAACAACACCTCGTTATCGACCTTCAACAACACCTTTAATCTTTCGAATCTGTTTCACCTTATCTGAGGCTTGTTCAATCAACTTTGGTCCAGTAACTTATTTGTTTGCAAAGTCACTCCAACAAACAGGGTGTCTACATTTTTTGCCATACATGGATGTTTATGGTGCGACTTTCAAACTGGTTTGGTAACTAAAGTTGTACGGAACTGCTATCACTGGCAAATGGTCGTCCCAACTGCCGCCTAAATCAAGTACGCATGTTCGAAACATATTATTCAATGCTCTAATGGTTTGTTCGCATTTTCCATTAGCTTGAGGATGGTATGTTGTACTCAGAGTTAGCCAGAACCCATTTTGCTGTGAAAACTCTTTCAAAATCAAGATATGAATTTGCTATCTCCATTTGACACTATGGACAAGGGCATACCAACGCACATGTAGGAAACTTGGCCAAAAATAAAAGAGTCCATCTATGCATATTGCCTTCGCTTCTGAGAACAATGTCAATATCTCTGCTAATGAATAAGCTCAACTTATAGAATCCTTGGAGCCCGCTACTGTTGCCTTCACCGAGATAGGAAATCAACTCAATGGATTTTATCATCTACTTCCAAATAGTTCATTGATTATGGTGCTTCAGAGACTACATCTCAGATGATCATGATCTCTTCTCTAAATTCCATACACATGCACCCTCATCCAATGTCACAGCTGTTGATTGGTCTAGCTCGAACATTCTTGGATATGGTACCATTAACCTCACCTTTTCTATTTCTTTGTCATTGTGTTGCGTTTGTTTAATTTCATTCAGCTTACTGTAAGTCAGTAAGTTTGCCCATATTTCAACTGCAACTTCTCATTCTTTCCTGATCATTGTGTTTTTCAAGGTCTTTCAATAAGCAGGTCCTTGGTAAAGGACAAAAATCTTATGGCATATACATATTTAAACCTCAAACATCGAGCTCTTTTGTAATCTCCAAATTATCTATATCTTCGCATGAGGTGCATTTATCGGTTAGGCTATCTTATCTCTACGGAATTTGAAGAAACTATGTCCCCACTTTTCTCATTTGTCAGTGTGACTGTCAATTTGTCAAATATCTTCGTTTTTCATTTAGGTCTCAAGAGTCAATAAACAGGTTATGTCTCCTTCTGAGTTAGTCAATAAACATGTTCAAGTATTTTGCTACCTCTGTTGATGACTACTCTTGTGTTACATGGATTTATTTGATGAAAAACTCTTATGAATTATTCACACATTTTCTTTTCTTTTCTTTTGTGCTGAAATAAACACAGGTTCAAACCTTCATAATGATTATGCCAAAGAATATCTTTCTGAGTCTTTTCAATTTTACATGTTTCAACATGATGAATCATCTTGTGTTGACACCCCTGCTCAAAATGGAGTTGTTAAACGCAAAAATAGTCACCTTCCTAAGGTTGCTCGAACACATTTATTTCAAATGGTTGTTCCAAAACCTTTTGGGTTGATGCTCTCTCAAACGCTTCTTTCTAATAAATCGGATGCCCTCGGTAGTTCTTAATGATGATGTTCAATTTTCACTACTTATTTTGATGATAATTTGTTAATCTATATGATATCTTGTTTGCACCTACTAAGCACTTTCAGAGTCTTTTCATGCACCTATTCCTGAGCATACGAACTTCCGAGCCTAATCGGTTAGATGTTGGTCAAGTTTGTCA
Source organism: Cynara cardunculus var. scolymus (assembly GCF_001531365.2). Classification (NCBI taxonomy): domain Eukaryota; kingdom Viridiplantae; phylum Streptophyta; class Magnoliopsida; order Asterales; family Asteraceae; genus Cynara; species Cynara cardunculus. The sequence continues at coordinate 11,499,972 of NC_037541.1, forward strand.
GAGGCAACCTCGTTTTACGACACATACTAATCCTTTACCTCCCTATATGTCGGTAGATCCACCTAATGTTCATACTCCTACACAATCGCCTCATATACCTATTACCCTTTGGAAAGGTAAACCTACATATCGCTGTCTATTGCCAAAATAGATTCTCTATCCATTCCTAAACTTGTAAGAATTGGCTCATTCTTAATGGCGTGCTGCTATGATTGAGGAAATAAATCCCCTTATTGTACGCAGACATTGGTAGATTTTCCTGCTGACAAAAAGGCAATAAGGTGTAAATGGGTGTCCATAGTTAAGTTTTAGACTGACGGATCTGTGGCTTGACTTAAAGTTCATCTTGTTGCTAAGGGATACACTCACCAATAAGGGGTTTACTATACTGACACTTTCTCTCTAGTTGCTAAACTCACTTATGTTATACTCATGGTATCATTGGCAGTCAACTTTGATAGGCCCTTAGGTTAACTGGATATCAAAAATGTTTTTCTTCACATGCTTCTTTAGAAAGAGTTACATATGAAGCAACCAACATGGTTTGTTGCTCAAGCGGATATGGGAATGACACATTCAGGAAAGTATGACACATTCGGGAAATCCTTGTATTGCATGGTCCTCGGGGATGGTTAGGAAAATTCAACTTAGTTATTGTGAAATTTGAATGCAGGAAGTGTAAGTTTGATCATAAAGTTTGGCGCTTTGAAAGTGGTGTGATCCTACTTGTAGTATATGTTGATATTGTGATTGTTGAAAGTGGCAGTCGAGGCATATGAGAACTTAATCCTCCTCATTTTCAGACAGGATTTGGGACAACTGATATATTTCTTTGTAGTAGAGATCATGAGGAGCAAAGGAAGATCTTATCTCAGGGATGGTTAGGAAAATTCAACTTAGTTATTGTGAAATTTGAATGCAAGAAGTGTAAGTTTAATCATATAGTTTGGCGATTTGAAAGTGGTGTGATCCTACTTGTAGTATATGTTCATATTGTGATTGTTGAAAGTGGCAGTCGAGGCATATGAGAACTTAATCCTCCTCATTTTCAGACAGGATTTGGGACAACTAATATATTTCTTTGTAGTAGAGATCATGAGGAGCAAAAGGAGGATCTTATCTCAATGGAAATATGTTCATGATATTTTTTTGAAGTATATAATATTTATTTACGGAAAATAAAACAAATAAACTCACACCCCCTCCTCACATTTGGTGAGGTTTGAACCCTTGACCTCCTAGGAGGCCAAAGACTCACACGCCCTCCTCACATTTGGAAATATGTTCATGATATTTTTAAAAGAAAATAAAAAATTGGGGTTGAACCATGTAGCACCCAATAACTCCTACTGCATGCCTAAGAAAGGAAAGATGGTTGAGAACCATTTAATGGCCCTAAAAGATACAACCGGCTTGTTGGAAAGCTTAGTTACCTTATGGTAACATGACTAGACATTGCATTTCTAGTCATTCGATTTATGTCTTCTCCAAAAATTAACCATTGGACCCTTCTTAGAACAAATCCTTTGCTACCTTAAAGGTGGGCCATGACCAGGATTATTTTATGGGTGCCATGTTCATGCCAAGGTGTAACATCCCCAAAATTCACATTGCATATAACACATATTTCATTCTTAGAATACATGTTCAAGCTCACAAAGGTCCATAATACAAGAGTCCACAATACAAAATACACAACTTGAAAATTCCAAAATACATGCTCTTGCAATCATAACATCTATTCTCCAAAACATATCCAAAGATGATCTTCATAAAGCTAAGCACATAGGGAAATAATTCACATTTTCCCTTTTCCTTTATTATCATTATGTTCTGCAAATCTTGCAACACATATTTGAAAACACAAAATTGAGGGTTAGACCTAGAGGTCTAGTGAGATTCCCTTTTTCCATGTTGTTGCAGGGTGATAAGCACCAAAACAGTTATTCAATTAAAGTCGTTTCACATTTAAACATGTAAAATCGCGTTCTGTTTGGGTCCATCGGACCTCTGGTTCCATAGGCAGACTTAGAAAATATTTCCAATAAACAAGAGGACCAGAGCTCCTGGTTAAGCCAACCAGAACCTCTTACTCGATGAGAGTTCTCAATAATTTCATAGATCAAACTCATAGATATTAAAATAGTTTTTTCATAGTTAAAAATACATTTTTGAAGAGATCTTGTATGACCAGAGCTTCTGGCTTCAAAACACAAAACTTCAACCAGGTTCAACATACGTAGGTCAACCAGAGCTTCTGCATAAGCCAACCAGAGCTTCTGGTTTGTCTTTCTTTGTAAGCAAACTTTCCAAGTATAAAATTCTTTTTGAAAATTTCTAAAATATGATTTTGACACAGAAGCTCTTATCTATAGATACAGAGCCTCTGGTCCAACTAAAACATTTAGTAAAGACTTTGCATAATTTCCAAGATCAACGCCCAGAACCCTCTGGTATACAGAACCCCTCTGGCGGAGCCTCTCTGGTTCCTCTGTATCCAAACACTTGATCCAAAAATCAGTTTATATTCAAAACCAATAGCCACAGGCCAAGTTTTCCCCTTCTCAATAACATCAATACTATCATCTCTAATAAGAACAACATCTCTGAGTCCTTAAATCACAAAGAAGTAAGTACTCAAATATGTTGTAATCTTTAAAAGACATAATAGCAAGAGCTATAATAACCACACACAATTGCCACCCTTATATCCAAAGGTACACCTCTCCTTGATATGCCACCCTTATTTCTTCATCAAAATCTATAGATTAATCCCAAACAAAGACAGACCGAAGTCACAACCGTCTTGATGAGATGTACTCTATAGTTTTCAACAAATAATGGTTCCCAAAAAAAATAGTTTTGTCATCAAAACCTTCAAACTCAAGAACAATCTGTTCTTTCATAAATTTCCACATATCAAATCTCTTGTAAATCTTTTAAAACAGAATATCAGCTTTCCAAAACTGTTTTAAAGCACAGTTACTGTTTTATCTTTTCAAAACAGTTTCAAAACTTCTAATCATCAACACTTCGTTCAAACTGTTAGAAAACAGTTTTACCAATTCTTTCAAAATATCACAAACTCCCAAATCCAACAGTTTATATAACTACAAATATGAAGGTTTTAGTTTATCAAAACTCACCTTATCAAATACAGATTCTGCAGATTATGACACACAACAGATCTTCAAATAACACAGAATCTTCAAATCACTTTGGTGTAAAACTCTTCTCAAGAACACTTCCACCGCCACTCACACCTTTTTCTTTCTAAAGGTTTCTTTCCCAAAAATGAAGATAAGATCAGCTCTTATCTTTTTACCTTCTTTATATATATATATATATATATATATATATATATATATATCCACCTTAAACAAAGGCGGTGGTGGATTTTATATATATTAAAATAGAGTTCTTTGGGCGGTGGAAACTTATTATTATAAAATCAACCTTTCTTAACCATGAAGGTTGTATTTTATATGTTAAAATAATCTTTTCACGACATATTACCTCATGTATGTTCAAAATCATGTTATCGCATATATGCATACCATCCATGCATTTATATTTATAATTAACATGCATGTTTATCACATATTTCATATAATAATCGCGTATAAGTTACCTCAACCCAGGTTTTGGTTATAACACAAGGTAGAATGCTTCACTAGTCTAATTGAAGATTTTTCACATATTATGGTGGATACAAGGATGACTATGGATCCACCTCATGATAATGTATTTGTCAGGAAAAATTTGGTTTTATGAAAAAGTAAGAAACTAAATGTGGTGTCTCGCTTTCCTACTGAATCAAAATAAAGGGTAATGGCTGACTTATAGTATGGACACATCAACTACTAAAAAAAATGGCTATGCATGAACTTCCATCAAAGCCTTGGTGTGATCGAAGAAAGATTCATTACAACTAGACATGTTAGAAAAAAAGATCATTTAGGAATGAGACAGTTTTTACAATAATAGTAATGAGACCCGTAATGACCATAATGACTAAAGTTGGGCATGATCAATATCTATGCTGCAACTTGAAGGAGAGTGGTATGAAAACAATATCATTATGAATTAGGAAAACTAGAGACATTATCTTCTCTCATCCCTTGTATAAATATATTAATATGAACTTATCCTGAATTCGAGAACAGGTGATCTCCTAAAAACCGATAGAGGTCTTATTTTATTAATTTCTTAAGGAAAAACAATCAATGGAACACCATATTTATAGTGTCCTTCTAACAAAAATAATCCTAAAAAGACTCAAATACGTAACTTGCCAAATAAACAATCCTAAAAAGACTCAAATACTCAAATAAAGACTTATCCTAATTTAAATAATTAAATAAACCCAGCTAGCCTTATCCTTCCATCCAACCTATAGCCTTATCCTTCCATCCAACCTATCGACGTCTCTGATAAACTCTCCCGAACCTCTAGGGCATATCATTACTCCCCTCCCAAACACGCACCTTGTCCTCAAGGTGGAAATCAGGAAACTGACGGTTCATTGCGTCTGACAGTCTCCACATAGCCTCATACTCGGGTAGATGCTTCCACCTGATTAGGACTTCTTGACCCGTAGGCCCCTCACGAACCCCCTCCACAAGTTCGGGCTGCAACAAGACCTCCATTTCCTCTGTTAAAGTAGCTGGTAGTGTGGGGGTAGCAAGCCGGTTGCCTATAGCTTGCCGCCACTGTGATACGTGAAAGACAATGAATTCTGGCAGTCTCTGGTAACTGTAGGCGATATGCAACCTTTCTAATCCTCTTCAAAACGGTAAATGGGCCGAAAAATCGAGGAGCCAACTTTTTCATTACGACGACGTGCAATCAAATGCTGCCGGTACGGCTTCAATTTAAGATACACTTGATCACCAATGGTAAATTGGACATCGCTCCGACGCCGATCAGCCTTACTTTTCATTAATTGTTGTGCCTTGAGCAAGTGTCCCCGTAATTCCTGGAGGATTCGATCCCGTTCCTCCAAATATCTGTCAACCTCGCTGACCGGTGTTCTCAAGCTTCCACAATACAACAAATGGGGTGGATCACGGTCGTACAATATGCGAAATGGGGTGGTATTAGTGGAGGTATGAAATGAAGTATTGTACCAATACTCTGCCAGGATAGCCACTTAACCCACTTAGTTGGTGAATCGGACACGAAACAACGCAGATACGTTTCCAGACAACGGTTCACCACCTCCATTTGCCCGCCTGTTTGCGGGTGATGAGCTGTACTGCGCTTCAGGGTAGTACCTTGCATGCGAAACAACTCTTTCCAAAAGTTGCTCAAAAAGACCTTATCCAGATCGGACACTATTGATTCCGGTACCCTGTGCAAACACACCACTTCCCTTAAGAAAATCAAGGCTACAGTGGCTGCCGTGGATGTTTTAAGGGAATGAAGGGAGCATATTTGCTGAGACGATTAAACTATCACGAAAATTATTGTAAATCCCTTAGATATGGGTAACCCGTCAATAAAATCCATGGTCACCTCCGTCCAGACTTAGGTGGGCAATTCAAGCGGTTGCAAAAGGCCTCCTAGAGCCATAGCTGAATACTTCTGTCTTTGACAAATGTCACATTCCGCCACCATCGTTGCAACCTCGCTCTTTATGCCAACCCAATACATCTCCCTTGCCATCCGTTGGTATGTTCTCTGAGAATCCGAGTTACCACCTATTGCACTCTCATGAAATTCTTAAAATAATCGCGGAATCCATGCAGACCCCCCGTAGTAACACCAAACGCTTATTATAAAGCACTCGGATTTGTTGTACCTCATAACCAAATGGTATTTCTCGACCTTCCAAGATTCATTTTTTAAGAGCTTGGATTTTTGGATCGACCTCTAGAGCAGCCCATGACTCGGCCCAATTAATCTGAGAAGATGTGACCAATGCATTGAGTGTTGGGTTGGTGCTTTTTCGTGACAAAGCATCGACGACGTTATTTTCTTGCCTGGTCGATAATGAATTTCAAAATCATACCCCAACAATTTCGACAACCATCTTTGATGATCTTCAGTGTCCAACAGGTATTTCTAACTCCGCTGATTGGTGCGCACCACAAATTTTCTCCCCAACAAATACGGGCGCCATTTTTGGATTTCCATTACTATCTCCATTAGTTCTCATTCATATACAGACTTAAGTCTAGACCGGCTGCCTAGAACATGACTGAAGAAGGCAATGGGTCGATTTGCTTGCATTAAAACCGCTCCTAACCCATACCCTGACGCGCCGGTCTCTACCTCAAACTCTCTGTTAAAATACGGAAGATCCAGAACAGGTACTCTTGTCATTGCGTCTTGTAGCTATCGAAAAGCTATTGTGGCTGCTTCAGTCCACTTAAAACTATCTTTCTTCAATTGTTCCGCCAAAGGCCAAACAATTTTTCCGTAGTCTTTTACAAATTTTCGATAATAACCCGTGAGCCCTAGAAACCCGCGAAGTTCCCGCAAGGTCGTAGGAATGGCCCACTCTACCATAGTTGCGATTTTAGCCGGATCTGCAGTAACGCTAACTTCTGAAACTATATGACCCAAATATTCAATACGTCTCTGTGCAAATGAACACTTTTTCTTATCTGCATACAACTTATGTGCTCGCAACACTTCAAAAACCTCTTGCAAATCTTGACCATGTTTGTTTCGGATCGACTATAAACTAGAATATCATCAAAAAAAAAAAAACAAGCACAGAGCGTTGTTAGAAAGGCTGAAATACTTTATTCATTAATGACTGGAACGTTGCCGGTGCATTCGTTAGACCGAACGGCATGACGAGAAACTCGTAGTGCCCCTCGTGAGTTCGAAATCCGGTTTTTGGCACGCCCTCCTGTTTCATTCGGATCTGATGGTACCGCCCCGTGTAACTCGTCCGACAATTCATCGATCACCGAAATTGGGAATTTATCCAACACGGTGGCTTTGTTCAACGCTCGGTAATCCACACAGAAACGCCAGCTACCGTCTTTTTTCTTCACGAGTAATACTGGACTGGAGAAGGGACTAGTACTGGCCTGTATCATTCCTGCTTGTAACATCTCGTGCACAAGTTTCTCTATTTCGTTTTTCCGGGCATGCAGGTAACGGTACGGCCTTACGCTGATCGGTGAAGAACCTTCTCATAGCACTATCGCATGCTCGTGGCTGCGAGACGGGGGCAGCCTTGGCGGCATTTCAAAAATATCATCAAAGCTGTGGATGAGGGTTTGAACCAAAGGTGGGGTCGGTGGTGGTGGTGGACCCCGGGTCGTTTCGGCTAAGCTCAAATGAACCACGAATCCCATGTCTTCTCGCTGCAGTATTTTAGTCATTGATTTACACGAAACTAGGGTTTTTGATGGCTTTGGGTCGCCCATAATGGTGACCTCTCAATTGCCTTCCCGAAATTGCATCCTTAATTCCCGCCAGTTAACCGTTATATCTCCTAAAGTCTGTAGCCACTTGATGCCCAAAATAATGTCTGATCCTCCCAATTTCAGAGGGTAAAAATCTTCTACAATTTGGAGCCCCGGTAGTGTTAAAACAACCCCTCTTCAAGTCCCTTAACTCTGCTCCATCATATTGTTTCCCAATCGAACTTTCACCGCACCCGTGTCCTATACTTCCATCCCGAGTTTGTCGACCACTTCTATGGACACGAAATTATGCGTCGCCCCATAATCGATAAATACCAATACCTGAACTCCCTTGATATCGCCCGTTACCTCCATAGTCTGGGGTGGGGTAAGCTTACTGACCGAATTCAGGAATACCTCCATAGTGTCGAGGTGTGCGTGATCTAGTTCGGGTTTATCTTCCTGGTTACTCTCCTCATCCACCAGGAGCACTTGGAGAGTCTTGTTGGAGCACCTATGGCCTGGTGCAAACTTTTCATCACAATGAAAACATAACCCCTTTGCCCTTTTATGGGTGAATTCCGCATCAGTTAATCTTTTGAATTGTCCCATAGGTCTTGTCGTGCCGGTGCTGGTGCCACCCTTCTTGTCGCTCGTGGTTGCGGAGTAGGTGGTATAGGTAGGGCGGTTACTTGGAACCCTAGTCGTACCTCCCCCCACCTTGGATCCTCCCATGCTAAACTTATTATCGTCCATCCTGACTGCAATTTTCATGGTTTGTGCTAGCGTATCCGGTTGCAAGACTCTGATTGCCGACCGGAGTTCTGGTTTGAGTCCATTGATGAATGCTTCCTCCAGTTTCTTCTCTGGTAGATCTCCAAGTTGCCCCGCCATCTTTTCAAATTTACTAACATATTAACGTGCAACCCCGTCTTGATGAGTTACCAGTAATTGCTTATACTCCCCTCCCTCTTGAGACGGTTGAAAGTGCTCTAACAACCGTTGTTTCAAATCTTTCCATGAGTGGAAAGGATCGTCCCCTTCACACCAGCGGTACCAAGCCAAAGCCGCCCCATTCATGCATATTGCAGCCGCCCTTAGATGGTCATGCTCCTTGACGCCTTGAACTTCAAACAATCTTTCAACCCGGTAGATCCACCTATACGGGTCATCCCCGTCGAAAATAGGAGCTTTAATTTTTCTGAAATCGCCCAAAGGGTCCTGCCCCTTGCCCTCAAATCAGTTGCTTTTCTTTCCATCAGAAGCTTCATCATCAGATAATGACCTAAATCCGATTCTTGATCCCGTACCTCTATCTTTCTTCGATTCATTCTTTCCGACTGCCAGAGTTAGGTCACTAATAGCCTTCAACACTTCTTGGAATTTCATCGCGTTCTTAAAGCGATTAGCCTCTGTTTTCTCTCTCATCTTTGTCATGTCTGCTTCCAAATTGGTGATCCGATCGGTATTGCTCACCATCTTGCTACCAGAACCAAACTGCTCTGATACCAAATAATATGAACTTGGCCTGAATTCGAGAACAGGTGATCTCCTAAAAACCGATGAGGTCTTATTTTATTAATTTTATAAGGAAAAACAATCAATGGAGCACCATATTTATAGTGTCCTGCTAACAAAAACAATCCTTAAAAGACTCAAATACGTAACTTGCCAAATAAACAATCCTAAAAAGACTCAAATACTCGAACAAAGACTTATCCTAATTTAAATAATTAAATAAACCCAGCTAGCCTTATCCTTCCATCCAACCTATCGACATCTCTGATAAACTCTCCTGAACCTCTGGGGCGTATCATTTATGTATACCTTTGTATGAAACATATTGAAATTGATAGAGAACTCTTGCAGATTACAAGATCCATGCAAAATCCCCCTCCACGTGGATCGGACAAATTTCAGGCCTTCCTATCTACCGGCATGGTCCCCGATGAGAAATAGCACCTAGTGGAATTCAAAGCCTAGAATTGATGCTTCATAAGTGTTGTATATATAGTCTTCATAGTGAGATTCATTGAAAGATTGTCCCACATAGGAAAATCAGTAGAATCTTAGTTGTATTGATAGCTATATGTATATATATATATATATGTATATATATATATATATGTGTGAGTTGAGGCATATCACTTGTCCCACATTGGTAGAGTGATAAATTCTTCCTTAGTTTATAATCTTTAAACAACTTGTAGAGTTGTTTAAGAGATCAAGGTAGGCAGTTAGCTAAGGATGGTTCGGCCTTGTTATGTGAATTTTACACATATATTAAATGGTCAAAAGATAGCACTAGCGGATTCCAAACATCAGACTTTTATGTCTCACGCTAGTTTCACGTGAGTTTAACTCACTGTAGCCTCTGGACTCCTTTTTTCTGACCGTTTTTGACAATTTGTTCACGATTTTCTGATTTGGATAAAGCCAAATGTTGGTTACTTCTTATCCACAATCAGTTGTTAACACAAACCTATTTATATGTGTGATCATTTCATCATTTTCTCTCTCTCTTAATCATCTTATTCTCTTCAATAATAATTCTGCATATGTTCATGGAAGATATATTCTGTTGTTGAATGTATCTTATATGATTAAGGAATCCTGGGGGTATCATAGCCTATAACCCAAACAACCTTGCTAGTGGGGGCTATTAATATCCTAAGGACAGTGATTCTCACGTCCTAATCATTTGATTTACTGCACTTATTCTCCTTCTACAATCCTATTTTCTAACAAGAAGTCACCGAGTCCACATGAACTACCAGTAGGTCAATCCTTAGGGGTTTCTAGAGTTGGTGTTCATTTTAGCATTTCTGTTATGTCCTTTCTGTTCCTCAGGATTGAGTTGATTTCCTTGGTTCCAGGCCAAGGAAGTAAACTAAATCCTAATGAACCAACCATAACGGAAGCATTATTCTACTACCAGTGACTTCTGCTTATATCCGCAATAGGAGCTCAAATTTCTGAGTATGTCAATCTTGTTGCCTAATCTTCTTCATGTTCATATGCATTCACAGTTGGCATCGTCCTTTATTTGATGGATATCACATTTTACTCCTTAACAGTATTTGCATTATGCATGTTCCTTCATTCTATATGCTGCAAGTAAACTAGACTTATTGTTTCTTCACTAATTTCCCTCACCTTTTCCCGTTTTCTTAATAGCTTGTAAAAAAACTAAGCTTTACTCTTTTCTTTCTCCCATTTGCAGCCTTATCATGTTTATATCTGACATGTCGGGGAGAGAACCTCTGTATAAGAAGTATGTGAAGAGCTGTAATTTCCATGACATGAAGCCTTGTTTATTATTTTCCTTTTCATATGGCTTCGTTTCATCCTTCTGTTGGCAGAGCATTTGTTTTTTTCAGTGCTTCTATCCCAAAGGATTTTGTTGGTAGAATCAAAGGTGATACAAGTGTCGTGCCACGCGTAGGTGCACTGAGAGAGGTTAACATTACCATCTTATTCTTCTTCTGATTTATGATTTTTTTTCCTCTGTAAATGACACCCATCTGTAAATACCAAGTGATGACGCATGTGTGAACATTAGTTTTTCACTCTATTTGATTAGTACTTGCAGATGAACTTGGAGTACTTTCCTATAGACAATCAGGTACTATTAAATCCTTCAAATATTTTTAAGTTAATGGCTTGGTTTTAAGTTTTATGTTCTGATTATGGTGCATAGTTAGGTATTAGTATGCAGAATTGGCATTCCTTTGTGAAGGCATTTCACCATCCTAGCCTAAAGTATTGAGGATGTTTTCGTATTTTACTCCCCTTTTGTTTGCTCCAATATTGATTATGTTCTCTTTCCAACTCTCCAGAGACAGACCCCCACATTTTCTTGCATCCAAATGAAAAAGACCTTAATTATCATAGAAAACTGTTTGGGGGTCCAAGATCTAAATTCGTTTGAGAGACTGTTACACCTGTTCCACCTTCAGTTCTAACCAATTATATATGGAAATCATATTAAATTCTGCACTTGTTTGCTGCTTACCACAGTGCCAGCTGAATCATATTCTCCTGATTTCTTGTTCTTGTTGATAAATTTTCCTCTTTCTTGAGCCACTTTTTTTGAGCATCCCTTCACAAGTTAACTTTATCAACTTCACAAGTTCTACATATATTTGGTTTTATGATTCGCCTGTGGCAGAAATTATATATGCTTTATAGTTCTTGTTTTAAGAAAATTGAGCACAAAGTTTGACGAACTTTCGACATGCTCCATCTCTAGTTTCCTTTTTATTCTTGAAAATGTGAACTTTGTCTGTGTTTCACCGTAGGCATTTTTGACTGATCATGGAGGAGCATTAGAAGAGCTGTATGGTGAGGATGCTGAGAATTCTCACGATTTCAATATTTGCTTAAAATCTATGGCTACTCGCATTGCCACTGTTTTTGCTTCACTTAAGGTAAAAACACAAGACTTTTATTGTGGTAGCCCAAGTTATCTTTTATAAAATTGGAATGTAATGAATGCTCACAATGTTGTACATTTAAACTTCACATACTAGCACTATACAAGTTTGATCCTAGGGCTGTAAGCGAGCCACCCTCTTATTGAATAACTCAAGCTCGAACTCAATCAAATCGAACTATCTCGAGTTCAAGTACAAATATGAGCTCGAAATGTATAATGAGTCAAGTTTGAGTTTATAATTTATAAGAACTTGAGTTGAATCATCATCAAGTTTCTTTATCCCTATGTATATGTATGTGTATGTGTAGATTCATCTAAATTGGTTTCAAACTAATAGTCAAGTTTTGGTGTATATCTTTGAATCGAGCTATTGAGCACATTTCTAATGGATATTTTTGAGCTATTCAAGCTCTCAAATTCAGCTTAATCAAGCTCACCTGCATCAAAGAAGACTCGGCAACTTGAGCTTGGCACGAGTCTATCCTCTGTATGATATGTCTGTTGATATTTTTTTTTTGATTAACCTGGATATCCAACCCGCTATGCGAGCTGACTAATTCCAGGGCGACCACCTGCTTTGCAGATAGCTCGGAGTCACTGCATTTGAACCTCCGTGGCCACAATGGGATTTTTATTTCTCCTTGGATTTGAACCTGGGACCTCCCGGTATTTTTGACCTTTGGAGCCAAGCTCAAACCAATCAGGCACCACCCTTGTGGTTCTGTTGGTGATTTTAGTGTCATCAAACATTTTGGTGTAATTGGGATTGACTTGAGAGTTGAGATAGAAGAAAGATTCAAGGTTGAGCATTAAAAAGACGGGTTTGGTGGTTTGGAGTACACGGGGGGTTCCCCCTTGTGGGGTCAAGGGGGTGTTCCCCCTTGTGGGGTTCTAGTGGCAGCACCCCTGGCGGTGGTGCTTCACATTATTTATTGCTATATGTATCCGCAAACCAGATTTTCCATGAACATATAAATTATATTGAAGTTGTTTACCATTTTGTTCAGGAAAAGTAGCTGGTAAAATATTGTGAACCATGGACCATCAATCAGCTCAGGAAATACGCATGAGATAGGAGGCTTTGACCGAAAATGATGACTGATAATATTTTCATGGTTGGGTGGTTTTGAGCAATATCCATTCCAAAGCGTGATTCCAATACCACTGTCAAGTTTCCAATCCCAGAAAATAGTTTCTGATAGGTCCTTGATCAAATGCATTTCAATGTCCATGCTCTCAAGAGAGGTCTCAACGAACATGCTTCATTCAGCATATTAGAGTTCAGTTTCACAGGGAATTTGAGAATTGAACAATAATTAAACCTTGAACGATATTGTCATCACCTTGTTTTGCATCGTAGCTTTGTTCCCCGTAATTTTTGTTGTCAACAAATTTATAAACCTGAGAGCTAGTAAACTCATGAATGGATCGTGCCAGATCAACAGGTACAATCAATCCAGCGTAAACAGAAGTGATATTGAGTAGGCAAAAAATTTATAACCTGACCAGGAATGATTTCTGGAATTAATAAAAAGTTCACAACAACATAAGACCAGCAGCTTGTGTGTATTCAAGAGGATGGACAGAAGTTAGCAACAGGGCACAGCCAATCTGGATAAGATGAATCAGGTCTGGGATAGATCTGGAGTCAACACTCGTCAGCAACAAACTAGGCAGGAGATGCCTTTATGCAACAGTCACCATGATCATTTGAAGTTGCAAACAGTTAGCTGGTGAGTGAGAGGGGTAGGACCTAATACATGGTGTGATTAGGTCTCTAGAGGGGCTATGGTCTGCAGAAGATGGTGAAAATACAGTGGAGTAGGCTGTTCTGCAGACAGAATGGATAGAGGCGAGACAGTTGCTTGCTGCCAATGGCCAAGGATGCCAGCTGTCAACAGCAGAGCTTCTGTTGGCGTTGGTAGCTCCCAAGTATTTTCATCGGGGGTTATTGTTTTCTTGAGATAAACATAAAGCTAGTAAAGAGTGACCACTGTGCACCAATGATCAACTTTGTGATGCTTGGAGAGGGAACCCTTGTTACACAGCCTTTCCTTTGCACTTGCAAGTAGGTTATTTCCATAACTTGAACCCGTGACTTTCATGTCACAGAAGAGTAACCTTAGCTGTTAGTAAAAGAGTGGCCTGCCAAGATAATGCCTTTGAAGTAACTTCTTGATTGTTGATTTAAATCAAAAGCCATACTTTTTTTCAGAAGTCTTGTTTTAAGTAAATATTCGTATTTGAATTGTTTGTTAAATGTATGCTTGTTTTCAGGAGCTTCCCGTTGTACGGTACCGTGTAAAGGACGTGGATGGATCTACAGGGACAACATTCCGTGATACAATTCCTTCAAAGGTAGCTTCGGCGATTTGGGAATACATTTCTTCGTATAAAACTACTATCCCTAACTATCCACAGATTGAAACATGTGAGTTGCTCATTGTGGATAGATCTGTTGATCTGGTAATTTCAATTTCTTTTTTGTTCTTTTCCTTTTCTTCTTTGTAGTTTGTGGAATTTTACTGTCTATATCACATTGCACAAGTTCAGGTTGCACCCATCATTCATGAATGGACTTACGATGCAATGTGCCATGATCTAGTAGACTTGGATGGGAACAAATATGTGATGGAGGTACCTTTTGTAAGGAAATTTTTAGTTCGGTTGAGTAGCATCTAAGAATAGCAAAGCTTGTAGGTCCCAAGTAAATCTGGTGGCCCACCTGAGAGAAAGGAGTTCCTTTTGGAAGATCATGATCCTGTTTGGCTTGAAATGCGTTATTTGCATATAGCAGAAGTATGTCTCCAGCTTTGTTTTCTGTTTCATTTTGAAATATTACAAATTCTAATGTTTTTTCTTTTGATGCCATATCAGGCTAGTGAAAGATTGAGTGACAAGATGGAGAATTTGATGTCAAAAAACAAAGCTGCACAACTACAACAAAAGTTAGTTCTGTCAATCTGAAGTGTTTCAATCACTGTTTTTTTTTCTATAAGCAAAATAAGTAAATATTCACTAACTGAAATTCTTCAACCCCTTTTGAAGAGAAAGTACAGATCTTTCTTGAATGAAGATCCCAAACCAATTAAGAAGTAACAATATTTGATAAGAGATCTTCCCCAAGACATGATAAATAAGCATATACAACTTGAGACTATAGCACCATTTCTAACCAAAAGCTGTCTTTGCATAAGGACCATGGTTGTGGCATTCAAATGTGAGAACTCCATATAGCCTCACATCTACTACCCCATGATGTTAGTAATCCTATGAAAATGATTGTGCCATTGATCGCTATCTTTCTATTAGAATGGTATGCATATAATTTTTATTAGATCATGTTAGTCTCTGCAAGAAAAGTACTAAAGTTAAATATACTCTATATCGACAATTGGACATGACACATATATCACTCAGCATGGAACATGATGTCTAGTTTACATGTGACTGTCAGAAGATTTTGTTGAAGATAGGTGGGTATTCTTTTATTAGAAGAGAAAGACATGCAACTTCTTATCATCACTCCCTTGTGAGTTTCTCACATTAAAATTTTGACATCAATGCAGAGACAGTAGTGAATTATCTACACGAGACATACAGAAAATGGTTCAAGATTTGCCTGCATATAATGAACAAATGGAAAAGCTTTCACTCCATGTAGAGGTTGGTTCCTATTAGTTTTTCTTACTTCCCTTAGTGTTCTCATCTCTGTACTATAAAACCATCTTAGACCCATTTCCTTGTAATATGAAGCATGATGGAAGGCTTCAAAGCATACCCTTGCTACACAACTTTGCTTCAAGAAATAAGACCTGTATACCACTATATAACTTATGTTATCTTCAGCTATCTTGTATTAGTTCTGAACACAATTAGGAGGAAAAATATAAGGACTGGTAGGATTTTCATCTGTTAAATGCTTCTGGACTGATTGATTTACCTGCCTCTTTAAATCAGATTGCTGGGAAAATTAATACAGTAATCAGTGAAGAAGGGCTTAGAGATCTTGGTCAAATTGAGCAGGATATTGTCTTTGGTGATGCTGGACACAAGGAACTCCTTGAATATTTAAGTGAAAATGAGGTGAATTGGTGGATGGACAAGCTTCGGTTGGGACCTGATATTTTTCTCTGGCTAACAGTTTTTATACCTCTTACAGGATGGAAATGTTGAAAATATGTTACGATTAATGATGATTTATGCATTAGCTGATCCTGAAAAGTTTGAGGGCGACAACGGAGCAAAGCTTATGGAGGTAGCTACTTGATTCCCACCATATTTCTGTCAATTAGGCATATTATTTCACACTTTATGAACGATGACTTGGCAAGAGTCGTAGTAATTGGTGTTAAATCATTAGAAACTGAGACTTGTTCACATAATTTTGGGACTTGACCTGAAAAAGAATGTGCACATTGCTTTATGGAGCAATTTCAGTGACTAGAAATCAAATTTGTTATTTTATGAAGGCAAAATCTAACATAAGCAAGTGAAATATCCTGCTCACAACCGTCGCCATGGAAATGTGGTGAGTAGTTTGCGTTCAATAAATCTGAAGCCACTAAAAAGTATCATTGATCGTCATCTTGAACTGCTTTTGTTGCCCAACATTTTAAGGGGAAGTGGTTGACAACATAGTTACTTACAATCCTTTTGTTTTCTACTTCTTTATCTCTTTTCTTTGTACCCTTTAGTTGGCAAATTTGTCGCATGACGATATGAGGATGATAGATAACATGAGATTGCTTGAGGGACCAGTTAAAAAAAAGAAACAAGAAACCAAAGGGGGATTCCTCAATTTTGATAAAAAGGTAATTCTAAAATGTATTGAAGAGAATTGTTGAACGTAACTCGAGATACATTCTTACATCATGACATGTTCAAGTTCAAAGAGTTGATATGTTCTCTTTTGGTTATCAGAAAGCAAACAATGCACTAAGGAAGGATAAACAAGGAGAAGAAGAAACATGGGCACTTTTCCGATTCTATCCCGTGCTAGAGGTACTTCAACCATATCTTTCAACTTCTATATCTACAACTTAGCATTATGATTGATATTTTGTGTGGTACCAAGGATATGTTAGAAAGCTTTTTTCATTAGTACTTGGTTCTCAACTTATGTGTGTGTAACGGCTTGAACAAAAAGAATTCTTTATACAAAATCACTTTTCTGATAGATTATAAAGTAATGTGTGATGCCTTGATATGGATTTGGAGTAGCTACTTTACAAGTGCTGAGAAAAATGAAAGCAATATAACACAAAACTTCAACTACATAATGTAGCCCAAACTTGACCTCGCTAAAGCTTCAATACCAACAATATTGCCATACCGGGACATACAATATGCAGAAACACTTGGTATGCGAAGAAATATCAACACAACCTACAATATAAATCAGTAATGTGTATAACAAATGAACATAAAAGATTTACATGGAAACCCATATCGGACGAAAACCACAGGCGAAAGAGACTACCGAGAAGTCCATTGTATTAAAACTTGCCCCATGCTTGGAGATCCCAATAATGAAGAATCTTGAAAGCAACAAAGTATATGGGAGAATATTTAACGTGGAGAGGATAAATGCACAAATTAGGGCTTGTTCATTTAATGACCTAAAGTGGCATTAAATCACGTCAATCGTGTAGGTGACCTCAAACTCGCTCGAGACTTATTCAGGTTGTTCACTTTGGTCGATTAGTGCATTTCGGTTCGACTTAAGGGCTTGTCCTAATAAGCTGAATCGATATGCATGTGGGTGGTAGTACCACGCCTTATAGGTGTATTTCTTCATTGAATTTGATAACATTTTCCATAGGTGCCATCCTCTTTCCAAAAAATAGTATTAAATTCATTCAATCACGTAGGCAACTTCAAACTCGCTTGAGATCTCACCCACTTCCATTTTTGAGCCACAGGGGGTACGAACCCGGGATTGCAATTTCTATCCCAATAGGATGGTCTTCTTGACCCCAGACTTCAGTCAAACATGAACCTTAGTGCAAGACCTTGACCCGATGTTTATAACGAAATTCAAACCTTGGAATCACGAGAGAAGGCGGAGCAAAACCTCAACCTAATTCCCAACAGAGAGAATCGAACCTTGGTATAGTCGAGTGAGGCCATAACCAAAAATGGTGTATCAATCGATATGTCAAGAACATAGTTCTTGAAGCTCAATAAGTTATCAAGAACTCAAGAGGTGAAAACACACACAAACTTTTTGATAAAATTTGTGAATGCCTTTTAACTACAAAAGTCCTTATAAATACCTAGAAGAAACCTGTTAATAATAGGAAAGTATGCTTCTCATACAGGTAGGATACTATTCCCTTTTTAAAATGCTACTAATCCTTTCCAAATTTCAAGGGATTTGAGATTCCCTAAACTCTTTGGACTCGGGTTGGGCCTTTTTGGACGATGATATGTTGCTAGTGTAACACCCCGTTGGTTTTAAAAAGCGCGATGCGGTCCGAGGCAGTAAGGGTCCCGGAAGCCGATGCGTGATGCTGATGCGCTCGCATCACGCACGTGATGCGCCTGGTATTCAAAAAATATTTATAAATTAATTCTACATATCAATTTCTACCTTAAAAATACTTGCCTATCAAAATACTTCATTTATAACATAAAGTAGTTCAAAAAGTGGCATTAGAATCTTAAAAAGTTCGTGAATCGGAATAACACAACACACAAACTACTACCATGAAGAACACAAGTAAATGTCTAATAGTCCCCAATCCCTAAACTAAATGACCAAGTGACCAACTAATACTCCCCAAGATCGGCATCATCAAACCCCAACACGGGTTCATCTCCCTCATCATTATCAAACCCTCTAATATATGCTTCCACCTCCAATTCATCATCTTCATCCTGAAGAGCTTGTCCTTTTCCTCTAGCACTTCTAGTTCTTGATGGACCCGGCCCATCATCATTTACTCTCTGGCTCCCTCTTGATGCTCTATTAGAGGCTGTCGGCTTCTTCTATTAGGTCACCATTCAGTCTCATGTTCTATTTTTAATCAACTAAAAAGCCCAACTAAAAACTGAAAAAGGTAGCCCAAACACGAAACATACAGGATGCGTTGATGCATAGGTGATGCATGCATCGTGTGATATGTAGGTGATGCGAGTGCATCATGGAATCGCTTCACATCAGCCCATCTGATGCGTTACCTCCAGCGCATCAGAGCGCATTATGCGCGCATTTTTAAACCAAGAACACCCCATACTTTACATTTGCATATAACCATGTATTTCATATATCAAGAAATACAAATTGTACACCTTCGGTCCCAACAGTACAAGAAGTTATAATACAACATTTACAAAATCTACAACCCAAAAAATTTCTCCACATATAACATTCTTGTACATAACTGACATACAAAACTAGTATTCCAAAAATCCAACAAATATCACACAACTCTTCATAAATCACATAAGCATGATAGGAAAATTCACATTTTCCCCTTCCCCTTATCCCTTGGCAAAACCTAACCTGCAATGCACATTTTTGAAATACAAAATGAGGGTTAGACCTTGAGGTCTAGTGAGAAATCTCTTTCTTTGTAATTAATAGGGTGAAGATCACCAAAACCTGTTATAAAATCACATTTGAACATTCACAACTTTCATAAAATATAACTCCAGTATCACAAACAAATTGCTAGTTATAAACACGATTCTTACCACACAGGAGATACCACTTCAGGAAAATACAACCACTCAGGTTCTCTTAATCATTTGATATAAAATTCCCAAAGCTCTTAAGACTCATAAAGATCAGAGCTTATAATCTAAACTTCTAAATCATATAAAGAAATATGACCACCTAGAGTTCTTGGTTATTAACTAAAGCTTTTAAAATAGGAACTGTTATAAACTCACAATAAATGGATTTAATGATAACCAAAGACCCTCCGGTTTCTTGAACAGTTTGAAATACAATATCCAATATCCCAAAAACATTTGTTTACTCGAAACACGGGCAATTTATGCCTCTGGCTATAAGTCATTTTCCCCTTCTCAATAACATCATTGTTATCATTTCAATAAGAGCAATAATTCCAAGTCTTCATATCACAAAGAAATGTTAACTTTGAATTATCACATCTTATGGATGTGACAATAAGAGCTATAGTTGTAACACAAATCTCACAATTGCCACCCTTATCCCAAGGTACACCTCTCCTTGATATGCCACCCTTATCCCATGGTACACCTCTCCTTGATATGTCACCTTTATCCCAAGGTACACCTCTCCTTGATATGCCACCTTTATTTCCTCATAAAATGTAATCAAATCTCAAATTTAATAATTTTAGCCAAGAATGGTATTAAAATAATTTCAACACTTTGGGAGATAAAACACCCTCATTGGTCAACACTATGGCCGATAACATCCTCATCGGTCAACACTATGGCCGATAACATCCTCATCGGTCAACACTATGATCGGTAAACATTCTCATCGGTCATTACTTTGACCGATAAACATCCTCACCGGTCAACACTATGACCGATAACTATCCTCACCGGTCAACACTAAGACTGATAACTATCCTCACCGGTCAACACTTGGGCGATGAAATTCCCAATCCGATCAACACTTGAAATACTAATTACTCAATCCGGCTAACACTTGGGCGATAACACACCCTCACCGGACAACACACAGGCGATGAACATTCACACTGGATAAACCATTGGGTGATGAACACCCAATCCGGATGATGCCTTGTCCAATAAAGGTCCTTATCGGACAGCGCTTTGTGCGATAAGTGTCCTTCATCAGACAACACAGTGTGCGATAAGGGTCCTCATCGGACCATACAGTGTGCGATGAAAAACTTAACAAAAACGGGTATAACTTTAAAAAAATACTAACATATAACACAATTTCTACCAAAAAGTATTATAAACCGATTCACCAAAACATTTGTAAAACTCACCTTATGAACACGTATGAAGATGAATTATACAGCAATTTGATCACAGCTTCAACTTCTCAGCTTAACAAATTCACACATAATTCTCTCTCCTTTCTTTCCAAAAATGGTAAGTGACATCACATCTCAGAATTTCCCCTTTTCGCTATAAAAGGCGGTGAAAGAATTTTAATAATTTAAAATTCTACTCCTAACATTCACATATATGTATGCATGTATGTATACATCACATGCATCATATAAGATAATAATAATAATCACATAACATAACTTAATCACATAATCTAATTAAATTACCAAACTTCAAAATTTACCTCAAATTATATAACCGGAACCTAGTTATCACAGCTAGTCTTGCGGACTGCTTAGTATGGTCTTCCAATCTTGAATAGACTCATTTTCGTCACTTCACTGTGCCTCAACCTTGCACATTAGTTCTCCAACACTGCTACTCAAAGCTACTCGAATCCTTCTAGCCCAAGCTCTTGTAATTGGACCGTTAGATATCTGGATGGGGTTTGAGAAGTCTTCACAATAAGTTTGATCAACTTCGGTCATTTCCATGATCACATCAGCAGGCGACTTGATGGAGGACTTGCCCAAGTCACATAGGAAGTCGCTTAAATGTAGGCAGCTTCGTTGAGCAACTTGTGATATCGCGTAGCATGTCACTTCTGATTTACCAAGAGTTGCTCCGATGACCCCATAAGCGACTTCCTAAGACGCAAACGAAGTTGCATATAGCTCTGCTGCATTTAAAGCACTTATTCAACAAGTATGAATGATAGGGTAGGCATAAATCATTGATGGACAGTGATAGAAATTCTCCTTTTAAATTTTTGTACCACACCAGATACTTGTGCTGAACTCTGTTTTCATCTGCTGTTGTGTTGTACTTGAACTGAGGGGCAGTTTACAAAACACTTACCGGGTAAGTGCTTATTGGGTGTCACTTGCCTTAGGCCTTAGCAGGTGGGCATGGCAAGGACCAAAAATCTCACCTGGTATGAGGCATAGCAAAGACTGATAAGCTTACCTGATAAGTGAGAAATAAGACTCTTACCGGGTAAAAGAAGCTTACCAACAATCCATTTTGATGCCCAAGAATATTACCCAATAAGGTAAGTGAAGGTGGTGATTCTTGTCAGTAAGCACTTACCCTGTAATCTTTTGGTAAACATCCCCTGATTCTAACATTATCATTGACACTGTTGTTTTTTTCTGTACAAACATGTCAGATTCGTTATGTAATACTTTGAAAGTGATATTACTATGATATGATAATGGTAATATTTAAGTGATTGGATATCACGACTTATGTCATCATTCAGGAATTGATTGAAAAAATCGACAAACATGAGCTGCCAAAGGACGAGTACAAATGCATAAATGACCCAAGCACTCGAGGGGTCTCTGGTCATGCAGCAGGGAGGGCTGCCGCCCAACAATCAAGGAGATCAAGGAGGACACCGGCACCTGGAAAAGCTTCTGATGATAGGTAGCTTTACTGATTTTTCTTCATTTATAAAGTGTTATAAATTAATGTATCTAATCTTGTTGACAACACAATCCCAATGAATAGCTACACACAAGTCAAAGTCAAATGGGCAGAAAAGTCAACAGTCTCATGGAAATCCTTCTGCGAACTTCTGTGTATAGGTACTTACCGTGTCAATTGGCATGATTCAAAAGTTGAAGTCACAAATGGTTCTAATGTGGAAAAATAAACCAGATCGTCAATGTAGCATGTATGGCTAACAAGAAAGCAATAAACTTGATGCACAAAAATAAAGAGTAAAAAGAAAGAGCATGATACCGGGATTTACGTGGAACCCCAAAAATGGTGAAAACCATGGGTATATGAGAGCAACAATAGAAGTCCACTAAACACAATGACGATTACAATGCTTTGAATAGAGAAACAATGAAAAAACCTTATATTCTGCACCTAGTTTGCCATGGGGTTTGGGAGTATTTTACATATATATTCGTAGCTGATAACAACCAAAATAACCTAGAAAAGGCAAGAAAAACCGTTCGATGCAATTTAGCTTGGCGAGCTTGGTCGCAAGACCCAAGTATCGCCACATCAAAGGAAGAAGAAATTTGGAGGCACATTTAACATGAAGTCATAAGCAGCTTGATTGAATCTATTTATTTGATATTCTTCCTTCTATTAAATAAGCATCATTTAAGGGGATGTTTGGTTGGTTTTTCATTAAGTTATGTATGATAAAGCTGTCTGTGTGGATTGATCTGTCTGTATAGATTGGGAAGGTTTTTGTTTGGGAAAGTTTTTCCCTAGATGGAAGGAACGTGTTTTTAACTGGGAGGGGTAGGTTTGGAGAAACTTGGGTTTCTGCATAAAGCTCCATCCTAGAAGCTTACTGAATAAGCCACTTTCTATATTATTAAGTCACTACCAAACAGTCATGTATAGCTGACCGAATAAGCTGTGAGTCTATTAAGCTTATTAAGATGCTAACAAACAGACCCTTAGTCTATCAATACCCATTTTCTATTTTTATGCTAACAAGAATCTTAATTAGGGAGTTTCACTTTATTCACCAATGTGCAAGCTCAAGTTCAAGCTCTACTAATGGTTCATTGGTTTGTCTAATTGACTTGATCTCCCTATGACCCATATCTAATTTCCACTCATATCATCACCTAAATCTAACTCTTTCTAGATGCTGAAAAATCATTTGAATCTGTTTTAATGATATGGAACTCTGCAAATCTGTTTCAGTTATTACCATTGTTCTAACCGTATTTGCAGTGACTCGGTGCAGAAAAATGCAGCTAATGATTTAAAACACATGGGGCAGCGAATTTTTGTTTTTATAATCGGCGGTGCCACTAGATCTGAGGTAAACATTTGAGGTTTTCTTTCATTTCTCTTTGGTTGCCTTTGTTCGTAAAGATAGTTCATTGTTTGTCTATAGCTGCGGGTTTGTCACAAGCTTACTTCTAAACTCAGGAGGGAAGTTGTGTTGGGTTCAACTAGTTTAGATGATCCACCAATGTACCTCACGGTAACAACTTCTTCGTTCTTGCTTTTAATTTAATTTTTCCGAGTGATTGAATTTTGAAGTTACTGCATTTGGGTTTTTATCACAAGTAAACCATCGTTCTTATTAAACAACAAAAAGAACGCTATAATGTAAAAGGATAATGAATTCCACACAAAGAGCGTCAACTAACATGGTTCTTTTTTAATATACTATTGAAAATTAGGGGCTTTTTTCTGTTTCTACCAACACATGTCTGAAATAAGATGACTGAACGTGCATAATAAATATACGGTGGTTTATCCAATTCAATCATTTCCAACCTTGGTTATGCTTTCTCGTACCAGCTTTTGTTTTGTGTATATTGTTTGTTTTTAATGTTGTTGCTTATTTCTAATCCGTAAGGGTGCATTTGGTACATTGAACAAGACATAACAGAACATGGATCACCGTTCCACATTTGGTATGATTTTTATGTGAAACGGACAGAAACATAGTGGAATAGGTGTGTTCCTCCCTTACCGTATGGAACAAGGTGGAACAAGCCTATATTTTACCAATATACCCTTAAAATAAAGTTTAATTCTCTTCTAAAACAACAAATACGTCTCCCTCTTTACAATCCATTCTTTGTTTATTTATTATTTTATCCTCTTTAAACTTTCACTTTATTGTCATCAAAATATTAGTTTTATACGTTTTCTATATTTTGGTTAATTTATGTAATTTATTAAATATTAATGATAAAAATAATAATTTAGAAAAAGTGTACGATAAAAATTGGAAACTAATAAACTTCATATTTTGGTGTTATTTTAATTGTTTTGACAAAAACTTTCAAATGATATATTTTGTTATAAAAAATATTTATTTTATCATAGTTTTAACAAATTACATATATTATTCAGAATATAGAAAAGATATAAACAACTCATTAGGGGTAAAGTGGTCATTTTACCAGTCTTATCCTATTTAGTCATATCTTACCAAAGTTCTCATGTCTTGTCCGGGTACTAAATGCACCCTAAAAGTTTTCTATATTTGCAATGCCTTTCATATTTTGAAGTTCTTTTTATGTTCGAGTCCTGCAACTTCTTTTTACAAGCTTTATCTTTTCTTTTCGCACACTTTGCATAAGCGGTGGAGGTCTTCATGGAATCAGTTGCTCTATTCTTTAGGATAGAAGCCAAAGGTCAAGTCTGCATACATCTCCCCCCTCCTAGACCCCACAACCGGATTCGGAAGGGTGGCGGTTTACGATTACTTCTTTTGTTGGGTTGGTTGGAGTGCTTTAATCAGACTTGACCGAGTAGATCATGTTGGGATCTTCACCATGAATGATCCCTGCGGGATGGTACATGCTAGGCTTGTTTGGCTTGGTTTAGTCATATCCAAACATTTCTTACTAATTAAGGCGAAAACAAACATTGTTTCATTGCTTCCATCACTTTCTAATGGTTAGACAAATTTGTTCAAGTTGATCACTACATAAACATATTCCACTTTCATAGTTCTTATCTAATCTTGCTCTATAAAGCAATGCTCGTTTTCTAATTTTTCCGTGTTCATCTTTTTCCAATTTCTATGTGTTGCAGAAACTGAAGATGCTTACCATGAAAGAACATGGAATGTGATATCCAGATACAGCTTACACTATTCATGCAGATTTGTATCTGGTTAGTCCTCTTTCCTAATCACTTCTTATATCATGTTCATATAGAATTTCACGACCGATGAAACAAAATTGTGTAGAAGTTTTGCAGTGCTTCATTTTGGTAATTGTCTTTCATTCTTATTTTCGTCTCTAAGGTTCCCATTTCTATCACGAAATGCTAAAATCCGTTGGGATGAATACAAAATCAATGTTAGAAATTTAACACATTTAGTTACAACCAGAAAACCTGTGTAAGCAACGACTACCACCCCCATATAAACATGTCTATATCATCGGAAACTGACTTCTTACTTCTGAGTGGGAGATACTCGATGCAGTAGCGAATCCATGAAATTTTTTGTGATGGGGTCGGAATTTTATTTTATAAACTTTTGGGGGTCAAAAGAAGAAATACATTGGCCCCTCTTGGTTGTACATCTACCATTGATCGGTTATTTTTGGTTTGGTTTACCATCGGAAACTGACCATAGGTTAAAAATTTGTCATCAAAATCCCACATTCCATCATCGTCCCCATAACGAAAGCAACGCATATCAGATTTTTATATATTTTAGTCAAGTGATTGTGTATTCATGTGATTGGTGGACATGAATCAGACGTGAGAATTTAAAACACAAGATTTTTATCCGTTTTAACCATGTTTTTGGTAGTGACGACCAGCGATATACATGCATACACCTTACTGATTACATACAACAATTAATGTTACTGCTACCAATTCTTTGGAGTTTCAGATAAACCGTTAGGTGGCCGAGGTTTCTAGTCGCTATTTTCTAGTTTCTTCACGGATAAACTAGCAAGAAGCAGGAAATAACGGGTGTTTTCTTAAATTCCGTCGTCAACAAGTCACTGAAGTCTTCTTTTCTTGTCAATTTATTAACAAGTTACGTTTTCAGGAGTTCGATCCATACGTGTCATTTACGATGTGTTTTTGGTATTTGTTTTCATGATTTGTAAATTATAGCACAGATCGCAATCTATGAATGTTATATTAGGATACGAGATACATTGCTCTTTTGGCCATGTTTGGCAACCATAACTTGACCGGCCAGGCATGGAACGCATTTTTCGAAGGTTAATCGGAATCCGGAATCTTCCACATTATTCAAGAGGGATTTAAGACTTTTGTAAGAGATTTCTAGAAGACTCTACAAGGGAGGGTGGAAGCCTTCCCCATGGAAGGATGTAGAAGCTTCTCTAAATAGTTTCTTGTGAATATCTTGATAGTTATTCTCTTAGATTATTCATTTGAATAGTATAAATAGGTTAATACACCTCAAATTATTGTTCTAAACTCTCTTGTAAGTTATCTCAAGCAATACATTGTATTCCAATTGTCTGTTGTATCCTCTTTACTTGGCTTGATCGTTGGTTGTTTGGAAGTTTGATTGACTTAGTTCGAGAACTAAGGCCGCATGCGATCTTGTAAAGACAAGTTCTGGATAATAAGTTGGCTTTTTTTTGAGCTTTTTGAAAAAGTCTCGACCGGATGATCATAAGCTAGGAGCTTTTTGCCACAGGACGACCACCTGCTTTGCAGATAGTTCGGAGTCATCGCATTTGAACCTCCGTAACTACAAATGGATTTTGTTCCTCTTTAGACTTAAACCTGAGACCTCCATGTAATTTTGATCTTTGGAGCCAAATTCAAACCAATCAGACACCATTCTTTTGGTTATTAATGATTAGTATTAATTGTTATCATCAAAAGCTTTTGCATCCATGGAAATGTATACCCTCCATCTGTTGCACATTATCTATTTTCATATTCAATCTTAAAAAAGAAGACGACGACAAAATTATGTTTTTAGTCCTTGTGGTTTATTGAAAATTTCTATTTTCGTTGTTATGATTTTGAAATTACGATTTTTATTCCTATGGTTTATAATTCATCACCTTTTTCGTCCTTAAAATTTAAAAATTATTGCTTTTTTTTCGTTCCTATGGTTTACAATTTATTTCTATTTTAATCCTACATACTTAAAAGTAGTGTTTTGATTTCAGAGACGAAAATAGAAATAAATTGCAAACCACATGGATAAAATTCGAAATTTCAAAACCATGAGGACGAAACTGTAATTTTTAGCAAACCACAGGGACAAAGACATAATTTACTCTAGTAGACGGAGCTAAGAAAAGTTTGTGTACATTCTACCTTCAAATGGGTATATACCGAAATTTGTCCATGATCTACTACATTAACAAGAAGTTCATGTATATTTATTATTGTAAATCGTTATCTACCACGTTAAGGGTAATCGGACATAAATTCGATCAACCAAGTAAATAAATTTGATCTTATGTTCAAGTTACGGTAGTAAATGGAATTTTAATGCTTCTAAGAACATACCTAATAGGTAATACCAAATTCATAAAATTTGATGTAAACAGTAAATCTATTTTAAATGATTGGTTTGAGCTTGGCTCCAAAGGTCAAAAGTACCAGGAGGTCCCAGATTCAAATCCAACAAGGAATAAAAATTCTCTTGTGGCCACGAAGGTCAAATGCGGGGACTTCGGGCTATCTGCAAAGCAGATGGTCGCCATGAGATTAGTCAGCTCACATAGCGGGTTGGATATCCAGGATAATAAAAAAAATATTTTAATGGGTATATTCTTTTTTATTTTTTCACTAAAACATAAGATTTTAGATATATTCCTTTTTATATTTATTTTTTCATATTTATGTAAAATTTGTTGTAAATGAATATAGTCGCACCAAATATTTGCACGAGTAAGAAACCGATGTATTTCCACGGGTCGCCCTCGTTCCGTATATCAGTTCTTTCGAATTTCTCGTCTCGTTTTAAGTGGATTAGCATCTCGAGGTCCTTTGATAGGCATAAAGAAATCATCTTGGCAGCATCGAACCAATAGAACAAGGGTTAGCTCTGCATGCTGGGGAGATCCATATATCTAGATAGAATCCTCGGAATAGTACGCACTGTAGCACGCTACGACTTATGCAGTTGATCGGATCAGATAGCCCTTCGGCAACCAACCAAACCCGGCGCCTCAAATTCCATTTTGAGACCAGAAGGAATAAGAGCCTTTTAAGCCTTGAGCCTTGAGCGAAATCATTGACGTTGTGCACTCAGGAAATGGGCAAGCAAATCAACTTACTTTTGATTGCGTTGGTATTTACACATTTCATGTCATAGCCTGCTAGAGTGAGGAACCTAATCGTACACAGCAGGCTTGAAGACCCCTAGTTCTGGAAGGCACATGAGTCTGAACGTTATGTGGAATGTGCGACCGACACTAGGTGGGTACCTGTGCACAGGTGAGGTGTCGGTTGGTCCTAGAAACAACGGCAACAGTGCCAGGAGTTAACGACCAAACGTGCTGCAACCTAGGGATCACCGGGAATAGTTTCGGAAAAATCTAGGTTAGACATTGCTCTATGATACTTATTATGTGGTTGCACATTTCCATTATGTACTTTCTATGGGAGCCGTTTTTGCTTTATTTGCAGGATTTCACTATTGGGTAGGTAAAATCTTTGGCCGAAGATATCCTGAAACTTTTGGTCAAATCCATTTTTGGATCACTTTTTTCGATACGCCAACCCAGCGACTCAGCGAGTAAGGGAGTCGGCCATATCGGTCTGAAGTTTCTTTAATCACTTAGGACAGTGTGTTAGTATTTATTAATACCAAATTTGGTATCTTTATTGGAGTGATCTGATGTCAAATTTAGTATTCAGTATAATATTTAGTGTTTCCAGTGGAATGATCTAACATAATTTATTAAATAAAAGGTATCAGTCAATAGCAACAACAATTTCGATATATTTACTTAAAATGAGTTTATTTTCATTATAGTTATATGTAACTAGTTAAATAAAAAATTAAGATAAAATAAATAGACTTATTTAAAAGTTATAAAAATAATAAAAAAAATAATTTTTAATTATATTTAGTCTTTTTACCATTTCTTTAATTTTATCTTATAAAATTAAGCATATATTATATTATATTAGAAGAGTATTCGCGTAATTCAGCGAGACACATTTCGATTTTAATGTTCTATTTTATTATTTGTCTTTGTCGATGTTATAATACGATTTTATATGTTTTTAAGAAAACAATAATGATTTTTTTGAATAAAATATAAATTTGAAGATATTATAAAATTTTGAAAAAAAATATAGCAATGTTAATATCAAATCAACTATTTAAAAGTTCTTATTTTTATGTAATTTATTTAAATTTTTTTATATTATAATTTAATTTAAGTTTAATAACGAAATACTTTATTTTTGGTTTAATAATATAACATTTTATAAAGATAATAATGTTTTTACTTTTGAATAAAAATAAATTCAAAGACATCATAAATTTTTTTTTAAAAATATCGATATAATTTATTTATTTTATTTTTTTATTATAATTTAATTTAGGTCAAACAGTGAAGTAATTTATTTTTGGCTTGACAACAAAATTTTATTAAAAATAATGATTCTATTAGAATTTGATAATTATCCTAATTATATTTTAAATTTTTTATATTTTAAAATGAGATATTTATCATGTATTTGATTATGTTTATCTGCAGTTAGTTACACAAATTCAGATATGGAGCTTTAATAAGTTGTACTTATACAAATTTTACTTGTAATCTTGATTTTTAAGTAATATGCATCAATAAACAGTACTTCATTCATAAAAAATAGGTTTTAAGAGTTTTTGTCAAATGTTTTATAATATAGTATAAATCATGGATTATGTGTTTTTAAGAAAACAATAATGATTTTATTTTTGAATAAAATATAAATGTGAAGATATCATAAAAACTTGAAAAAAAAATATCAATGTTAATATCAAATCAACTATTTAAAAGTTTTTATTTTTTTTATGTAATTTCCTTAATTTTTTTATTATTATAACTTAAGTTAAGTTTAATAATGAAATAATTTATTTTTGGTTTAATAATATAACATTTTATAAAGATAATAATTAAATATTCTGTTAGAACTCAATGATTATTCTAATTATATTTTAGATTTTTATATTTAAAATGAGATGTTTATTATTTATTTGATTATGTTTATCTACAGTTAGTTACACGAATTTAGATATGAAACTTGAATAAGCTGTACTTACGCACAATCTACTTGTAATCTTGAGTTTTAAGTAATATGCATTAATAAACAGTACTTTACGCATTCAAATTTGTTTTTAAGAGTTTTGTCAAATGATTTATAATATAGTATAAATATAATAGCATACGAGGCTACCCTCGATGAGACAACGTTAATAAATGAAGGCGGAACGATACAATGGTTTATGATTCCGATTTTTATGGGTTTGATTTATATTGCTACCCAAATGAGAGAACAATAACATACGAGGGCAGAGCTATGGTGGGTTCAATTTGTGGTGCTACCTCGATGATAGAACATAATAAATGGCGTGTGATGGAGGAGTAGCATAGGCCGATAAAGATCACAATGGTGCTATGGTGGTTGTTTACAGAATAAAATAGAGCCGAACGATGGTGTTTGAAGGTGTCGGTGTATGTGGATTCTGAGCTGATGCAGGGAGGAGAGAGAGAAAGGAGGAGATCGGTGAAGTTCCAAGATGGTGGTGCTGAGTTGTGCGCATTCGAGAATAGATAGGAGGAGCTCATAAGAGTTACAGTGAGGCAGAAGCTAGTAGTAGTTTTCGAGTTGGGTGCAAGTTCAAGTTTTGGTGGATCAGAAGGGTCGAAGCGGATTTATCGGAAGTTTGGAATGAAAAGGGTCGAAAAAGGGTGACGAGAAAGGTTGTTGAGTTGTTAGGATTTTTAAAACGTACCCATATGCATTGAAGATGAACTCCTGCCGATTAATTTTCTACTCACACATGTCAACATCAAAACCTACGGTTTTCAATTATCAATGTATGACTTGACTTAATTCTGACATTAAGAGACGTGCTAACAACAATATTGATTAAGATATATTTGTTTCACATGTACTTTGTTTATGATTTAAACACTTTTGACATGTTTGTGAAACAAAAAATACACGTAAAAAAGTTTCATATTGTGAACCGAATACATATGATACAAACACATTGCAAAACAAATATATGTTAATCAAAATATTAAATACTATTTTTAGATAAAAAAATCAAATAAAACAAAACATTAAGGGGGTGTTTGGGATTGCTTATTTGAAACAACTTATGCTTTTCTACAAAAGCACTTATCAACTTATTATAAGTCAGAAGAGTTTAACTTTTTCAAAAACTCTTTATTACCGGTTTGGCACCGGTATGAATTATTTATCCAAACACTAAAAAATTCTTATTACAGATATCCCACCGGAATAAATTATTAAGTTATTTTTACAAACAATTCCAAAGTTGTAAAAAACCTATTTGTCAACTTATTATTGAAATCTATTTTGGTCAATTTTCCCATTTTAACCCTTCACGTAGAGGCCCACCTCCTTGTTTGCCAAACCAAGTAGTGGTATTAGTGTTTCCTGAAACTTCTGGGTTCAAGCCGTCAATCGCAAATCCAGATTCTGAATCTGTTGATCAAATTAGTAGCTCAAAGATGGAAGGGATTGCATCAATCGCGGTAGTTAGCTCTCTGATTCTTGGAGCTCTGATCGCTTTTATAGCGTTTGGCAGCTACTTTCGCAAGCGTAAATCGGAAGTTGTTTCCGTTGCAAATCCTGCTGAAGCGGCGGCAGTCAATCTGAAGAATTCAAGGCCTCAGCAAAATAAGAAATCTCAGTCCAAGCCTCATCATTCTCATGCTGATAAGGTAATTTTTTTGATCACACATGCAGCTTATAATCATATGTAAGTGATAGGTGATGGTTATGTGTTTATTGTTATATATGATTTTGAGGTGTGTCGTGTGATTTTGAAGTTCTTGAGTGAAATGAGTCATTAAGGCGCACCTAATTCTGAGAAATGTGATTATACGCTGAATGTTCACATTGAATTGCTGATGATTTATGAATTGGAACCCGTTGTGCTTCCATTTATAGGGCTTTATACACAGCGTTCTGTACGAACATTTTTTCATGATGTTTAATGATGGAGCTATACAGTTGTGAACTTTGTGATCGAAGCGATTGGTAAGTGAAACCTAATTTTGAGATATGTGTTTTGCCCAAGTAACTGGAAAATTTCTAGCTAGCGACGACACCAATTCTGTTCATTTTCTTTTTGGGAAGAAAATGATAATTAGAGGAAAAGCCATAAACTTACAATGGGCTGTACATGCAAAATAATGTTGTTATTGAATTTGAAATAAATCCATACTGGGCATGCTACACCTATAAAAAGGGGAATCTGAATGAATGTTCTTTCTAGATTCTGATGCAGTAGAATGGTTTGTTCTTTTCATATCATTTTCTTTCTAGATTCTGATGCAGTAGAATGGTTGGTTCTTTTCATATCATTATCCATCTTTTGCTAGCAAGCACACATGGGATGCACAATTGCATAACTGCTGTTTATTGTTGCTGCCTGTAGATTTGTACCTACACAATTTTGCAAGATAATCAGCTTCCACTGTTTACCTTTTTCCCCCTGACCTCTCTACACATACACAATTGGAAAAATAGATACAAATAATATCAGCAATCAGCTGCAGGAGATGTGATTGTGCTTGTGTATGTGGATACTGTAAAATGTCTTATAATTTGTTTATCAGAACCTATTTACCAACTCATTAATGGCTGTGGATGTAGGATTCAAACAAGCGCCACCACCCATTAGACTTGAACACTTTGAAAGGTCATGGGGATTCCGTTAATGGCTTATGCTTTTCATCAGATGGACATAGTTTGGCAACTGGTAATTCTCACCACTCCTGTTAACTGTACATTGATAATGTAGCTCCGAGAATCATGAGAACCAATGCAATGAATGCATTGAATATTAACTCAGTTAAGCCAGTTAGTGAATTAGGTGGTCTGGTAATTGGTTGCCCAGTAACAAAAATTATTTCATTCCAATTCAATATAATTACAATATCAAAACTGTTACCTTGCATGTTTTTAGAATCAGTTATATGTTCTATGTTAAATCAAACTACTTGATGCATCCAATTACGCCCTTCTTAGCTCCTCTTAAGATTCTTTAGAACACTGAATAGAAGTATCGAGCCTTCTTCTACAGTGCTTTACTATTGAGTTCTTGGATATGATTGAAAGGCAGCATGCTTTCTTATTCTTTTGGATGAAATAGTGTTTCAAGGTTTTATTGTACTTACTATGAAGTAGGATTCATGTGATATAGGTTTCTAATCCCCTCTTGTCTATTTGGTAAAATATAGACCTTATAAATGGGCAAGTGATGATTTTTTAGCAATGTGAAGAAGATTGCGGCTATTCGGTTTTGTCTAATTGTTCTTTCTCCCTCTTTTCATTTGTGCATCTCATCAATTTCACCCATTTTGGAGACACCATGCTTCACTGTTCTAAATGATTGTTATCAAGTACAAAAAGAGAAGCTAATTTAAATATTTACGAATATCACCTTCAGTTTGTCACATGGGAATCTCTTATGCCATTTCTTCGAAAAAATGATACTTTACGGGACATTTAATGTAGACATTTCATACAGGACAAGGTTGGGAAATTTACCTCATGCATTGCTTATACACCACTCGACTCTTTTTGTTATTTCATAAATTACACATGCTTTGTTTCTTTAAGTAATAGTTGAAATTCAATTTGTCAATACTAAGTGACTACATTAAGGAACAGCCGGAGTAGTTGGAATCAGCTGCTCAACCTTCTAAAATTTTCTTGCACTAAGATTTGAGCTTAAAATGTCTACAGCTTGATGGTTGACTTGCTATTGTACCAAAATATACATTTTCCATATGGCACCAAATTTCTTTTTTTGTCTAAATATGTTTTCTTCAAATTATAGGCATAGCATCATTTCCTTAACAAACCAAAAACCATTTGACAACTGAAGATATAGTAGTAATGCAAGTACAGTTTCTCGCAGTGATGTATTCTTTATTTGAGCACATGTGATACTTTTGTACTGATTATTATGTTGTTTGTGCATGCAGCTTGTGACGATGGTGTAATMAGGGTATTCAAGTTGGATGATGCTTCAAGCAAAAGCTTCAAGCAAGAATTCATTAATTTTTTGCCTTTGACACCTATGACATCAATGTCCTAATTATTATTCTAATTTCTATACTTGGTATCTGAATGTAGGTTTTTGAGAATTAACCTGCCTGCTGCTGGAGGTCATCCTACTGCCGTTGCATTTGTTGATGATTCTTCTTCAATCGTTGTGGCTTCACAAAATCTTACTGGTGCTTCTTTATACATGTATGGAGAAGACAAACCAAAAGGTGGTGATACTAAGCAGCAGTCTAAGCCTGAAATCAAGTGGGAGCACCATAATGTCCATGATAAAAAGTACATCCTCACTTTATTTGGAACTAAAGCTACTCATGGTGCTGCTGATGGGAGTACAATAATTGCATCAAGTTCAGAGGGTATATTCCTCTACCATGCTAAACTAGTATTCTTTCCTTTAAGGCAAACTAGCTGGTGGCTGAGAAGCCAGCTGATGAACAAATCATGTGTGACAAAATTAGTTGATAAGAATGTAAAATGACCAAAAAGGGCGTCTTGTAAAATTAATCAATTATAATAGTTCAAAATATAATTGAAACAAATCTCAAATAATATAATATATTAACTAATACAAACAAGATGGTAAAAAAAGTTAAAAAATATAATATATTGATTATAAGAATTTCAAATTGATTATTATATATTAATATATTATAAGATTTGAATTTGTTAAAACAAATTTTAGAAAAAATCTCTTATTTATGATTTTAAATAATCATTACATATAATATGAATACAAATAAAAAGGGTCTACATCACATATCCTAATTAATTAATAT
>NC_037541.1:11535440-11546992 GCF_001531365.2 Cynara cardunculus var. scolymus
ATTTTTCTGATCACAAAATAGAAAATAATTTGATTCAATTCCTGATGGATTAACGATAAAATTTAACAAAATATATAATAAATTAAAATTCATTTTTAATTTATATTAATTAATATTAGTAATATTTAAAATTTATTAATATTTATTTATAATAAATAATAATTAATATTAATGAGGATTATAATTGGAAAAAATGATAATAAGCTATCAAAACGCTACTCCAAGTAGCGTATCAATAAGCTAGCTTATGTGCATCCAAACATGTACCCAAAAGCTTATTTTTGCCAAATAATGCCTAAATTAGAATCTAGAAGTACAATCTAGAGGATACATCATAAATTCAAATTATATATGTAGAGTAGAATGACTCAACTCGTTATGATGCTAACAACATAATCTTAAAAGTCAAACAAGCCATTTCAACTATGTAACAACTGTCAAACAAGACTTTACAACTATTTAACCATTGTCAAAGTTCAGTTCTGAAAAGATTGTTTCAAAGTCCACTATAGCTTTGCAAACTGGTGTCAGTTTTCTTGTAGTTAGGATTTTCCTTTGCTTGCCTGACTGCATGTTTTATGAGCGGCTCACTACGTGTAAAACTGAATTTGAGCACTCATTTAGTTCTATCACCACTACACATCTAGCTTCGTCAACTGAATATTCCCCCCAGGCATTAGGTTTGTGAATGGACTACCTACAGGAGAATTATGCATGGGAATAGACCAAAGTTGTCAATAGTTTTTATTCTAGTTCATTGTAGGTTGCCTAGTTGATTAATACCCAAGGGGAATATAAGGATTGCGCTGTTTGCATCACTTCATTATTCCTGACTCTTTTGTTATAAAGCTGGTGGGTCACGGGGACTTTCATACATGCATAATGTCCCTGTGATCCATCTACTTTATGCAGAAAGTAAAAGATAATTAGTTAACCTTCTGATGTCTGAACTAGTGTAAAGGAACTTAACCTCATTTTTCACTGTTTGCTATCTGTTTCAACTTTCTATGTCACTATGTGAGTTGGCATGGTTGCATTTATGATAGCACATTTTCTTCCTTCAAAAAGTGTACCAGTAACATCTGTTATTATTTTGGATGTGTGAGATAACATGTTAATCCACATGCTAATGGTTTAGATGTAATTGTTGTTCAAAATTTTCATTTCTTTTCTTGCCCTCGACAGGAACTGATATTATACTTTGGCATGGGAAGTCTGGAAAGATGCTGGGAAATGTTGACACAAATCAGCTCAAGAACAATATGGCTACTGTATCTCCAAATGGGCGGTTTATTGCTGCAGCCGCCTTCACGGCTGATGTCAAGGTGACAACCACAAATAATGTAGCTTATTTATTTTTCAATTGGCGTACTCAAGTAGATTATTTGCTAAATGAATTCGTACAATGAGATTATCTCTGTGGCTACTCAAACACCATTTTTGGTTTGCCTGTGGAATCAGCATATAATTTTCTCTTTGAAATGCTTAATTCTAGTTTTAAGATTATGGCTTCTAATGCTATGAGAGGTAAGTACATCTCTAATCTCTTACAAGCAAAGCTGGCAACATATTTTATTCCCCAATCTTAATCAGACATGTACGCAAGTCATCTGTGTCCTTTGTGCTTGGAACACAGATTGGTATATATCTAATGAAGTATGCACTGAAGTGACCTTTTACGAAGTGAACGACATAATAGCCATGTAAATGTTGAGCCCTGTCTTAGTATATAACAGTAGGCAAGATGGGCTAGAAAGTCTGCACCCTTTGTCAAAGATGCATTGTTCCCATGTTGCAACATAACGAAGTTTTAGTATAATAGTTGTGTACATGATCCATATTGTCTTAACATGTCTCAGTAGGAATCAACAGGCCAGAACTGGACCGGTTGTTTTCCACCATTTGCCCATTCCTTGTTAGACGTCTGGTATGGGAAAATGGTGGCACCAAGGGGATAAAGTGTTATTCAACTATATCTGAATAATAATATCAGATTGAAGCTCTAATTTCTTTTTTTGGTAACCATATGCTCGTGAGTCCTGGGTAATGCTGTGTAAGTACCCTCTGGTCCTATTGTACAATCCATTTTATACAATCTCAGTGAGGCTTGTTCAAATATATCATCGCTGGTGTCCATTTCACTCCTCATTAAACATAGGTTTTCAGATTAGGAATCGGAAAGAAAAATAATTTTTTTGGCTGATTGACTATTCTAAGTGCATTGAGGATGAGGAACGTTTTGGAAATGGAAAGTAAAAGGCTGATTGCTAATTCTAGTCTTGACATGATGTAGGGTGCGGCAATTTGTGTATTTTATTTGTATCTCTTTTACGTACCTTACATTCTTGACTGGACATTTTTTCTTCGGTAACCAGTCTGTGATGTATGTACCCTTCTCCATCCAAGTATTTATGTTGGGTTCAAGGAGTTTTTTGGATCTCTCTAGAGTGACTAACTATGCCTTAATTTAATACAAGAGCTGACTGGTTAGCCGTAAGGTTGGAATACTTTTGGCTTTTAAGTGGTAGATGTGGCTTGAGGTTGGAATTTCTTGTCTTTTGGATATTGTATCTTACCAGGTGTATTGTTGTTAAGTAACATGTATCTAACATAGGTGACTTATTTTGACAGGTCTGGGAGATAGTATATTCAAAGGACAGTTCGGTTAAAGAGGTTACAAAAGTTATGCAACTGAAAGGCCATAAGGTCATCTCTCTCTCTCTCCCTCTCTTTCTAGTAGTGAATGTTTAGTTTTGTCTAGATTTGATATTTTTTAATCCCTTAAGAAGGCAAAGATTTATTCTATTTAAAAAAATTGAGGCAACTGACTATGAGACTATCACCATGTTAGGTGAAAGATCTAGTTTGCTACCACCACCTGTGCTGCTAGGAGCTTAAATGAACTAACAAACTTTAATATGGATGTCAAAAGTGCTGGCTGGACAAAAGCGTCAGAGCTGACAACTGAAGCTTTTGCCTTCAATCCTCATTTGTTTTATTGTATTGGAGGAAACACTGGGTTGGTTGTTCAGATGCCTTCAACCCGGCCAACCCAACCCATTTGCAGCCCTACAGTTCCATATCTTATTCAAGTCCTCTTCAATGGTCCAGATGATTGACTTGGGGATGCTGTTTGGTTAGAGGCATTAAGCAGTAACTAATGGGATTGAAAATAAAAGAAACTGTTTGGTTTTATATAATATAATGGGCTTATTCCTCTAGAGCTCAGATTTTCATTCCAGGTTAAACTGGGGGGGAAAGAAAATTCATTCCCATTTTCATTCCCTGTCATTTTCATTTTCATTTTCATTCCCCTGCCTGAACCAAACAGCCCCATTACTGTTTGTTCGTGTTGTTGCACACTGTAGCATTTGGCTTAAACTGTAGCATTTGGCTTAAAAACTCTAGTTTCGCCGTTCTTTTTTGGATAAAAGTTTTCTCGTATTTTATTATTTCTTTCCTGGCATTATTTAAACTTCTGTTTGGGAATGTTCAGAGTGCTGTGACATGGCTGTGCTTTACACCTGACTCAGAACGGATCATTACTGCATCAAAGGATGGCTCGATAAGAGTGTGGAACATTAATGGTACGTGTCTTCTCATGAAGTTTGCCTATAGATTGTTCTTCATATCCTATCTTGCTGCTTAGAGGAATACTAGATATTAATCCATGATGTAAGTTTACTTTTGTGGAATTGGGTCCATCACTTTGAATGATGAAGCTGTCTCTTCTATTGACACAATTATTCAGACAGGATTCCATAAGTTGAGAAAACCCGATATATCCCACTTAATTCAAGAAGTAGTTGCTAATTGAAGTGATGGAGGATGTTTAGCCCCTAGATGGTTGGTTAAGTTGCCCAAGATAACCAAAGCAGCATGGGGAGCTTAACTCTTAGGCAGCTGTTTAAGGAACCCTAAGCTGGGATTTTTAGATCACTGACTTGGTAGGCCGTTCTGTATATACCTTCACCATAGGATATTTGTTAAAACAAATTTTATTAACCTACTGAATTTCATCAAAACCAGAGTTTAAGGTTCCATTGGTTTATATCATTTTAACCCTTTCTCCGTTAACAAATTTTGTGGGTGTTTTATTTCTCATAAGACCAACAATCACATCTTAGTTTCTTCTCACACCATACAAATGATCCCCACAATATGGAAATGTTAATTGGCCTAAACGAATAGGACCTAGATGTTTAAAGGTTCTGAGAAGGTGATAATAGATTTCAACTGTCAGATGACATGGTCTGACGGATGTGAATCAAAGGGTGGTTACAGCCACCTTTTTCTTAAAACAACCCCCCTTACTTTTAATCATTGGCGACATATAACCAAATTGGAACCAGACAAATTATGCCCAAAAATGAGCATTTTATTCTCTTAATTGTTATATTCTTTCATCCGTTACTTTTTATGTTTGTTGCCTTCTAGACCTTTTTGTCATTCCCATATGGACCTACCCATATATATAGGGTTGGGTTCCGGTGAGCAGGGGTGCTCAAAATACTGACCAACCCGACCAACCCAACCAAAAAAACCCAAAAAAGTTCAACTCGAGCTAACCCTGTCGATATAAAATTAGACCAACCTGTATCTATTGGGTTAGGAATTTTTGAACCCAACCCAGTCCAATGAACCTGATGCACTTCTACACTATAGATTTAATGTGATTTTTAAGTCCTTGATTAACATATATACATTAGACGTTAGACCAATCCATAATTAGCTATATTCAAAATTGTAGTACTTTCTTATTTACATGAACCTTCAACTTTCTATTTTGAGTTTGTTAGTCTTTTTTGTATGTTATCATTTTGATTCTATTTCGTTTAGACAAAAACACTTAGCTAGTTGTAAAATGATACAACAAAGTTTCAACCCAACCAACCCGCACGGTTTGGGTTGGGTTGGGTTGAGATTTTTCAAACCGCAAACAATGGAAAATCCTGTATTTTACATATCCGTATGATTGAGTCCTTGGGTTTCCGAAATAGTGTAAAAAGAAGTGCTTCAAATCATTGCTATTCGACTTAGATCTATTCTAAAAAGTCGAGGTATTTCGAATTGTTTGTTGACACGGACAAAGTCAGGAAAACCTCAGATTTTTTCAATATTGAACCTTGGACATATAATAGTTCTGAATCGGATCTCTTTGAAAAGAAGATCTTTTGTCTCATGGTAGCCTGCTCTAGTCCCCTTACGAAACTTTTGGGTTGAGTTGTTCAAGTGCCTTCAACCCGGCCAACCCAACCCATGTGCAGCCCTACCGATGAGAAGGCAAGTTATGGTGAGAAGGGTAAGAAGGGATCTCCACCCTTGGATCAATCCTAATTGAAGATCAACCCTAATGAGATGAATCGAGATGCAGTGGATCAATTCCCTTCTAAAGCGCAATTCATGGGTGGGCATGAGATTAAAAGTGATCAAGGATGGAGATCTCTTCTTATGCTTCTCACCTTAACTCTTCTTCTCACATGATCCAAATCTCTCTCTCTCTCTCTCTCTCTATATATATATATATATATATATAAACCTGCACATAATTTGTTCATATGCTGTGGTTTTGATTTTTGGTGACTTGGTTTTATGATCAGTACCATTAGTGTACAACCTTTCTTCTGACATACATTATTTGTTATTGTTGAAGTTCGATATCATCTTGATGAGGACCCAAAGACTTTGAAGGTGCTCCCAATTCCACTTCACGATTCAAAAGGCACTACATTGCAATACGATCGTCTCAGCATATCCCCTGATGGAAAGATTTTGGCTGCCACTCATGGTTCAATACTACAATGGCTATCTGCTGAAACTGGGGAAGTATTAGAAACAGCTGATAAAGCACATGACGGTATTTCCAACTGCCTTATTACCTTTTTTCTTTAGCAAACTGTCCTTTTTTCTTCCTGGAAGAAACGCAAGAAATTGAATGAAAGTGCATTGTGTTACATACTTCCAAAACCATCATTTTGGAACTTCAAAAGTGATATCTCAAACATTTGGGAATTCACAAAAATACAATGTACTTTGGTCCGGTTTCTTTTTTATCACGTACGTTGGTCTAAATATTTGACATATCACATATGAGCCACCAGAATGAAGGTTCTGAGGGTATGTTACACAAACTAGGAATCAAATCAAAGTTCGTTGCATTTTCATGCAATTTGTCTTTTTATTTATTCTTTAAATGAAAAAGCAAATGTAACACCTTGACTGAACACATACACTATTTGACTATTAGTTGAATATCTAAAATACCCATCAATATTGACAAAATAGAGAACTATTTTGGATTAAATAAGTTATAACTTAAGTGAGCCTTTTCTCATAAATGATATGCGACATATGT
This sequence comes from Cynara cardunculus var. scolymus, assembly GCF_001531365.2. Classification (NCBI taxonomy): domain Eukaryota; kingdom Viridiplantae; phylum Streptophyta; class Magnoliopsida; order Asterales; family Asteraceae; genus Cynara; species Cynara cardunculus. Next base: position 11,541,796 of record NC_037541.1, read on the forward strand.
TGGATGATGTGTATTATCTACTGCATATTTGAACTTGCTAAAAACTAAATTCAAAATTGACATTTGTATTTAGTTACCTGGCTAATGTGGTCATTAACATTCAGCTGTTAACCAACCAATTCTGATCATGTAAAGCAACTCATTTGACACTCAAATGTCAACAATGGACTCACTAAATTTCGAAACGGATGGTGTACTATACAAAATACCAAATTGACATCGATATATATAATTTTTTAGCATCAAAATTATATTATGCATCTGCTTCATATCATTTTATGTAGTCAGCAATTCTTCTGTGTTACCCATACTTTTCTTCTAGTTTTCAAGTTAAAAAGGTTAATCTTTTGAAGCTTAAAAGTCGTAAATAAATCTAATATAAAGAAGATGGAGATAGTAGTATTTCTTATTGAATTTCTTTATTAACTTTGCCCCAATACAAGAAAATTATTATTTTACTTTGTTTAGCAAACTTCTTTCTACTTTCGATATTATTTTGCTTCAATGTTGGTCTTATTATGTGCATGTATGCAGGTGATATCACCGACATCGCATGGGCACCTAAACCTATTCCTGTCGGTTAGTATTCTTCATCTTCTACTCTTCTCTCATATTTTTACACCATGGTATTACCCCTTAGGGGTGGGGGTTAACATGCTACCCTACAAGCAAAGCACATACTCCTTCCGTCCTAAATAAATGCCCACAATGAAAAAGGCAGAGAGTTTTAGAAATGTGTAATTATTGCAATTTTTATTAACCATATGACAATATTACCCCTTAATAGTAGAGAGAGTAATGGATTTCTCCATCTCCTAATTAAGGGTGAAATTGGAAAGTAGACACTTATCGGAACAAACTAAAATAGAAATGTGGACACTTATTTTGGGATGGAGTAGTAATTGTGCATTAAAAGATGGAATTCTTTTTATCTATAAATTAGGCCCTGAGCTTGTAGGCAATTGATAGAGAGCTCATGACTGACTCGTAAAACGTTCAGCAAGCCATATCTGATCCAGGTTCAAACCTAGTAGGGCTTTGGATTGTTGCCAAGCCTAAATGAGCGAGCCTGTATTAAGCTTATACGAGCCTGTAGACAATAGATATAAAAACGATATCTGTTTTGGTTCTCCTTCCTACGTTTTATGACAAATATCTTTATAGGTTCTACTTTGAACTTTATCCAAATTCTTTACGAGTCCAACTGTCGAAAAGCAAAGCCTATGTGAGTCGAACCAAAACATGTGTTATAGAAGCCGATAAGAAAGGGTCATATAGGCGAACAACCTTCTGACATTTTCTTTATGCATGAAATTCTGACAGATTTTGAGTCATTCTTGTGTTGAGAAGATTATTCTTCTGTTAGCAGAGACGTTCTTAAATTTGTCAAAAGGTCATGCATTTTAAAAAAATTGTCAAAAGTTTATAACCCCTATAAGAACTGTGCCCATATATGTTGAGCCAAGAATCAAGGGGTCTTTTGGTAACTGACCTTAAATGAGTTTTCATTTAGGAGCATGACCTTCTAAATGTTTTTATCTCAATGACCTTCATCGGACCTGCCCGTGGGTCAAACCAGCCTACTACTCCCGTAAAAACTTGAAAATACACTAGACAGAGAGTTAAAAAGTTCAGTTTTTGAGAAGCTCATTGAGCTAAATAGCCCAAGAATTGCGCATTTGGTGCTTCCAATCTTAACGAGGCATGAGCCAAGCCACCTATCAAGTCATTTGGTGCTTCCAGTGATAACCAAGTGTCGTAAATCTCTACAGGGGACAAACGGGTGACGATTTTAGCCACATCAAGTGTTGACAAGAAAGTGAAGTTGTGGGCAGCTCCAACGCTTTAAGAAACCGTCTACAAAAAATGTACAATGGCATCGGCACAAAAGCTCTTCTCGGATTTTATGTTTTGGGGAGTGGTTCGAAAGATGAATGATGTCACATGGTTTAAACCACAAGTGTTTTCGAGATGAGTTGGCACATAATCAATGTAAGTGATTAAGCGTCGGTTGGAGAATCAACCATGCTTTTTCTTTATGGGTACTATTATCGATGTTGTCGATGTCGTCGGAAGTTGGAAATTTGAAACTTGGTTAAAAGATGAGTGAAGATGGTGACTTTTTGGTTTCACATGAAAGAGAACTTAAATAGCAGTGACACATATTGGCTTGTAATGATCACAGAAGTGTTGCTTCCTTTTTGTTGTACTTTTTTTGGGCCTGAGCAAAATTTGCACTCAAAATCTAACTTTTTAAACCATGATTCCTAAAAGAGTAAAAGGTATGCAGTTTATCATTACTTTTTACATTTTCAATGCTATGATATAACCACCAAAAGGGGTTTAAATTGAAGCATTTTTTTATTAACCTGGATATCCATCTTGCTATACAAGCCGACTAATCTCAGGACGACTATAAGGGGATTTTTATTCCTTTTTGGATTTGAACCTGAGACCTTCTGGTACTTTTGATCTTTGGAGCCAAGCTCAAACCAATTAGGCACCACGAGAAGCATTTTGTTTGACATACAAAACAATTTTACCATTAAACAAGTTCTGTATAATGATTCTAAATCCCTCAGATTTTGTATCCACTGACCATTCATGTGCTCTTTCTCACGCCCCTCATTTCTCATACATTTGCTTCCTCACTTAAATTTATTCATTTGTTGGTGATTTTAATGCCATCAATCATTTCGTGTAATTGTGATTTACATGAGATCTGTTAAAGTGATATGACAAACATAGGTTAGGAAGTGTGGAGGATATACTTATAGATGTTGTCTCTATCACCTTATATCATCATAAGGTGGGGTCGTGGGGCCTGTGCCAAATATAGATTTGAGGTAGTGTAATCTGGTCCTTTGGATCATTGTTCTAAAGTTACCGCTGAAATTGACTTAAGTCTGAAACTCTGGATTTAGGGGTGTAAAGAAGTCGAGTTTTTAATAAGCTATCGACCTCGCGAGTCAATTTCAAACACGAAATACAATATGTTTAACTTAACGAGTCGAGCTCCATAACACCAATGTTTGACTCGACTCGTTCGCAAGCTCGATTAAACTTTACCAGTCAAGCGGAGTTGAGTCCACCCAAGTTGATTCGAACCATTCGAACATACATTTTTTGAGCCAACCATGCTTGTATGTTCACAAATTATGTAACCAAAATATCAAATATTCGAGTTTGAGCAAATAAACGAGTTAAAAACCTCGAGTTCGAGCTTATAAACAAACATTGAGCTCAACTCAAACAATGAAAAAAATATTCGAGCCTGATATTAATTTTTCGAGCTGAGCTCGAATAACCTGCTACTCGACTCGTTTACACCCTTGCTATTAGACTGGACTATAGAATCAAATCTCTGGTCTATTGAATCATATTTCTAGACTGTGCATTTAGACTTATGGTCTGTGCAATCAGACTTAGGTGCCGTTTACCAAACGCTTACCAGGGTAAGTGCTTACCAAGTCACTTTACTTTATTGGATGAATATGACAAAGACTAAGAATCTTACCCGGTAAGAACGAAGGGAAGAGTCAAAGACCTTCCAGCCTAGTGGTAAAGGCTTGGGCATGGCATAGTCATGAACCCGAGTTCGAGTCCTGGGAGGGGAGTGTTGGCGACATTTAAGTGAAGCCATGCTTAGCCTCCAAAATTGCCGGGGATTAGTCGGGCTTTGGCCCGGACACCCTTACAAAAAAAAAAAAAAGAACGAAGGAAAGAATCGAGAGTCTTACCCGGTAAGTGTGGACGAGGACTCTTACCATGGTTAGTTCTTACCGGGATAAATTGTTGCATACGATGCGTTTTAGTGAATAAAATCTTACCCGGTAAGTAAGCGATAGTGTTGAATTTTACCGGTAAGTGCTTACCGGGTAAGTGTTTAGGTAAACGGCCCCTTAGACTCAACACAGTCAAAGTTCAGATGACAGTTGTACTTGTTTTATAATCTTATCCATTAACGGTTATAACAGTTCTTAAAACGCTCAAAACTGTTGATCTCTCACATAAATATCTAAACGAGAATATGGGTATATATAAGGACTCGATCTCACAACCTTTGAGACATAATGTTTCTCTAGGATTATCCCAATACGAAATTCGTGATACCCACAATAGTTAGGGACAAAAGTGTACTTACACGACCCAAAGAGATTATACAGTCTACTAATCATCTCCAAATCCCTATATCTAACATTTATCTGCATCTAATCTGCTACACGTTCTTTTGGTTTTGATCAGTCATATTAAACTACACAAATGGTTAAAATGGTAATTTTCTGTCATTCAAACAATCTATTAAGCTATTCAAAACATCCACCAAACAGTCATATTTCAATCTGCATTATATCATCAAGAGTATAGCGTAATAAAGATTAAATACTCAGTATCATATAAGTAAATACAACCATGTTCTTGAAATACAGAAAACGAACACCCCTTTTTGGCTAAATCTTGACCATCGGATATCTTCACGTTACAAGATTACCATCAACATGTACAACAATAAAGGAGATGTAAAAGTTCCTTTTTGCGTTTTGCAGTACGTTCATAAACAATTGTATTTTACTCTTACAATATGTTCGACATCTATGATTTTTGTATACTAATTAGAGGTCTCAAAATGGACTAGGCTATAGGGTCGAAAGATTTTAATTAGAGGCGTCAATACCGATCCATTTATTTAAACTTGTATGGTTTGAGTTATATATTATTTCTAATGGGTAAAACAGATTAATAATAGATTGGACCGATGTTGTATATATTTCAAATTATGTGGTTTACATCAAAATGATCATATCTACCTCGTTAATTACATTCAAGCTTCTTAATGACGTGAGTCATAGCATGGCTTCAAAGTCTTAGTCACAGAGAGCTCACGACGTTTTTCATGGTGTGGCTTAATGTGACTGATCAATATATCATATAATATATATATATATATATATATATATATATTAGAAGCGTACTCGCGCAATGCAGCAAGATACATCGTGTTTTTAATATTTCATTTTATTCTTTATCTCAGTCGATGTTATAATATGGCTTTATGTGATTTTGAGAAAGCGAAGATGTTTTTATTTTTGAATAAAATATATGTTTGACGATATCATAAAAATTTGACAAAAATATATCGATATTAGTATCAAATTAACTATTTGAAATTTCTCATTTTTTTGTGTAATTTTTTAAT
>NC_037541.1:11548417-11574788 GCF_001531365.2 Cynara cardunculus var. scolymus
AGAGAGAGAGAGAGAGATGAGCGATCAAATGAAAACCGCCCCCATTTGTGTAAACCAATCTCATCCATTCATTTTCTTGATCAATGGTCAAGATTAGTTTAGTTTATTTTAGAAAATTAAAAAGTATATATTAAAAAATTTATTTTATAATAGCGAGAAGGGCAAAATGGTAAATCCAACCACATCTTCATCATGCACACTGTTATGGTAATTTCTTCACCCTATTCATCATGCACCCTGTTTCACTTGTCCAATGAGAAATATAACTCGTATTTACAAAGAAAAGTGAATATATATTATATCATATGACTGAATTACATCATAATGAAAGATTGCGTTATTCTTTTTGTAATCAAAATACTTGACCATCATTAGCTTACCCCCACTTCAACGTTATTACCAACATCCATTTCAGAGTGTATTAAAGACACTCTCACCATGGACACTTCTATTTGCCTTGTTTACTCAACAGTTTTTGTCCGTACACCTGTCATCATCAGATTAGGGGTGTTAACGAGGCAAATCAAGTTGAGTAATAGATTGTTCGAGCCCATCTCGAGAAAATAGTATTGGATCCGAGCTTGAATACTTTTTTTAATATGTGCATTCAATCCATCTTGAATATCATGTATCATTCACATGTGCATATAACTCAGGAAATGAGAAGGTGAATACAACAACTTATTCACATATGCATACATAAAGAAAATACTAAATATCGTGAGAAGATAAAAAATAGAAGGTTAATGGAGCATTCATATGTGAATCTTTGAAAAAGTTGAGAACTTTTTTTATTTGAATATGCACATGTAACCGACGTTACAGATTATTCATATGGATTCACATATGCATTTTCAAATGAACTTTTTCAATGAATCATATATAATGTTTCACTTAATCTTTTTTTTCCTTACCTTCTCGTTATATTTAATCTTCTTATTTAAATATCCCCACGATGTAATATATGCATGCATGTATGTATATGTCTATAACACTATAATCATCTATATCACTCCATTACTTACTTTAGACTCTCGTGGTCATTTAATTATATAATTTTCGTTAAAATTTAATCAAATTACAATATATATATATATATATATATATATATAAAGAGAGAGAGAGAGAGAGAGGGGAGGGGGGAGATGAGCGATCAAATGCAAACCACCTATATTTGTACAAATTGTGCAAACCACCCTTATCCATCGATTTTATTGTTTAATTTAATGATTTTGTTTCATGAAATTGTTTAATATTATGAAATTGCTTCATATAATACTTTTCTAGATAAAGTTGGTTTATATATGGTTATGAAATTGTTTCATATAATGCATATGAAATTTTAATGAAACTGTTTCATGTATTTCTTTAAAATTAATATAATGAAAGATGATAATATCCATGATTAACACCCACAATAAAAATGATTAATCAACCTCTCATAATTACAAAAAAAAAATGAAAAAACTAGAAAAAATAGAAAAATATGATTGGTTGAATGAAGTTTGTACGGTTTGTACAGATAACATGGTTTGTAAAGTAAACCTAGAAAGAGAGAGAGAGAGAGAAAGGAAACAATTTCATAACCATATATGAAACAATTTTATCAAAAAAAGTATTATATGAAACAATTTCATGAAATTTTTTTATAAGATTAAACAATGAAATCGACGGATGAGTGTGATTTACACGATTTATACAAATATGAGTGGTTTGTATTTGATCGCTCTTCTCTCTATATATGTATATGTATATAACATCAATAATACTTTTTTATGCTATAGATTATTGTTTCCTTTGTCGTCTTATATGAAATTGGTCATTTTTGTGTTTTATTAAATTTGGAATAAAATATTCAATTTTTAGTAAATATTTTCATTAAAAAGTATAAAATAAGACAACCATTTTGTCTATTAATTACACGTAGCTTATAGCTTAATCCATTTGGTGTGTATTATTAGTCCATATCTGATTGACCAACTTATTGGTTAAGTCAGGATAAAAAATATGAATTATATAAAGATCAGATACATTTTTCTCAGATCGAATAAAAATCAGTTCGATTTTTTAAGTCGTTAATTATGTCAATTTTGTTTTTCTTTACAGACTAAACCAAAAGCCCATATCAATAGATAAGACAAGTCCATACTGTTAGTATACGTTCGATCTTTACCATATCAAATCTAGACTGGTCGGGCTTTTGATTGATTTTGACTAGACTAGTATATCTGTACAACTCTAAAAACGAAGTAGAACGTGCACAAGTGTATTTGTGTTTTTTGTATATATCAAGTATTATATATATACTTGGGATCACGTGAGACCAACATGTTTTCATGGAACCTGTGAGACAATTGTTTTACACTTGAAACTTCATAGTAGAACGCTGTGAAGGTAACCTTTATAGTGTTTTTTGCTGTGAAGGTTCAGTTTTCTTTACCTTCACAACGTTTTGCTATGAAGTTTCAAGTGTAAAAAAGTAGTATCATAGAAACAAACTAGTTTCACGTGAACCCAATCCTATATATATATATATATATATATATAATCTGTCTATAAAGGTGTTTTATGAAGATTACCTTTCCTGTGTTTTTTTGCGTATCGATATCCCTGTTACAAAAAGTATTCGATAAAAATCAGTATTTGAAACATATAAGATAATAATTGAGAAAATAATTACAAAATGAATAAAAAAAACCTTGTCTGTTCCATAGATGTAATCACAATAAGTGAAAACAGAAGCAAAGTTGCTTTGAGCCTTTTCCCCAACATAGTGATGGTAGTCATGGTATTCTGCTCCTCCATAAAATGGTATCAATCTTGTGGGACTCCATGGAAGATCATATCTACCATCCACCATCATCATCATCCATCATCATCATCATCAATCATATACATATAATATATGCCATCCACATTAATGTCAATCACCATCATATGATTGACATGCTCCGTATGATACGTGACACGTATCATACGTGTCACGTATCATACGTTATACGTGTGTTAGAAGAAAAACTAAATAGACAAAAAAAAATGTTAGTTTTTTATTATTTAGGGTCAAAATAATCTATTTTTGGATAATTGGAAAAAGCTTAGAATCAAGACAGATGTAAAATTACAGAACTTTAAACAACTGAATATCTGATTTTGATTGATTAAGTTGCAATAATCACTTTGAAAACACGAATCCACCACTTACCCACTATGAGTTTCAATAGCCTCGGCATGCCTAACGATCATCCATAACCACATTGTGATCATATGACAAGGAACCAAGAGAGGACCAAGGAAAGAAGCGAAGCCAAGGATGATGACTTCTGCCCAATGTGCATAAGAAGCAGCGAAGCTCATCGGTGCACTGTATTCGTGATGGACCCGATGAATTTTCTCGTACGCCCACGTCGTATGCAACAACCTATGAAGCCAATAGTTTGCGTAGTCTTCTACTATGAAATACACCACAATTTGTAAAAACATCTCTCTTTTTGACGGCAATGGTAAACTTGTCCTGATTTCAACAAACTTCAGTTCCGAGATGAGGATGTCAGTTCATTTTATACTGTCATCTTATGTCAAAACGTATTTCACATTTTCAGCCACATACGTAAAGATGCACAAGGTCCACACTTTTTGGGAACAGTCGAATAGGATAGTGCCTTGAAAGCCCGTTTTCAGTAAACAAAAAAAAGTTTAAGTTTTTTCAGAATTAACGGGTTTTTTAAGTTTTTTAAATCAAGCATGAACTGGGGCCTTGAGAAAAAAAATTGATCGGTTCTTTAAGGTCGAGTTTCAGCCTACTAGTCATGGGCGTTTTGGATCGAGATTTAGTTTTAGGGTTTTGTTTATACATATCTACACATGCATATACAATAAGATCTAGCATTATACATTAAAAAACACATCATAAACCACAAGGGTGGTGCCTGATTGGTTTGAGTTTGACTCAAAAGATCAAAAGTACCAGGAGGTCCCAAGTTCAAATCCAAGGAGAAATAAAAATCTCCTTGTGGCCACAGAGGTTCAAATGTGGTGATTCCGGGCTATTTGCAAAGCAGGTGGTCACTCTGGAATTAGTCGACTCGCATAGCGGGTTGGATATCCAGGTTAATAAAAAAAACACATAATTTACACCAATTCTTTTAAATTGACATCCAAAATATTTAGAAGAATGTGGATTAGGCATGTTGGGTATAGTTATCAAGGATTGCACCCACAACACGATACATGATATATTCATTAGAAATATAGACATGCTCTTAATTATTTGTGATTCATGATGAATAATACTTACCATATTCGATATGAATATGTTATTCATGATGAATAAGATTCACCATATTTATTATGAATATGTTATTCATGATGAATATATGGACACGTGGCACATTGTGGACCGTTCCTGTATTTCTAATCAATTTCAGATTTCTAACAGAACTTCTCTCTCTCTCTCTCTCTCTATATATATGTGTGTGTGTGAAATTAGATTTGTACAAGAAACATATGTATATATACCTGAATAATAGGAAACGAAATCAATTGGAGGGGACCGACTGTAAGAAGAAAGAGCTTAACGACCTTCGTATAGCAATCGAACATATGTGTAAACGAGTATGTGATGTTTGGTTGAATCTTGAATTTATGGGTGTTTTTGGAGCTTCTGATGATGAGTTGGAGGATGACGTAGGGTAGAGGAAGCAAGGAATAGAAGATGATCAAGAAAATGAGGTTATGACAATACAAAAAGTAATCAGACTTGTTAGCTGAATAGTTCAGCCAAAATGCCTCTGCAGATGTCACCTTTCTTCCTAATGAAACCTCTATTTCTTCAACACACTCAAATGCCAACATCCTCTCTCTCTCTCTCTCTCTCTAGATTTAAAGAGCATAAAATAGATATTTACTTGACTCATATATATATATATATATATATATATAGATAGGCATGCTCATTTAAATATCTTAAATATTTTGATGATTTAGAATCACCTATTTTATGTAATTTCGTGTTAGATATTCATTATGAATACCATTCATTATTCATTCAAGTTTATTTATCATGAATACTATATAAAATAGGTGGTTTTTGGGTTCTCAAATATATAAGGTTCCTAATGTGTGTGTGTATATATATATATACACACACACACATATACATACTTGGGATCATGCGAGACCATGTTGTTTTCGTGAGACCTGTGAGATCACTTTTTACAATTGAAACTTTTTCGTGTGTTTTTGTTGTGAATGTTTGGATTTTTTTTACCTTCGTAATGTTTTTCTTTAAAGTTTCAAGTGTAAAAATGTGGTCTCATAGATCTCACGAAAACAATCTGCTCTTACATGATCCCAAGTCTCTCTCTCTCTCTCTCTATATATATATATATATATATATATATATATATATATATTATAATATAGTTTTGGAAAAAAACCATAAAAAATGAAAATCTAATAAACACCCTAATAACCGTTCATTAGTACTGTATGTTGTGTGTATAGAAATAAATTTTCTAATATGCACATATCCATAACATGCATGCACACATGCATTAAAAACCACCAAGAAATATCTTTAGTTACTTGTGTGCATATGTATATATCATATAGATGAACGTCTTTAGTTACTTGTATGCATGTATATATCATACAGATGAACGGTTGTTAAAATGTTCATCGGTTTTTCATTTTTTGGAGGTCCTCCCTAAACCTCCCTCTATTTATATATGTATCATTTTCATTAAGAAATGGGAACCAATGAGAGCACATCACGTGTCCATATTCATGATGAATATGGATGAGACATTCATCATGAATGTCGTAAATTCATCCATATTCATGAATATGCACACCTGACATGCTCTAGCAATTCCTGGTTCTCAATGAAAATAAGGTTTTTGACGGAACCTCCTTCCAGATGATAAAATATGAGACTTGTTTTCGAACTTCCATCAAGTCAAACTTAAGCTACTTTGTCCTAATTACGGCTTTAATTGATACGAGTTGGTAGCATGAGGAAAAATTAGGAATGACAATAAATTAACACGACTATTTCATATAAAAGTTAAATACGTCGTTATCACAATATTTATTAATCTGGACTAGGGGTGATCAATAGGGTTTTTACGAACCTAATCGATCATTTAACATGTCCAATTTGAAAAAAATCAGAGAGTGATTTTTTTTAAAGAATTCTAAATGAATATGTAATGGGAGTTACCGTGAGAAAGATAATAAGGGGTCTTCACTTTTGAAATCAATCTTGATTGAAGATCAATTAGTAATGAGATGTACCAGATCAATTCCGTATCAAGCGTAATTCATGTAGGTGGGCGTGAGATTAAAGGTGATCAAGGGTTCAGATCTCTTGTTACGTTTTTTTACCTTAACTCTTATTCTAATACGATCATTCGTCTACATATATATAGAGTTGGGATCTGGTGAGAAGGGAAGTTATGGTGAGAAGCATAAGAATAGATCTTCACTCTTTGATCAATCATAATTGAATGTCAACACCAATGAGGTGCATCGAGTTGCAACGGTTCAATTCCCTTCTAAAGCGCAATTCACAGGTGGACATGAGATTAGAAATGATCAAGGCTTTAGATCTCTTCTTACGTTTCTCACCATAACTTCTCTTCTCACAAGAACCCAACCCTATATATATGTAGATGAAGAATCGTATGAAAATAAGAGTTAAGGTGAAAAATGTAACAAGAGATCTGAACCCTTGATCACTTTTTAAGATATTGTTTCACATATATATTTTTTATTAAATGCTAGGATTTAAGATATTGTTTCACATATATAAATTTTTTCAAAATATGATAGTTTCACATATATTTGTTTCACCGTGAATATTTTTTTTACGTGTATTTTTCCTTTCACTACCAAATTTTTTTTTTCACAAGATGAACACAAACATATATAAAACAATGTCTTAAGTCATAGGTTTTGATGAAAAAAGTCCATGTATAAAAATATTTTTATATCGGTTCTCACGGGGTTGTAATATATTTGTGGTTCTCATTTGATTATCGTCATCATTCGAGAAAACGAGAAATTTTAAAATCACATGTGATTACAGAGTAAAATCACAAGTGACACAATATGTCCAAAAGAAAGTGGGTGACTTGGTTAATGCGACCAAGGGTCGCAAGGTAGGTTGCGCGTTATACAACAGCAGGTCAATGCAACATGTTTGTATCACATGTTAGGTTCAAATGAGAAGCCCGAAAATATTGAGAATACGAGAAAAGATCTGAACCATTAGATTAGATTTTCAATTGTCAAGATCTTAAGTTAAATATGACATGTTTAAAAACCTAAGAAAGTTGAGGGGGAAAGTTTGGAACACTTCGTACAATTATATCACTAATCCACTCATTTTTTTTAAACGTACCCACTTTTTCTTAATAAAATTTAGATTACCTATTTTCTTTTTATATTAGATTATTAAAAATAAAATCAATATTTTATTCAAATAATTTATACCAAAAAAGAAAATTTCATTATTTTTAAGTTAAAATCCATGATATATATAGGGAGGTTCAGCTGAAAACCCTCTAAAAAGAAGGTTCTTTAGTTTTTCATTTTTTTGCGTTTTCTTCTGAACCTAACATTATATATATATATATATATATATATATATATATCATGGATTTTAAATTGATTCAGAATCTCGATTATAAATTGTAAATTGATTCACGTATAAACAATAATTGAGATTCACATGAATCTATGTTGGGATTCACATATGAATCTATGTTAGAATTCACTTTTTCAAATATGAATCTATGCTGGGATTCACATATGAATCTATGATAGAATTCACTTTTTCAAATATGAATCTTAAACCAATTCAGAATCTCGGTTATATGTTTTAAATTTATTCATGTACAAATTAAAATTAATTAAGAATCACATGTAATCTATGTTGAGATTCACACATTCACATATGAATCAGCATACATCTTATTTTAAGTGTCTGATAATCGTTTATTGGGATCTTTTGACTTTGTTTACATTTCAACAGACAAATGAAGAATATTAATGTTCGTGTTTCACACATGAGATTTAAGCAAATGAGATTTAATTTGATTTTAGATTGTGAAATCATCAAAAAAACGTTATAGAATAAATAGAATATAAATTAAGATATTTGATTTTTTTTCATAATTATTTTAATTAGTGAAAAAAAAAACTTGAAAATCAAAACATTCAACTAGTAGTCAAGATTTCTTCTCTCATTCTCAACGTTTTTTATCATTTCAACCTAACATTACACACACACACACATATATATATATATAGAGAGAGAGAGAGAGATGAGCGATCAAATGCAAACCACTCATATTTGTACAAACCACCATTTTCCGTCGATTTCATTGTTTAATTTTATAAAAAAAATTAATGAAGTTGTTTAATCTTATGAAATTGTTTCATATAATACTTTTTCTTGATAAAGTTATTTCATATATGGTTATGAAACTGTTTCATATAATACTTATGAAATTTTAATGAAACTGTTTCATATATTTCTTTAAATTTAATATAATGAAGATGATAATATCCACGATTAATACCCTCCACAATAAAAATGATTAATCAACCTCTCATAATTACAAAAAAATGGACAAAATAAAAAATTATGATCGATTGAATGAGGTTCATACAATTTGTACAAATAACATGGTTTGTAAAGTAAACTTCCTATATATATATATATATATATATATACACACACACAACTCACTTTATGCTTTTCTTGGATCATCAAAATATTTCCATTTGAGGCATATCATATGGGACATAATAATAGCTTAAAAGTCAAAAAAATAATAATGAAGCCAATAAAATAGAAAATAATGGCATCTAAAATCATTTGAATATTTAAAGTGGTTGTTCAACTTTTGGATAGGTTTAATACTAATACCGGCCTAAGCATTTCACCCTTAGCCCTTGTTATATTCTTTATGATGCATTTAATATATTATTTATATTTAATAATAATAATAATTAATGTTAATTGTTGTTTTTTTAAATACATATTATTTATATAGCAAACTGTAATAAAATAAAGAACAAATTGCATGAAAAAATAATGTATTTTAACTTGATTTCTATTTTAGATAACGTATTTTCTAAACTTTCATGTTGATAGCTAAGATGTAAAGTTTTAAATATTTAAATATCCGGATAATCGGTTGAAGCATTAACCGGTTACCCTGTTGATGTAGCAAATAATATGGTATCCAAATCAATATTACTTGTTATTCAACCCAATTTCATCTCATCACTCGTCAGTCGTCACATCAGCATGGTAACCGGTTGTTATCCGAGTACTTAAATATTTAAAACTTTACATCTTAGGTATCAAAATGGAAGTTTTGAAAGTATATTACCTAGAATAGAAATCAAGTTAAAGTACGTTACTTTTTCATGCAATTTGCCTTAAATAAATTGATATATTTTTTTCCATTATTTGTGATCTTTAAATTTTTGATTTGTTAAAAAGTCTGGATACCAGTAGACCAAAAACCCTTTTGATAATACTGTTAAAATAGCATCTGTTTTTTCTTTTAAAAAAAATAAAAACCATATAATATATCTATTTTTAAGTTTTATATACACCATTAACCCAACTATTTTATTATATTTTTATACATTTTTTGTCTTGTTATAATTCATTCTAATCTTGTGTTTGGTTTGTAAGAATGAAAAAGATTTAGGGATTGTTTGTTTACATATTAATAGTTCAATTAAGAGGCAGTCTCTAAATCATTAAGAGGTGAATCTTGTTTGACAAAAAGAAAATGTCTCTTAATGGTTTTAAAACCTTCTAAATGATTTTGTATCTTGTGTCTCCCTTAACCATTAAGCGTCCTAATTTCATTGTAACCAATTACTAAACAATAATATTTCATTTTACACTATATCATGAGAGCCTCTTAATCATTCTACACCAAACCATTAAGCAATTGTCCAACAACCTCTTAGACTGATTTGGAATACAAATTCATTCTAATCTTGTGTTTGGTTCGTAAGACTGTTTGGATTTGAAATCCTATTGGTTTTTTTAAATACCTCAAACATAGGATTTTGAAATCCTATTGGGGTGGTTGAGATTTCACGGGATCTCGTAAGTTTTATATATAATAATGTTTAAAAATATGTTAAAAATATTTATTTTATAATAGTCAGTATAGTAAGCGGGTAAATGAATTATTTTTATAACTATTTATAATTTGTTATTACAAATTATTCATAAATAATGAAATTCAACCAAACACATGAAAGATTCTGATTCTGAATCCAAATCCTTTCAAATTCCAAATTCTTCCATGAAATCCAAATCCCTCAAAAAAGAATTCCATCAAATCAAACGCCCCGTTCTCCATGATATGGTAAAGTTGAAGAAAACACTGGGGGGGCGTTTTGTTTGATGGAATGGTGTTGAGGCATCTGGATTTCATGGAAAGATTTGGAATTTAAGGGATTTGGAATCTTTGGGGTGTTTGGTTTGATGGATTTGGAATTGAATGAAATGGAATTTTATTTTTTTTTATAAATAATTTATAAAAACAAAAATAATAAATAATTATAAAAATAATTAAATTACCTTTTTATTAATGAATTATTAGAAAATAAATGTTTTTAACATATTCTAAAACATTCTTATACATAAATCCTACGAAATCTCGTGAAATCCCAACCACCCCCGAGGGATTTTAAACTCCAATTTTTGCGGGATTTCAAATTCAGACAATCCTACAAACAAAATACGAGATTGAAATGAATTTAAAATCCAAATATCTCGATTTCATTCCATTTCTGTAAACCAAACATACCCTCAGTTACTTTGGATCTCTCTCACAAAATCTGTGTATTCAGATATCTGTTTGAGAGTTTTTTTAACTATTCATATTTAATGGGGTTTTTTTAAATACTTTCTGTAGCTCCTTTGATCGAATTTAGAGTCGTCAACGATAAGGTGGACTTCAATTGACGTGATAAGGTGTTAGAAGCCGGCTAAAAAAGAAAGAAAAACGGCTTCCGTCGTCTTTTTCCCGTTCACCTTCGATTGCGAAAGGCGCTCTTCTGATCCATTTGGTTGTTTATCTCCTGATGCAGTATATCATGTTCCTCAGACGCAAAACCTTACCAACCCTTGACATATGAACAAGAAAATCAGAAGACATCCTTACTCTATAGGGGTGCTAGCACTTGACTAATACAATAGAAAGTCGCCGATTGCTACTAAGAACCTAACAGAACTTTTTGGATCCCCCTAGTTGAAGACTATCGCCCACAATTAGAACCCAATCTCCGGTCAACGATCGAGTCCAAAGCTCACCTAAAACGGCGTAGCTGACGAAGTGGCGTTAAGCATCCCTAGCGGTACGAAAACAGAGGAAAGTACAATGTTATAATAAAAAATAACGAAAGTGGGTTACTATTTATTGCATTTTACCCTTTTTGATTCATTGAATGTAAGGATGACAAAATACCCTGTATTTGGCGGAGAACATGATACCCGAACCTGGTTTGATAAAGGACATATCACATATAGGCTATGGCACATGTGATACAAACATGTTGCGTTCACTGGCCATAGCGCAGGCTGACTTTTCCCGCAACCTTGATTGTGTTGACCAAGTTACACGCGTCCTTTTGGATGTGTTTGTATCACAGTAATTTTATTCTATGATCACATGTGATATGACCCTTCTCGCATTTCTAACAAATTGAGTGACTTCTCGCATGATCCTCCATCTAAACCTTTATATTTGATCTGTACACCCGACATCAATAAATTATGAGCTACCAATAAATATGGGCTTTGCGTTGTTATTATTAGGCGAAATAGATTACCTATCTTTTGATTACAAATTTGGGGACCGTTCATTATACAAAATCGTAAATCAAACTGTTTCTATTTGATGGATCAGTTAAATGAAGAAAGTATTGGAAGGACTTGTCAAGTTCGATTTGATTTGGTTTGATTTGATAGTTAACAATAGAATTAAAATACAATATACAGACTTTTTCAAGAACGCTTATAGTGCAAGTCGAAGGTACTCTTTGTTTGGAGCTTAATGGTATGAGGTGTTTATTCGTTCATACACACACGTATATATACAGGGATTGGTTCATGTGAGGAAAAGAAAATATATATATTCATTGATAAATATATACTAAAGAATTTCAATGCGTATATGCATATATATATATATATATATATATATATAGAGAGAGAGAGAGAGAGAGAGAGAGAGGGGTTTACTTTGCAAACCACGTTATTTGTACAAACCGTACAAAACTCATTCAACCAATCATAATTTTTCATTTTGTTCATTTTTTGTAATTATGAGAGGTTGATTAATCATTTTTATTGTGGAGGGTGTTAATCATAGATATTATCATCTTCATTATTTTAGTTTTAGAGAAATATATGAAACAGTTTCATTAAAATTTCATTAAGTATTATATGAAACAATTTCATAACCATATA
Organism: Cynara cardunculus var. scolymus; assembly: GCF_001531365.2. NCBI lineage: Eukaryota > Viridiplantae > Streptophyta > Magnoliopsida > Asterales > Asteraceae > Cynara > Cynara cardunculus. The sequence goes on from NC_037541.1 coordinate 11,560,932, forward strand.
TGAAACAACTTCATTAAAAAAAAGTATTATATGAAACAATTTCACAAGATTAAACAATTTCATGAAAAATTTCCATAAGATTAAACAATGAATCAACAGATGAGGGTGGTTTGCACGGTTTGTACAAACTGGGTGGTTCGCATTTGATCACTCCTCTATATATATATATATGTGTGTGTGTGTGTGTGTATAAATATATATAAGAGTTTTCACGGCTCTCAAATTCTTTGTGGTTCTTATGTGAACCTAAGTGTCTGTGTTTAGGGGGGGGGGGGTGATTCAAACGATATGAGATGGGTTTAAACGAGAACGTGTATATACCCATTAATCTGCGTATCACCACCATTATAATTAAGTTAAATAATGATATGGTTTTCCTCTAAAAATAAATAAAAGTGAAATATATGAATCGTTCTTGAATGTAGTTAAACGCTACCAATTGCTATTATTGTTCTAATTTCGTACCAGACACTCAACTTTCAAATTATCTTGCATGTATCGTCCCTCACTCTAACTTCCATCAAGTTGAGTTGTTAAGTGCCCTCACTCGCTAATCACGTGATATGGATTAGAAGAATTTGATTTCAAGGACCGTTAATCATCTTCGTGTTCTTCATCAAGTTCTACAGAGCTCAACCCAAAAATACTACTAAAAACCCTTGTCCAATCTACTTTCAGAGCTCAATCGAAAAACAAGACCTCAGAATTCACATCCAGAAAATGACAGCTCTGAACAGGACATAACAGAACAAAGATCACCATTTCACGTTTAACTTTGGGTTTTTTTTGGTTCATGATTAGATTTGATTCATAAACCTTGCTTTTGTTGATAGTCTTCTGGTCATGGGGCAGCTCTAAAACCTAAACAACACCAAGTATTCTTAAATGCAAAGTTAAGAGAGTGATGCAGGCCTAGACATAGAGGACCAAACGTTAGTGTTACTGGAATCCCATGACCGAGCCAACAAGAAGTGTCGCAGATAAACGCATATAACTTTTGCTACATGTATTGGGTTCAGGCCTTGATACACCGATTTGAAGCTTAGAATGAGGAGCATACCTACCTTGGGTAGGACCTGAAGAGACCTACAAGATTTTTGAGTCGAAAATGTCGTTTAAACATGTTTTAAGACACTTTTTCTGCTTGGGCTTTTATATTTGACCCATCGTCTCTTTTTGGGGTTGTTTCATTTTGAACTCTTTATCTATATGTTGAAGGCGTAAATGGATGGTCACCTGATCAATAATAGAAAGTTCATTTTTCATAGGTTTTCAGTGAATTCGAGTTTGAGCATAAAGCTTGGCATTTGATTGAACAAGCATTAGAAGAGGTGATTCATAGGTATTCACATAATTAACGGGTTTAACCTTTAGTTTGATTATTGTACGCTCCATCAGAAAGGCTTCTCCTTGCTTCAAATTGCTAAGTGTAAATTCAGAAAACACGTTTACAAGGCTTGTTTAACTTGTGAAGACTAAGTGTAAATTCAGAAAGCAAACTCAGAAGGCAAGTTCAGAAAGCCTATTTTTGAAGTTCGGTAGGTAAGTCATCCTATACTGTATTATAAAGCATTTGACAAAAACTCTTAAAAATCATTTTTTATGCACGAAGTACTGTTTATTGATGCGTATTACTTGAAATTCAAGATTACAAATAAACTGTACATAATTATAACTTATTAAAACTTCATGTTTGAATTCGTGTAACCAACTGCATGGATTCCATTTAGGGCGGGACAGTTCATAACGCCTTGACTAAAATAATCTAATAGAAAGTCAAGGGGCTTGAAAGCTTACTTCTTAATTAGCTAAATTCCTGAGATCGATAAATATAGTCAAATACAAGATAAATATTTCATTTTAAATATAAAAAATCTAAAATATAATTAAGATTATCGTTGAGTTCTTACAAAATACTTAATTATTATTTTTATAAAGAATTATATTATTAAATCAAAAAGAAATTACTTCGTTATTAAATCTAAATTAAATTATAATAAAAATAGTTAATTTAATACTAATATTGATATATTTATTTTCGAAACTTTATGATATCTTCAAATTTATATTTTATTCAAAAATAAAAACATTATCTTTTTCTTAAAACCACATAAAAACCGTATTAAAACATCTACAGAGACAGAATAAAACAAAAAATTAAAATCGAAATATATCTCGCTACATTGTGCAATTACATTTGTAGTATATATAAATGTGTCTCTTATTAGCTCTCATATGATATTCAAGAATCCATACATTTATTTGCAGTTTTCCACCACTTTCCTCTAGAGTAAATTACAATTTTTGTCCCTGTAGTTTGTTATTAGTTTTGATTTTCATCCTTATGATTTAAAATTTGCGATTTTCATCCCTATTGATTGCTATTTATTACTATTTCCATCCCGTGTTAATTTCTACCTTTAAATACAAGGACCTAAAACAGTAACGAATTGTAAACCATAGTGACTGAAACAACAATAAATTATAAGGACAAAATAATAGCAATGAATTACAAACTATGAAAATAAAAATTGCAATTTTCAAAGCACGGGGATGAAAATCGCAATTTTTAACAAACCACATGAATGAAAGACGTAATTTCTCTTTCTTCTATTTTACAAGTCTTCAAAACCCATAATTATATATTCAAGGTTCAACTCGTTTTTTTTTAATTCAAACTAAGGGTTCGTTTACCCAAATGCTTATCGGATAAGCGTTTATCGCTATGAGTCAACATTATAATTTATTGTACTGGGTAAGATTGTAGTAAATCAAAATGGTATTGTATGCAACAATTTACCCGGTAAGCACTTACCCGGGTAAGAGTCGTCACCCTCACTTACCGGGTAAGACTCTTCATCTTTACAATTGTTTTTACCGAATAAGATTTTTGACCCTTGCCATGTTCAGCTGATAAGGAAAGTTACCCGGTAAGCACTTTCCGGGTAAACGTTTAGTAAACGGCCCCTAAAACAACGTTAAATTATCAAAATCAAATGAATATACCTGGTAAAGAAAAATAAAAGTAAATTGCAAATTTTGAACTGATTCCTATTTTGTATAACGTACTTTCAAAACCTTCATTTCAGTACCTTATGTGTAACATCTCAAATATTTTTAGGTATTTGGTTTACATATGAGAATACATGAAACTGCTACGTACTTTGGTCTAATTCCTACGTTGTGTAACGTACTTAAAATCAAATATCTGAGACATCACATCTGAGATACCAAAAATGATGTGTCACAAAATAAGATTCATACCAAAATAAATTGCATTTTCATATAATTTGCCCAAAAATCAAATATCAAAAACTACTCATCTTTGACTTTGACTTTTGACTTTTATGAGATTCAAGACATAAAGCAGCAAGCAACAAGAATGTCAATCAACTCTTTCCTATTGATTCCTAAGAGGTTCAAGAAATAAGCATTTTAACAAGAATACATACCAACAACTCCCTACCCTTTGACTTTTGACTTTGACTTTGACTTTGACTTCTAAGAAACCAACAACACTACTACAACATTTTCTATCCCATAAGTTTAAAGATTCTTGTTAATTAATTTGTCTCAAATATCCTAAAATCAGTTGATAAATGAACCCCCAAGTTATATAGAAGAAGAAGAAGAACACGTACCACAGATTTAATCTTCGCTCAACGACACATTCATGTCTGTAGCCGCTCTTCTCCAGTCGTGCACGGCTGCAGACGTGCAGTTCTCGAGTTGGAAGTTACGAGTAGCGGTGGAACCGCTCTTTCCTGCTGTGGAACCGTCGTGCACATTTTCATTGAACTTCTGCTGCTCTATTTTGGTAGCATGAGGTTCGGTGGTGGGTGGTGGGGGTGAGGAGAGTTTAACCACGGTCTTTGGTTTTTTCGGTTTTGGCTCAATAGGACTGCCTATGTTCGGTAGAAAACTGGCCACGACAACCTGACATGAACACGACATGGGAAATGATAAGAAAAAAAATGTTTCCTTTTCTATATTTTGTTGACGAGGAAATCAACTGTCCCAAAATAAGGTCCACAAGTGTCCACATTTCTAGCTTAGTTTGTCTCAAAATAAGTGTCACTACCTACTTTCCAATCCTACCCTTCATTATGAGATGGAGAAATTTGTTTACTCCCTCCATGATTAAAGGTAAAATCGTCATTTAGTTGATTAAAAAGTGTAATAATTACACGTTTCTAAAACTGTGCCTTTTCAATGTGGACATTTATTTGGGACGGATGGGGTAGCATTTTTAAGTTCAAATTTTCCTTCATTTGATCTCTAAAGTCAAATTGTACCTATTCTAAAACGAATAAGGGTGTACCTGAACAGGACCAGCGGCCGTGAGAAGGCCTCCAAGCTGACCTCCAACCACGCGCCCATCTGGGCTAGATAATGCTATGCTCATTTTACTTTCTTGGGATAATACTCCTTCAACCTCCGGTGTGAAAGATCCAGATAACGAAAGAATTTCAAATCTTCCCTACAAGAAAGTATGATAGTATCAAGTTAAGTAACGGAAGAACGATTTCAAAGAACTAATAAAATTACGTTTCACACCTCATATGTTACGGTGCCTCCAGACGAACTGGCATGGCGCAGAGTCACATGTGAAATAACACCAAGGGCAGAGAGAATGCATATTGACCGCGGCCCATCTTTTGTGAACGAAATGATTTTAGAGGTAACATCCTGAAAAGGTGAATCACAATTATTCAAAAGCAAAGATTATGCAATTTACTAGTTGTCTAGTTCTTTTAGTATAAATGTTTAAATTTGATAGTGATCGTAGGTGTCAATTTCTAGATGAACTTCTACCGGGTACGCCTTATATACCACTTTTGGGGAAGAGTTATTATGAAAATTTCATAAATCATCATCAAATCAAAAAAAATTCATTCACATTCTAACCAAACCAAACCAAACCACAAAAACCCAGTATATCCCACCCGAAGGTGGGTCTGGGGAAGGTAGGATGTACACAAACCTGACCTCTACCTCAAAGAGTAGAACGGAAGTTCCGTGACCCCCCCCCCCCCCCGGAAAGTGTGCGAAAAGAAAGGATAAAACTTGTTTTCTTCTACATTCTCTAGATGAATATATATATATATATATATATATATACACATATACATATATATGTGTAGAGAGAGGAAGGTTCAAACGAGAACGCTAACTATTTAAGATAACAAGAAAAGGTTGTTAATGTACAAAATCACATGTGATTTTACTTTCACATCACGAAAATGGAAGCGGACGACTTTTGAACCTGTATGATTATATACGTGAATATATATATATATACACACACACACACACACATATATATATATATATATATGTGTGTGTGTGTGTGTGAATCATATATGATTTAGTACGTGAATCATATATGATTTTGTACATTAACGGCATTTTTCTTGTTTTCTTAAATAGTTAGCATTCTCGTTTGAACCTGTCCCTATATATATGATATGGATAGCATATAAGCACAAAGAATAAGCATATTGAGTTAAAATCAAATTGTACTTGCATTAATCATGAGAATGTTGTATTGTATCATTAGTCACTCGTTATGACTTCACCAAATACCAATCAAGAAACCTATTATTATCCAACCAAAAAGAAGTTTTGATCAATAACATGTATGCAGAAATCCACAAAAATAACATAAGATCAAATGGACATCAGGTTAGACAAAGAAACTGTCGACAATCATATTTTTTTTTATCATTTCAATTTCCTTCAATCTCTTTGAAGAAAGTAAGTGAGCCTCATGAATTTTGTACACTGAAAAGGTTTTGGTGTCCACCTACCTTATACGAAAAAAATACAAATAACAATGGAATGACGTAACCAAAAAAAGAAGCTGAAACATTATCATGCATAACTAGAATTGCAACATGATTAAACTTAGAATACACAAAAGAAGACTAGAATATAATAGAAATTTGCCACCCATCACTGCACAAATAGCAGAGGCAGCAACGGTTTTCAATGACATTTGTCTTCTTTATGTCAAGTAAACATACCTCTCCTGGGTTAACAGTGACCATGTGAGGGGTAAAACTTCCACCAGATGAAATCTTGTCACCTACAGTTACAAATATTGAGATTATATAAGTTCATACAAAACAGACCCACAAAAAAACAAAGAATTTTGGACCCTTACTATTAGTTAAATATCTAAACTATCCTTGATTTACATATTCATGTGAATCTCTAAGAACAACTCCAACAAATTCTCCAAAATAGAGAAAATAGAGATTTTGGGGATTTTGGGCAAGTTTTTTGCACCAACAAATTCTCCAAAACCTTCCTTCAGAATGGAGAAAGTAGGAGAGAGCGTGAAATTCTCCAAATTTGGAGAACTCCCCAAAAATGATTACCATGAGAGAGAATATTTTATTATTATTATATTCCCACCGATAAGAAACTTTGAAATAAAATGTTTAGCAGAGAGAAATAATATTTTATTAAATGTAATGGATATTTTAATAATATAATCAATGTTGTAATCTGCAAAATGAAGAAGTTGTTGGAGTTGAAGGGAAATTTTGTTAGAGATGTTGAATTTTAATTCTCCATTTTACAGAACTTCTGGAGAATATGTTGGAGATGTTCTAAAGTGATTTTTTTATTCGGAACATGCTAGTTTTGAACTCAAAGAATCTGAACATATGAACCTTTTGATCATAGGTCCTACAAAGTATTAAATTGAAACTTTTTGTGATAAATTAGAAAAATTAATAAAATATCAATCAACTTCGTATTTTGAAGTACTAAATTTGACATCAAACAATCTAAATATATCTCTAACTTAGAATGGAGGTAGTATTTGGCACACTCGAATTAACCAAATTTATTATAAGAATTTTACACAAGCACCATGAAGAATTAACATAAGCCGGTTTTCATCAAATGGACTACAGGATAAGTACTTGGTGCAAAAACCCCTATCATTTTGTCCGCTTACATTCTTAAATTTCATTTCTTGGGTCCTACCCACAAAATGAAAATGAGAATGCGCAAAACCGATAGTGAAGCATCATGCCCAAATAGAACCCAAATGTCAAGCTAAGTTAATGGTAAGAATTCAGCAAATTTAGACATCAAGCAATTGATGAGTGTGTGCATTATTCAGACAAATTAAGTCGGTCAGTCTTAGCTCTCATGTGACTGACATATAAACTCAAAGATATCTCGGAATGTAGACTAAATAAAAAGGCAAAGTAATCTGATTTATGGACACATTTGAATCTAAAGTAGATAAAAGCAGTACCTAAGTTTATACTCCCATACGTATGCTTTGGCTTGGTCTCTGAAGAATTCATTTTCCCTTTCTTCTTTTTCTCAACCATATAGCTGCTCCCACTTCCTTCCCCTTCACCAAATTTTGTATCAGAATAGGCAGCGGAGGCTGGCGGAGCAGAGGCAGAGATGGGAATTGGTGACAATGTGCGACCACTTTCACCTCCACCAGCAACTACACCATCTGGGCCATACTTCCTTGGCCTACCCCTCTTTTTCTTTATCAAGGAACTCGGCCCACCACCACTCAATGGTGAAAAACCAGGTGGTCCAGTGAGCAGGGTAGAGCTATCATTCCTTGGGGCCAATTGATAGCTTGATGGAGCCTCAGGTGCTATTGTTTCTACTGCTGGCATCATATTTTCCCTTGAATCCATGCTGATCAGCAAGCTTCTACACTAGAAACAAAAAAAATTAAAAGTTAATGCTCATCAAACTTGAAAATTTAAGAAATTAAAAGTTACTCCTCTTCAAAGTTAGTATTCCCTCCATTTTGATTTTTAGATCATAAACCTAGAACAGTTCAAATCCACAACTCTGATTGATGGTTTTCTGTATTTTAGCTCAAACATTTTCTAATATAAGAGTCCTTTTTATCGATTAATGCAATTTAAATTCCTTTACATATAACAAAACGAATTAGGCCTAGAAAAGAATGTTGATTAGTGGAATCTATATCTGAATTTGAATTCTATCACCAAATACAAATGAATGTGAATTACATGGATATTAAAACTGGGCCCCTGAGTTAGAATTTGTCGGATATTACCCGAATTCGAATAACATCAAACTCAATTAAGTCAAAATTATTCATATATGAATATGTAAATTATCCAAATCCGACTCTGACTCTAAATGGAATAAACGTTAAAGTTTTTAAACCTTAAAAACAAGAAAAAGTTACAAACACAACAATTAAAAAGAAAATAACAAAAACAAACATGACAAAGTTTAATCATTTCCACACCCAAAAATAACATTCATAGTTGCGTGAAACCGTAACCAATTAGAAGTGAAGGGTTCAGTTTTCATTTATAAATGAACTTGATGTATATATAAGTCAAACCAAACCGAGCCTGTATGTCCCACTCGAAAGCAGGGTTTGGGGTAGAATGTAAGCAGACTTATCCCCTACCCCAAAGGGTAAAAAGGCATTTTCCATGAAGACCCTAACTTGTAAAAAATTGTGAGCAAAAAGGAAAGAAGAACGAAGACTAGCAAATAGTAAGCAACAGAAACAGAAAAAATATATATATAAATTGAAATTACCTTGCTCTTTTAGTCTATATGTAACACAAAATATAGTATTGACAAGCATTCGAAATTCAAGATATAATCCACAAAATATTTAATAGGATCTAATACAACTATATTCAAATTCTTATTTGACTAAAGTAGGAATGACACGAATAAAACTTGAATATATTATAGCTTGTTAGAAATTTCTAACCAATTGGTAACCAGATTTTTCTGCTAGAAACAATTTATTGAAGCTGAAAACTTAATCAGTATGAAACGTCAAAATTGGATTCTGACTTAGAATCCAGAATCAGAAAAAAGTAAAAAAACAAAGTAAGTAACAAAAAATCGAACGAATCATCTAAACAAATTGAAGAAACACAAAACTGATCATGGAGTAAAATCGAGAAGAAAGTAATAAATTCATTATGACAAAATTGCATTTTTTTTTTTCTGATAATAAGGCCACGAATTCTCAACAGTCAGAACTTCATAAATCCAGATTAATCATTAAAAAATAGCATAATCAATAAGGAAAAACGAAATTTAACTAAAATTAGCAAAAGAATCATTCTACATTATCTTCATAATCCAAAAATATAAACTCGAACAAGTAATCAAATCACAGTAACTCACTTTCGAGAAGAAAAAAAAAACTACTTACACAGTTACACTTCAGTATTCGCCAGAAAGCTCTTCAACTGCAAAACAACACAACACAACACCAACTAAACAATCAAAACCCTAGAAATTGAAATCAAGCATCATAAATCACCAAATAAAACCCTAATTTTGAAGAAAGCATTACCGTTTCCGATGAAAATGGAGGAGTTCTTGAGCTGTCCGAAGTTAATAGAGCAAAATTTACCCACACTGAAACCCAGAAACTGTGTGTGATTTTTCACAGATGCATCGATTCTGTGTGTTTGTGTGTGTGTAAATGTAAATAAAAAATAATATTAATTATTGGGTTGAAAAAGGTAATAATTCAAAATTCTCATAAATGAATTGTTTTTTGCAAAATCCGACAAAAGTAAATTTTGATTAAATGAAAATTTTCAAGTCCGCCCTTTAATATTAATATATATTAAAAATTATTATTTTTAAATAAATTAATTTTAAAATTAAAAATATTAATTAATACCATAAATATTTTAAATTTTCTATCAAATATTTGATTTCATTGTAAATTTTGTGACCGATTTTAAAAATATAAATGCAAAATCAATGATAATTTATAAATGTTTTACTCTTTTTTCTTACCTTTTATGTATATAAATGACATAATTTGTTATATACTTCAGTTTTAGGTGACATTTATTTTTTAAGAGGTGTTAAAGTCTGGAGTATGATTTTATTTTTGATTTATAAAAGATGCTTCTGAAGTCTAAAATCTGGATCAATAAGATTATTTATTTTTATGTCTGAAATCTGAATCGGTTAAACTAATGCAAAAATATAAAAGATACATATTTTGTTACAAAAGTATAAAAGATAAATAGTTTTTGCTAATAAATTACTTTCGGCCCCCAAAATATGAACCATTTTTTTTATTAACCTGGATTTCCAACCCGCTATGCGAGCCGACTAATCCCAGGACGACCACTTGTTTTGCATATAGCCCGGAGTCACCGCATTTGAACCTCCGTAGCCACAAGGGGATTTTTATTTCTCCTTGAATTTGAACCTAAAATCTTCTGGTATTTTTGACCTTTGGGGCCAATCAGACACTACCCTTGTGGTTAAAATATAAACTATTTGATAGATGGTATATTATAATTAATAGTTATTAAAGGATATATTTCCAACTTAAAATTTCAGAGGACATTTAAAGCTCTTAAATCTCTTATTTTAGAAATAAAACAAACGCACTTAATACTCAAACGTCTGAACGTATCAGACTTCAGAGATATTAAAAGGTAATGAAAAACATATATTGAATTCATTTTGGTTTAATTTGATCTGATTTATAACAAAATAAAGAACAATTATACTCAACACTTTATTCCAAACCAGTTTCTTTTAGCCATCATATCCGGGTTTTGTTTATATCTGAAAGTACTGAAAAGATGATATAATATCTGTATATTTAAATAAAAATATAAATTATAAAAATATTCCTTCATAATAAAAAGTTGGGATCTTTTCTCCAGGAAATACAACTTGTTAACATGGTGTAATCATTTATTAATGAAAAAATTGTATTTAATTATTATTATTATTATTATTATTATTATTATATATTAAATAATTTAAAATAAAACAAAAAAACGTTACTTTAAAAAAAATACCTAAATAAAGTGGTAAGAGGGAAAACAGAAAATTGAAAAAAGTTGGTCAGGTTTCAACCCCCTTTGACCATATTTTTGTCGTTATTCTGATTTATAAATAAGACCCTTTTTTATTTTTATATATAGAGCAAATTACAAATTTGGTCCTTATAGTTTATACCTTTTACCCATATTCGATCCAAAATCAAAATAAATACAAAAATGGGGCTCGTAAGTTTACATTTTCGCATGGTCTGAGTCCCTGCCATTAATGGAATCGGAAAAATCTGTTAACTCGATTAAGTAAAAGGGTATTTTGGTCTTTTCATGTTTTTGTCTTTATCCTATTTTAACCTTTTCTTTGTGTATACACACACATCCCTACATATTTATATATACACACATACACACACCTTCATATGGATAGTCATAGGTTCATTTGAGAAGTGTTAAATATATAAGAAATAAAGAAATGATCCTAGCCTCTTCCATTAAAAAATTAACGATCAAGATTTGAGGGGCTAATTATGCAGTATTGTATAATTCGGTCGTATGATAACAATATGCAAAAAATAAAGGAGTAGTTCCATAACTTTTACAAAAAGGTGGCAAACAAATTAGAGTACATGCATATGTGAACTATATGTGATTCATATATGAACTATATGTGAATATGTGAACCCATGTGATTCACGTATAAACTATTTAAGTAATTCACATATGAACTATATGTTCATATGTGAACTATTTAACTGTTTCACATATGAACTCCTGTAATTGACATATGAACTATTTAACTAACTCACATATGAACCCTTGTGATCACATATAAACTCTTTAATTGATTCACATATGAATTATTTAACTAACTCATACATGAAGCTGAATGATTTGCATATGAATAATTTAAGTCATTCATATATGAACTATTTAATTGATTAATATATTAATCTTAGATTCACTTATAGTATTATAGTTTTAGGATCCAAATCAACGTCTTGCTCAATATCGCTTTTTGGATTCAGATTCATACTGAAAAGAAAACGAGACTTGATCGAGAAATAATTAAGAAAAACTTGGTGTTTTTCATTTCCTTAAGGCAATCAGCTCTCTTCTACTACTCTCCTGTGTGTGAAGAAAATTTTAATGTTCTTCATTTCCTTGCAAGTACTCTTTGTATTGTTCTTGTAAGTTCTTCTTTGTGTAAGATTGTTTAGGTTAGGTTATCATTTCCTTCTTCCGTAATAATCTGTATTGTATCTTTGTGTGTTAATTCTTGATATTTATCAATAAGAATTAAAAAGTTGAAAAAAAACTGAGTAATTGTATTCAACCCTCCCCCTTTCTACAATTGCTTTTTGTTTATTGTCATCTCATTTGGGACCAACGAGTGGTATTAGAGTCATAAACTAGATCTGCAATGGGCTCTTCTTCTACCAACCCCGCTTCTTCTTCCTACCATGACAATGACACTATTTCCAAGCCTCTAAAGTTCAAGAATAACAACTTTCGTATGTGGAAAAGTCGCATGACACTCTTCCTTGAGGATGTTGATAATCAATATATCTTTATCTTTAAAGATGACATTATTGTTTAAAAAGTTTGGCTTCGTCATGGAAAGAACAAAGATAAAGGTGACTCTTCAAATGATTCTGATGATGATGAAGAGAAATCTGATTATATTGGAAGGTTTATCATCAAAGATCTTAAGTAGTACAATAAAGATGACAAAATGAAAGTTTCCTTGGATACCAAGGTAAGGGCTACCATTGCCTTGTCTCTCATTTATGATGTTTACCACCTTTTGGTGAACCTCACTACTGCTAAGGACATGTGCAACACCCTATGTGTTCTATATGAAGGAACCATTGAAGTAAAAAAAAAAGTAAGAAGATTGGTATCGTTAAGCAATAAGAAGATTGGTATCGTTAAGCAATATGAACTCTTTGTACATGAGAAAGGTGAATCTCTCACCGAGTACTACAATAGGTTTAACATCCTCCTCAACGATCTGAAGATTCATGGCAGAGTCTATGATAATGATTAAATCTTATGCAAGTTCATGGACTGTTTACCAGATTTCTCAGAGAACATCTGCACTTGCATCAAGACAACCAAAGATCTTGATTACATGACTCTTACTGCTCTTTATGGAACTCTCCATAATTATGGGCAGACCAAGATTCAAAAAGGGCATTCTTAAAGGATCCTAAAAGTACTCGTGGTGTTCTTCTTTGCAATGATACGATGAAGTTTGTAAATGAACCCCCTATCACTTGGCTGACTCACTCTGATGAAGAAGTTGTCATATAAGAAGAAATTGATGAAAACTATGTGGGTGATGCTCATGATGAAGGTGATGGACCCACAGTTGATGACTTATCTGACAAGATAGCCATAATGGCTACCAACTTCAAGAGGTACATCAAAAAGGTTTTTCTAAGTTCTCTCCCAGATCTATGGTCACCATCGAATTATTCGTTAGTAATAATAATTATTTAGAACTTTATTAATTATTTTTATTCGATATATTTGATTGTCAAAGACGAATGTCACAATTCTAAAAATATGTTTTGTAAATTACATGAAATTTAAAGTTATATATTTCTATTGTTTCATAAATAGTAAACTTTTTGATAAATATTTTATTAAAATATTTAATTTAATTTTTTTGAAAAACTAATAATTAACTAAGATATGTAAGATTGATCAATTTTATTTTTATTTATATTATTATATGTAATGGTATTTAAAATTTACTAAATTTTAAACATATTTCTTTTGTTATTTTATATCTTTCAGCTAGTTTTTGCCAAATTTATTAAGTTCATCAGTTAGCTTATTACCTACCAGCATGAGCTACCAGCTAGCTTATCAGCACAACTATCTTATCAGCTAGTTTTCCAAACATAGCTTTCCGAGCTTTTTGACGTTTTTTTTTTCAATTCTAACGTTGATTAATATTAATTGTTATTTATTACTACTAATTATTAATAAATATTAATTATTACTAATTTTGATAAATATTGATTGTTAATTAATA
>NC_037541.1:11575159-11600953 GCF_001531365.2 Cynara cardunculus var. scolymus
TCTAAAATCTATTTTAACAAATCCAAATTTATAATATATGTAATCAATTTAAGTTTTTTTAATTAACGTATTATATTATTTGATTTTCTTTACTATCTTATTTGTTTTAATTAATATATCTTTATATACATAAAAGGAAAACATTGGGGTATTGAGGTGACACCATGAGAATTGAGTATTCTCAAATGATGAATTGTGGTTGAGTTTTAGTTTTCTCACATTAGTGAAAAGTTGAAAGATTTGAACAAATGAAAGTGTATAAGAAAGGTGGATTGAATGCCTTTGTGTCAAATCATGGGGTTTGCATAATAGGATTGTCTTATTTTGGATGATTCTTTTTAAAATTTATAACCATGGTTGGAGTCAAAACCAACCAAATGGTAAAAATTATAATACAAATATAAAAGTGAAACCAAAGATGATGACTTCGCAACATGAGGTTTGATTGTTCATCAAATCTGAAATAAGTTTGACTTTTATCATCTAAAATTGGTAGAAAGATGATAGTTCCGAAAAAGATGATGAATGTATAAAAGCGTGCTTTAGGGTGTACGCGGGTTGGGTTGGACTGTTTTTTTGACATTTTTACTACTCAACCCAATTATGGCGGTTTGGAAAATCTCAACCCAACCCAAACCCTTGCGGGTTAGGGTCAAATAGGTTGGTTTGACGGCCGGTTACTAAAATTCATAAAGTTGACAAATGAAATATGATAAATAATACTAAAAATATACCCAACAAAGTCATTAATTATTACAATCATTCAAAAATATATCTAAATCCTCAAGTTTTGGAATCAAATTTCAAAAGTTTAAATGATAGCATCCAATTCAAATCCTCAATCAAGTACAACCGTCTTGGACCTTCCCGACGCCGATGTTGCATTCTCCTTGAGTTTGTCTACAATTCAAAAAGAATATTAAAACCATTTATTAAGAATATATAAGCATGAAAAAAGAACAATTGTTAAGTTTACCTTCTTCAAGAAAGTCATAAGATGATAGGGGCGCCAGATTTGCATTTCGGTTGGCGGTCGGCACTTGGCAGTCACGATTTGCAGATTTGGGGACGCTATACAAGTATACGATGTGAGAACGTGAAGTCGAGAACTGAATCAGTGAATTGAATTGGAGTATTGCTCCTACTGGGCTTAGGCATGGCAACGAGGCGGGGATGGGGCGGGTTTTGTAATCCCCGGCCCCGGCCCTGGTTTGTAATATCGTCCCCCGGCCCCGGCCCCGGTCCTCGGCGGGTACGGGGATTATCATTTCGTCCCCGGTCAAATTCTAGCAATCCCCGGTCAAAACCCGGTAAACCCTGGTCAATCCCCGGTCAAAACCCGGTAAAAAGTATGCTTTAGTTTGATTATACCGGGGATCCCCGGCCCCGACCCCGTCCCCGTTTTGAGTAACATTCCCCGTCCTCGGCCCCGTCCCCTGTTTGAGTCTACCGGGGATCCCCGGCCCCGGGACCCGTTTTAGCGGGGAATCCCCGTCCCCGTTCGGGTCGGGTGAACCGGGTTCCCCACCGGGTCGGGGCAAATCACCATCCCTAATTGGGCTTGACTTAGACAATAGTTGGATTAAGTTTGGGCTATAAATTGGACGATTGATACTAATTTTTGGGTTGTACATTAGACTAAAAAATATACATATTTTTGGGTTGTAAATTATAATTTTGTAAATATTATATATATATATATATATATATGGTATATTTCTTTTACAACCTTGTGCATTTGTACAACATTTGCAACCCAATTAATTGATATATTTATAGAAATGATTGGAGTTCATTTATTATGATTTGAATATTTATGTAATATGAATAGAGTTTATTAATTATGATTAATACTTTATATTAGAAAACAATTAATTGATTAAAAATTGAATGGTTGAGATGAGGGTTGTATAGGGTGTAGGAATAGCAAAGGGTGTAGAATAACATCCCTCTATATATATACATAATTTTATAAAAATAATATATATTATGGCGGTTTGGGTTGGATTGAGTTATGCTAACCCAATTTCAACTCTCCTAATTAGCGGTTTAGCGATTTGGCGGATTGGGTTTAATTAGGTTGTTAGCGGGTTGGGTTGGGTGGGTTTCGCGAGTTGACGGTTTTTTGTACACCCTAAGCATGATGGAGCTTTGAAATATATAACAATGGTTGAAATCAAAACCAACAAATTCGTAAACTCTTTGTGCAAAACGAACGCAAATGATACATTTTGGGCCCCTCCGCTACTGCTGATTCAGTCCCTTTGTGTTCCGTCCCTGTTTTTATTTATCTGTAAATTGTTCAAAAATACCACTTTATTTTTAGGAAATATTGTAATCCATTTAGTTACTTTATCATATGTTTGGTAATAGAAAACATAAGAATAATATTAATATTTGCTATTTTTGTTAATATAAATAAATTGGTGATATTAGTTATTTCCATAAGATCCAATTTTTGCATTCATCAATAGATATTTAAGGGTGTGTTTTGTATTTGGATATGACAGAATAAAACAAAACATAGACCATTGTTTTATGTTTAGTAGGACTTTTATATGGAACAAACAGAAACATAGTAGAACAAAGTGGAACTGGTGTGTTCCACCCCCATCCCATGGAACAAAGTGGAACAAACCTATATTTTACTAATATAACATCAAAATAGAACCTAATTCTCTTCTAACACATCAAATACGCCTTTTTCTTTACATTTTTTTATTATTTAAATTTTACTTATTATATTTTATGTTTTTTAAACTTTCACTTTACTGTCCTTAAAATATCATTGTAACACCCCTAAAATAAGAGTAAATTTAAACCAAAAATTGACATAGAAATAAAGACTATAAAATGGAAAATCACCCAAAGAGGGGAAATAGTGCAGTGACTACAACCCAAATATATTAGAGGATAAATAACAACCTACTAATCTAAACTACACTAAGTTTAGATTATGGATGAGTGTTCTTCAAAAGAATCTTGTCAAAGTGTAACGCTGACTTGACTAAAAGCTAATGACCCCAAAGGTATCTCTACCGGTATCCAAACTCTCCGCTCAAGACTTTGGAGCCTTACTGTTAAAAGAACTTGGCGTACATGTCATTTAAGATAAAGTGTTAGGCTTAACACCCGGTGAGAACAAACATTTATAAATATTGCAAGTAATTAAACTGTATGAGTCAAAGACCTTCCAGCCTAGTGGTAAAGGCTTGGGCATGGCATAGTCATGAACCCGAGTTCGAGCCCTGGGAGGGGAGTGTTGGCGACATTTAAGTGGGGTCATGCTTAGCCTCCAAAATTGCCGGGGATTAGTCGGGCTTTGGCCCGGACATCCTTACAAAAAAAAAAAATTAAACCGTATGAGTTTATAAGTTTAATTCAAAACTTAAATTCATGTATTTCCATATAAGCCAAAATACATCTTACGATGATGGGGGAGACCTGATTTTCATGTGTAGTGGTGGAACACAAAACTAGACCACAATTCCATGTTATAAAGCTCAAACTAAAGGTCAATAGCTAGTGGATTCATCCAACCTGTGATTTATAATTCAAAACCCCCGATGATCCTAGTTATACTCATTCATTAGAAATTACATCATACGACCAATGACTAGTATCCGGCTACACGAGTCCATACCAAGTCGACCTAATGGTCAAATGCCTATTTCTAGTTACAAACAGAAAGACTATCCCACTTTGAATTAAAACTAACTCCTATGCTTATAGATCCATTGTATTACAGTCTAACATGTGCCACAACTTTAAAGTGACCAACTATACTCATACATATAGTTTTCATCATTCAAATGTTCTCGTAAAATCATTTTATCTCGAGAGTTACCAAATAGGACAAAGTTCTCATAACACCTAAAAAAACCATAACATGTTCATCATCTGGTCCAAGAATTCATAAATACAATAATCATCTTGTTTTCAAGAAATGAAAACTCCTTTTTCCAAAGTATAACCATTTTCCCCTGAAATACCTCCAAATATATAGTTGACAAAAATAAACATATAAACCACAAGGGTGGTGACTGATTTGTTTGAGTTTGGTTCCAAAGGTCAAAAGTACTAGGAGGTCTTAGGTTCAAATCCAATAAGGAATAAAAATCCCCTTATGGCCACGGATGTTCAAATGCGGTGACTTCGGGCTATCTGCAAAGCAGGTGGTTTTACCAAATGTTGAACAATTGTTCTATTAGTTCTATTATGTTATGTCCTATCTAATTATATCTGAATACCTAACGCACCTTAAAAAACATGACGTTTTGTAGTGAAAAACTAACTGGACATTTGGTTTGATGAAATGGTTTTGAAGGATTTGAATGTTTGATTTGTAAGATTTGGAAATGAAGCTGAATTCCACTTTTTATAAATAATCTGTAAAAATAAGTTATAAATAATCGTGAAAATAATTAAAGTACCTTTTTTTATTACTCGATTATCACAAACAAATATTTTTAACATATTTTAAAACACTATTACAAACAAATCCCATAAAATACCCATCATTGCAATAAGCAACATGAAATTAAAATGACATTTAATTTTAAATGAATATATATATATATATATATATATATATATATTTAAATTAGTCTTATGATGAAAAAGAAATGCTTTTTAAAACTATATGATATTAAATATATAAAAATCAAATAATCAGTTATAATAAAATGTGATATAAAAATAAAGAGTCTTTGATCTAGCGGTATGTGAGTCATTGACCTCCTAAGAAGTTAAGGGTTCAAATTTCATCAAATATGAGGAGGGTGTGTAAGTTTATTTATTCTATTTACCGTATATAAATATTATATATTTAAAAAATGTGATATAAAAGATAAAGATTGGTGTATTACAAGTCTTTAATTGTTTGAAATTAAAATAAATTAGAAAATAAGCTGTTTGAATGCTTTTCATATGCTCATTATTTAAAATTAATTAATAAATGAGCATTTTTATATACCATTAAAGTATTTAAGGTCGTGTTTGTTTCGTCATTCCGAGTAATCTTCAAGATTTAGGGGTCGTTTATCAAATACGTATCCGGTAAATGCTTACCAGTAAAACTTAACTCTATTATTTACTTACTGGATAAGATTTTAGTCCACCAAAACGACATCGTATGCAACAATTTACCCGATAAGTGTTTATCGTAGTAAAAGTCATCACCCTCACTTACCGGGTAACACCTTGGTCCTTGTCTCGCTCTTACTGGATAAGATTCTTGGTCCTTACCATATTCATCCGATGAAATAATGTGATTTGATAAGCATTTACCCCAATAAGTGTTTGGTAAACGGGCCTTTAATAGGAAATTCAAAACCCATCGACGACTGAATTTAATATTTTAGGGTCTAGTAAAGAATGGACACTTCATTTCCTGGAATCTGTTGCGAAAGACACGTATATGCTCCATATTTTTTCCCCCTCTTCTTTCTTCTTAGACTATGAGTTGTTTGACAGTTGCTGAATGATTTAATGTAAAATGATTAAGTGACTCTCATGATATAGTACAAAATAAAATATAATTGTTTGGTAATTGTTTACAATAAAATTAAGGTGCTGAATGGTTAAAAGATGCTCAGGATACAAAACCGTTCAGAGGATTTTAGAACCATTAAGAGACAGACTTTTTTTGTCAAACAAGATTCATCTCTTAACGATTCAGAGGCTGCATTTTAATAAAACTATTAATAGATAAACAAACGATTAAAATATTACTTTCTCTCTCATCCACCTACACAGTCTTCAACTCCAACCCAATTTCACTTATTTTTTCATTTAACCATGATCCAATCCAATCTAAAATATAATTTTGTAAAAATTATATATTTTATTTTTTATTATATATAATTATTATTTTTTAATTTTAAATATAAAAAATAAACTAAACAAATTATTACATATTTTAGAACGTAATTATAACTATAAAAAAACTTATCATACAATTGAAATTAAGGGGCTGTTTGGCAGTTGCTGAATGATTTAGTTCAGAATAGTTAAGAGGTTAGAATGGCTAAGATGATCAGAATGGTTAAGTGCTGAATGAAACAAGATTGTTTGGTAATTGTTCTCTGAATGACAGCAAATTACCATTTTAACCCTAGTTATGATTTAGTACTGAATAAACCAACATACAATTACCAAAGATGATGGTTCTTCATATCAGTATCAAATCCTCAAGAAATTGCAAAATGTCGGTAATCTAATCATCATTAACATTGTTACAAACATGAAATAAGCAATAAACACCATCAATTTCCAAAGAAAAATGATAAATTCCCTAAACCAAACCCTAGATTTATGCAAGATCAAGAAACCGAAATYTCCCATTTCGTAAAGCAGCTTCAAGAAACTGAAATTAACATTGTTACAAACATGAGAGGAGAGGATGCGACGTGAGACCTACTGGAAGAAGGCGGAGACGGCGACGACTTGCTGGAAGAGGCGGCGACGAGACCTACTGGAAGAGGCGGCGACGAGCGGCGACGATGACAGACCTGCTGGAAGAAGGCGACGTGAGACCTGCTAGAAGAAGAAGACCGACGATCGTAGGGTTGGGGGAGCGATTTGAAGACCGGCGACGTTGGGTGGGGGGAGGGATTTGAAGACCGGCGACGTGGGGGGAGGGGCTGGGATTTGAAGACCGGCGACGTGGGGAGAGGGGCTGTGACCTGTGAGCGATGTGTGATGTTGGGAGAGAGGGCAAATATGGAAAAAGAGAAGTCTGAATAGTTTAGAGACCCATTAGATGCAAAATGGTTAAGAGGGAAAATGTAACCATTCAGAGCTTTTTTTTTTTTTTTGCCAAACAGCCTTGACCTCTTACCGATTAAGAGGTTGGCTCTTAATGTAACCATTAAGAGCCAAACAAACACCCCCTAAATAAAACACGTCACAAAAATAAATATGAAAATATATCAATAATATGCTCTATCTACATAGGAAATCGAAAACTATGAATTTTGGTATCTTTTTATTTTTTTTTATTTTTTTTATTTTGTTGTTAAAATCACTTTTTAATTAGATTAGTTTTTTTTTAAATTAAACCCACCAATAAACAAATATTACATGTCAATTTCATTTAAAAGGTGCTCAATCCTAGATTGTTGAGTGAGAATGATTGATAGAGATTGGTTCTCTATTTCTATTTTTGTTAAAATCCTTTTTCTCTCATTCACGATCTGATTGCTCAGATTGTGACTGCAGATGGTCTTAAGAACTCCGATCTCAATCTCCCTTCCGTTCCTTCACCATCTTCACGCCAACCGTTGCCACCGTTCCCTACCTTCATGCCGTCGCTGGCCGTTACGAGATCCGCCATCGGCCGTTGTGAGATCCGGCACAGTCCGACCCTCTAACCTTTAAAACCCTCTCCATTTCCACTTTTTGGAAATCCATCATCTCACCCTGCAACCTTCTTTATAATTGTTTATTGCTCAAACAAGGACTCTGTTGTTATGTGAATCTCTAATAAATTCATCCATCTTCTTCATCTCGAAGATTCGTTGTAGCGGTGAAAACTAAAAAAACCCGCCTTATGCGAAGTGTGCAAAAAAACCCGGATAAAACTTGCTCAAAATATTTTCGGAAAAAAAAAATCAAAAGAAGTTGCAGACATGAAAGACGCTAAACTTACCCGGTAAGTGCTTACCGGTAAAATTTAACACTATTATTTACTTACCGGGTAAGATTTTAGTCCATCAAAACGATATCGTATGCAACAATTCACCCGGTAAGCGCTTAACGTGGTAAGTGCGTCGCCCTCGCTTACTGGGCAAGACTCATGGTCCTTGTCTCGCTCTTACCGGGTAAGATTCTTAGTCCTTACCATATTCATCCGGTGAGGTAATGTGACTTGGTAAGCGCTTACCCAGGTAAGTGTTTGGTAAACAACCCCTAACATTTGAAAAACGAGTTAAAAATAAGCAACAAAACTACCAATGTGACTGATATATTTACTAATCAATACAAATGTGTACCTGATGATAAAAACATCAATGATCAGGACCAGGAGATCAAGCAAACAGCAGCTCTACTCTGAAGATAAATGTGTACATCTCACTCCGGTGGACCCCACCTTCGGGTGGGATATACCGGGGTCGTTTGGTTATCTAGAAACAGACTGTCTTGAAGCTTTTCTATAACCGACCCAAGAAAATAGATCCCTAAACCGATTCAACCCCATAAAATTCCACTTCCTGCAATGATTTTCATACAAGTGATGTTGATTATCAATTTTCCCGGGAAAAAATCCAGCAACATAAAATGGTCGTTGAGGAATTCATAACTTTAGACGAAACGCTAAAATACGCATGTTTCTACCTTCCAATGGTGCCTCATGCCCTCAAGAGTAAATTTTTAACACCAAACCTCAAGTTTTCGCGTTCAAATTTATTGTAAAAGATGGCATCTACAGTATACTTTTACATTTGTAGCATTTACATGATTGCTCTAGATCTGTATACTAAGCATCTTTAACTCATGAGTTTGCTCCCTCCGCTCTAGGCGGTTATCCGATTATCATTGGTTGAGGTAGAGGCAAGGTCTGTATATATCCTAACTCCCCCCAATCCCTGGTGTGGGTTCATTTGGTTTTACTTTAGGCAACTATCACCTTCTATAAATCGAAACATAATATGTAACAACAAAATATAATCCTCGTGACAGTGAATTGTGGTAGATGTTCACAATGCCCCAAAACCTTTAATTATGATGGTGAATGAGCCAAATATTCCTAAATCAAGCTCTAGACCGATCAATACTAAAGAAGAACTAGCTAAGAAGAACAAATTCCTGGAAACTAAGGGGCCGTTTACCAAAGACTTACCCGATAAGTGTTTACCCGTAAAATTCAACACTATTACTTACTTCCCGAGTAAGATTTTACTCCACGAAAACAATACCGTATGCAATAATCTACCCGATAAGCTCTTACCATGGTAAGAGTCGTTGTCTTCACTTACCGGGTAAGACTCTTGTTCCTTGTCTCGTTCTTACCGGGTAAGATTTTTGGTCCTTGCATCATATTCATCCGGTAATGTAATTTGACTTGGTAAGCGTTTGGTAAACTGCCCCTAATATGATGGATGAGCAAAAAGAATGTCAAACATACTTCTTTGTAGAGAAAAGTCCAAAAAGAAACTAACGTACTTTCATGTTTTGAATGATCAAGTCCATGAATGTTTTTTTGAAACAAATAAATCCTGAACTTACTAAAAATCGAAAAAAAAAACCAACTTTCTTTCACATGTTGAGCGATCAAGTCCTAGACATATTTTTGAACCAATATTTCCTTACACCAATTATAAAACAAAAGAAATATATAATTTCCCTCTGAAGTATCAAGAAATCAATAACAAAGTACAATAAACTAATAAAACGAAATGATTATATACAATTTCCATTAGCCGTTATTTATTTTTTATATTCAAATAGCAGGCTTAGGAGAAACCACTAATTATATAATTCTCAGTTTCAAATGAAAATCACAGGATCCATAACAAACACCTGCGATTGTCGTTTGAATCTAGAAAATCAATAATGTCGAATAAAAATGGCACATTCCTTTAGTTTCATTGGTTCGTTGTACTTGGCTACCGATTTGTTGATGAATCAAGAGAAAAATTGCATATTCCTTTCGCTTTATGCATGTAAGGATTTATTTGTTCAAAAAAATGTTCACGGATTTGATCATTCAAAATGTGAAAGTCCATCGGGTTTTTTAGGTTTTAGCAAGTTCAAGGATTTATTTGTTCGATTTCAATAAGTTCAATGATTTATTTGTCCTATTTCAGTAATTTTAAGAATTCATTTGTTCAAATAACATGTTCAGGGACTTGATAACTCAAAATAAGAAACTATGTTGGGGGTTTTCAGACTTTTCCCTTCTTTCTAAGCAAACATAAACATTATAAAACAATCTCATGCTTGTTTAAGAAACTAAAAGAGTTGTATACTTTCATCATGAGATCAAATTTCCATAAAGCAGAACAAATACAAGATCATTACGATACCCAAAATAGAGAAGTCATCTTCTGTTATACCACTTTTTATGTTCAAATTTGTCGAAGCATTTATAAAATGAGATGTGATGGTATGCAAATCTTTAGCAGGCAAAGCAACTATAATAATCATCAGAAGTGAACCTGGTTTCCCTGTTCCTTGTAAGAACTCGTCATCCGGTTGAATCTGCTGGTGCCTGAATGCTTCATAGGAATCCATTGATGATTGTCAGAGCAGTTGGGAAGAACACCAGCCTCTTTCTGTTTTCAACCAGTAGAAAAAAGTCAATATAGGTCAACCCATATAATTTATTACAGTCTTTCCAACTTTACATCCTTCCCTAGATAACTCATATTTAAGACCATATCTTGGAATATATGAAGATTCAAATCTATGGTTGAGGACAGGATATCTTGTATTCACTAATGCAGTTCAATCTAAAGTCATTATTTATCTAAATGAGTTCTGGATCCTGAAAAATTTGCACTCATGTGCTTATTTACTAGCTACGAGCATCTCCAACAGATATTCCAAAATTTCTCCAAAATGGAGAATTAAAAATCAAAATCTACAAAAAAGATTATATTCTACTTTAACAGTTTCTCCATTTTGGAGATTACAGTATTTAATCATATTATAAAATTATGCAATACATTTAATAAAATATTATTTCTCTCTCCTAAACATTTAGTTTCAATGATTTTTATCGGTGGAGTTAATAAAAAAAATCATTTCTCTCTCCGAAACAATCATTTTTTGGGAGTTCTCCAAAATTGGTGAAATTTTCCATCTTTCTCCATTTTGGAGAATCTGTTGGAGATGATCTTCTCACCTAGCAAATACATGCAAACATCATCATGAATAATCAATACTCCCTCCGTCCCAAATAAACATCCATAATTCTAACGTGTAATTATTAAATGACAGTGTTACCCTTAATAATAGAGTAAGTAACAAATTTCTCCATCTCATAATTAAAGGTAAAATTGGAAAGTAGGCACTTATTTTTGAAAAGACACTTATTTAGGAACAAATTAAAATTAAAATGGAAATGTGGACGAATAAGTAATGGCATGACTTTATACCTCAAGACCATTGGATATGCTGTGGATTTAGCCAAAATTTAACTCTCAAGGAGCCCAAAGCTTTAACAATGTACCAAATATTCTGCTTGAGTGCCTCCATATCCTGCAGTATATGTCTTACATACCAATCAACAATATGCAATTATTCTCTTGCTCCCGAAAACCTACAACCATGCAGGTCAATGAGAAGCATAATAGAATTTACATATAGAAAAAACTGCTCCTACTTGATGCTGTTAGCCTGTTATAGCGGTCAAAATCTGAAATAGCAGCCAGGAGCGTGATTTGATATAGTGACTACCGCGATGGTAAAACAGTGGTATAGCGGTCTACACGATAATTAGATTATATATGTATGTATAACTTAAGATATTATATCTATTGAATAAAAATATACAGTTTCAACATAAAACATCAACTTAGAACAAGGCTTTGGTTGATATAAAATGTTTGGGCAGTTTATAAATTATAAATGTGATGGCCAAACACAAAAACAAACTAAAACAATATGAAAGTGATGAAACCGCTAACGATTAGAACAATACGAAAGTCGTAACTGAGTCAACAATAAACTGTCCAGGCACAGTTGAACTAAAAACCCTACGTGATGAGAATAGGGAAGCAGAATTGGCAGATTCCGCTGAAGACAACTCTCTGGGTTCCTACCGACGCTGGGGTGCGAAAGCATAGGGAGCGAACAGGATTAGAGTCTAACCTCCTTGTACTGCTTTTTTTTCTTTTTCAAAGAAAAAAGGTCGATTTCATAAATTATTTTACAAAAACACAATTAAAAAGAAATTTGAATAGCACCTGTCAATCAACTGATGAATGATTAACCCATTAACAGTTATAAGAAAAAAGAAAGCCTACTCCGGTCTCTGTGGAGAAGAAGGCCAGAGAAGTAAAAACCATGAAAATAGTCAAGTTCTGGAGCGAGTCGGGGTGCAGGACAAATAGCGGCACCACAATCTCCCCCGCTATTCCGCTATTCTATCGATGTCCGCAAAAATGCGACACCACCACAATAGCAGCGCGATTAACAACATAGCTCCTACTACAGACGGGCCAGAAGTTCCTTGACAAGTCTAATGTCATAAGCAACTCCCTTCCAATTAGAGATGCAAGGTCTATGCTTTTGCAGTCATAAGATTAATTTCTCGAATCGAAACTCACAAATTTTAGTTTCACATCTGATGATCTAGAACTTCGATGTTGATCATTCTTTTTGATAAATCCAAAATCCTAACCGTATTTTCTACTAAATCTACATAAAGCTTCGTCACCTGAAATTGGAATACTTGACCACAAAAGTCTCGACATGTATCTCTAATTTTCTTTTCTTTTTTGATTAACCTGGATATCCAACCCGCTCTACGAGCGGACTAATCTTAGGGTGACCATGCGGGTATCCCGGAGGCACCACATTTGAACCTCCGTGGTCACAAGGGGATTTTTATTCCTCCTTGGATTTGAACCTGGGACCTCCAGGCACTTTTGACCTTTGGAGCCCAAGCTCAAACCAATCCGGCACCACCCTTGTGGTTTGTATCTCTAAATTTTAACATATAGCGCAATAGGTTAATGTAGTCTTATCTGTTCGTAGTCCAACATTTATGGAGGCATACAGTCATCATTGTGAAATGGTCATAAACGGCTGATTCCTGCTAGTAAGCTTCTTGAAACAAACAAAAAAACATGCAAAATATAAGCAGGTCATGGCTAGAATACATTTTCTAGATATACATATTGACATACTGATCATGCAACTGCATTATTTTCTTAAATTAGGAGAATCATAATCCTCATGAACATGGTTAACCAAAAAATCAACAACTAACAAATTAGAGATATGATTGTTTTTAATAAGCCAAATGCAACTGTGACTAGGCTTGACTACTTACCAACATCATTTCCGTTGTAAAGATGAGTATTTGCGTACCAGAAACTGCAAAACATGACAACTCAATTCTGGAATTACAGAAAGCAGAACATGTGTAAAAACAAATGACTTTGATGGAAAAGAACAAAAAAAGTACTGCTGTGCAGATAAAGTCATAAATTTATCGGTTCACAACTCAATTAACATATAGTCATAAAGAAGTATGTACAAAAAAAGCCTAATGGCTATAGTTTACAGAGTCACAAGCAGCAAAGACCTAAAGCATGTGAGCCACTCAGTTCTTCTGTGTACACAAATATACAAGTCAGAACCAGTAAAAGTGAATGGCAGCAAAGACCTAAAGCATGTGAGCCACTCAGTTCTTCTGTGGACACAAATATACAAGTCAACCAGAAAAGGTGAATGGCAGCAAATAAACTTAGGATTAAGCTACTGTGCACTGACCCCTCTTTGTTATTTTACACAATCTCCCCGTGTCTGAACCCATTATCACCACAATCTGTTCCAGGGTCTAAACCACATGGAGATTCATACCATTTAGGATTTTCAGGGTAAAAGCTGTCAACTTGCAAAGCAACAAGGCTGTCTGTCTCCATAGTCTCATCATGCCTCACAGGCTCTATCAGTTTGGAGTCCTCATGATTGAGTACAGATTTTTCATCAAAACCACTACATTTCAGCCATTTCTCAGGTTTACAAGTCTCACCTAGAAGATCCTTCTCAGTCCTGCAATCTGCCCTGATCTGATCCCAAGAAGCAACATCTCCAAGCGTTCGCCCAAAACTGTCATCATCATCTTCAATTAAATCTGTATCCTTGCCATCCCCATAAATCCTTTGATGATGGCTCCAATCTGCTAAATCATTCTCTCCCACCAATACATCATCAGACTGCAGCTTGTCAGAAAGCAACCCTGTTGATTTTGACTCATAAGCACCTACACTTCTAACTTTATTCAGTATATCAAACAACTCTTGAGACACTGAACCTAGTAGCTCAGGTGGTATTTTTGCTATTTTCCCTTCAAGCAGCCCAACTTCATTTCTCAATTCTTTCACTTGGTGCAACACAGAACGCTGCATATCCCCATCATCCTTTCCCATAAATTCAAACTTCTCATTCTCTGCTTCTTCACTCATCCCATAAACCATATCCTGTTCCATCAATAGCCCTCCTTTATGTCCAACAACTCTGTGCATTATCCTTGCATTACCATCCAATGGCCCTGGCTCATGCCCCGAATGCACTGCATACAGTTTAAATACAGCCATTCCCTCTTCTTGATAAACAAAAGTTTTTTCTTTCTCGTTATAGTTTGAAATTGGCACAATTGCTCTTATCCGAAATCCACATCCACATCGCTTTGACGCATAAGGTTCTCTTTTCAAATTCCTTGATTTCTTTGACGCAGAGGCAGGTTCCCCTGCTCGATGACATGCATAATCTTTAACCTCTGCCATAAATGGCTTATACCTAATATACTTTTGCCTTATACACAAAACAACCTTGTGTTTAGTTGCCAATTGTTGCAACTTATTAGGCACCTCTTTGGCTGGCACATCGAACGACTCGGTGTATTCAAACCTACGCCTTTTAGAACGTAGCCCCCCAGACCCATTCGAATCCAAACAAACAGGACACTCTGCTACACAAACCCTAATGTACGATTCAGGTATCCCATAAAATTTAGCACCTACAGTCCAAACTTGCTTAATTCTCTCTATAGTCTCCTTTAACCCTAGGTGCTTCAAATCAGCATCACCATGAAAGCTCATAACAATATCTTGCCACTGACTAATATGAGAAACGAATTGATTATTCGAATTGTTCTTGAAACATAGGAATTTGTTACCGTGTTCGCCGACGTGAACACTGAGCTTGTCTTGAATCCGCTTCCAACCCGTCAGGTAGGCCGTGTCCTCGTTACGGTCCTTCCACACCGACCGCCAGCTAGCAAGCACCGCGTGTGGCGTCGCCACCCTGATCTCATCGGGAGTCGCAAGACGGCCTTCGAGGATACAACGGATCATCAAAGAGTGAGACCCCATATTAAATGTGTAGAACTGAGACGATATGTGAGGCTCCGGATTAACGTATTGAAACCTAGGGCTTGTTTTTTCAGAAGAAACAACCTCGTTGGTAAAAGGCTGAACACCTTCCGCATCAGATGGCGTATGGCTGATGGAATCATCCTCATCTTCGTCACGAAAAAAGTCGAATTCCGACATTGGAGGTAGACAAAACTCCGGCGGCGGCTGTTGGTCGTCGTGGTGGTCATGGTGATCTAAAATCAAGGGCTGAGGATCGGTGATCGGTTCAAGATGATGATGAAACAGATCTTCTTCAACTTTGCTTCCATTCATGATCACTGAATTTGATATCTGAAGTTGGAACGAAGAAGACGACGAAGCTTCAGTCTACCGGAGGGTTTCAAGACTCCTCTCTATCCATAAAAAACAAAACAAGAAAAAAACTTTCTTCCCACAACTCATTTACCTTTTATTTTTCGTTTTTGTTTAAGTAATTTACATTTTTAGTCCCTACATTTTGTTAAAATTTACTGTTTTCGTCCTTATAGTTTGTAATTTATAGTTATTTTCGTTCTTTATTTTAATTCTTACCTTTTTAATTACGAGGGAAGAAAAAAGTAAAGAGTTATAAACCACAAGAACTGAAACAACAACAATTTATAAATTATAAGAACGAAAATAACAACTTTAACAAACCACAGGGACAAAAATGTAATTTACTCTTTTTGTTTATTAATTTTTATTTATTCATATGTCTTTATTGCTTTGAATTAATTTTAAAAGGTCATTTTATAGTGTTTGATAAATTTGGTTTTTTTAGGTCAAAACAACTATATTTCGAAAGAAAGTAAATGTTTGCTGTAATAAAAATGTTTTCCATATATATACTAGAAGGGTACTTGTGTAATGCAACGAGATACATCTTGATTTTAATATTTCATTTTATTATTTATCTCATTCGATGTTAAAATATGATCTTATGTGATTTTGAAAAAATGATAATCTTTTTATTTTTGAATAAAATATAAATTTGAAGATATCATAAAAATTTGACAAAAATATATCGATATTACTATCAAATTAACAATTTAAAATTCCTCATTTTTGTGTAGTTTTTTAATTAATTCTTTTATTATAATTTAATTTGTATTCAATAACGAAGTAATTTATATTTGGTTTAAGAATATAATTTTCTGATAAAGATAATAATTAATTATTTTGTTATGGTTCACTAATTATCCTAATTACATTTTAAAATGAGATGTTTATCCTCTATTTGATTATGTTTATCCGCAGTTAGTTACACGAATTCAAGCATGAAACTTTAATAAATTGTACTTATGCATAATTTACTTGTAATATTGAATTTTAAGTAATATGCATCAATATACAGTACTTCATGCATAGAAAATGATTTTTAAAAGTTTTTGTCAAATGCTTTATAATATAGTATATATATATATATATATATATATATATGTGTGTGTGTGTGTGTGAGAAATACATAACAGGTTCAAGTTTGAATCTTGCGAGAAACGGAGCTTGAGTCCAAATGCTAGCATTAGTCACTAATGTGGTTTATGGGGAACAAGATATGGTAATCAACTTTTTGCTCAAATAAAGCTATTTTTCTAATACTAGTTATGTACCCGCGCAATGCGGCGGGAGCCGTGAATTTTAACGATTTTGAAGTTTCACTGGTTTTATTAGAGAAGATTTAACGATGACATAAGCTACATATGGTCTTTACATATTAATACAATTTGAATAAATAAGCGTTATGATTCCAATTACAGTCTATCGATGAAAAAAATTGTATGATAGTTTAAAATTCAACATATTTAAACGACTTTACAAATGTATTCGATTTACACCAAGAACAAAGAATCAACAGATCAAGACCGAGAGTTCTAACGCAATTGTAGATTAAGAGATTTTTCTTAGCCAAGCATGCTCATATGTACATAAATCTTAATAAAAATAAAAAAAAAATTATCAATCACAAGCTTATAAACGAGTTAATTGATTGAAAAGGTTCAATATTTCGATAAATGTTCGAGCTCATATATTGAAAAGGTTATTCGACTCGAGCCTGGTATTTTATTTCCGAGCCCGACTCGAATAACCTACTCTTTGAGACTATAATGCAAGTTGTGTATGAGAAGCAACACAAAGGCTAACCTTTTGCAGACACAGAACAACGAAAGGTACAAAATTCAGTGAGAAGTAAAGAAAAAATGTTTTTTTAAACGTAGCTGATGATGCATACGCGTTATGAGCCAAACGTGATTTTGTGCCTGGGTTAATTACTGAACAAGGTATGATAGAAGGAAACTCTAGCAATGAAGGAAAAATCGGCACCCTTCACAGTTGATAAGTAAGAAGAGAGCAATGCAATATCTACTGGGGACCCTCTACAGCAACCCTTGACAGCCTTGTATACAGGCTGAGCAACAGGACCAGTTTTCTGAATAAAATCTTGATATGATTTTGGCAAGCTCTCAGGACGCATTACGAAAGCATACATGACCTGCAATGGTTAATGAAAAGTATAAATGTAGATTCAATTGTTATTATTACAAGGCAAAATTCGAACTTATCAGAGTTAATCAGAGTTAGGATTGTAATAGTTTCGTAAACATCATAGAGATTTTCGATTTGTCTAGAAATGTTACATTACAAGGTCATACTTGAAACAACTATTTGAATCTGTATGGAAAAAAGAAAATAAGATGATCGTATGAACAACAACTTCATAAATCTGGGGTAAAATAGTGATCCATGTTACCTGAGCACATGATAAAGCAAAGAGTAAAGAATCCCCATGTCTCCATGAGCTTCCCCACGGGTGGAACTTCTTCGATTTTGCAAAATTGTAAGCACACTGTTAAACAACAAAGAACTTAGAGCATTCTTTTAGAACCCTCCCCCTTTTGTTTGGGGTCGAAAAAAATAGAAGATTTTGCTTTAAAAGTATGTCTAAAAGCCTAAATTGCAAATTTAAGTTTGTGTAGGATCACAACATTGCAAATAGAAGATCTAAGTTTTGCAACACCAACCAAATCGCCAAACAAAACTCTGAACTGCGTCTTATATGCCATAAACATTGGTTCCATAGCAAGTTAATTATGTACCTGAGCAAGCCTATCAAGAAGATATAAAGCAAGTGTTCGCCTCCGGTTGCAATCATCTAATGCAAGAATAGACAAACCTGCGACTGAACCTGCTAAAATTCTGCTCCATCATCAGCTTTAACAAAGTCATATATGTGAAATAGATACATTGGGATCAAATATTTTTACTGAAGTAGATAAATTTATTTTACTCTATGCTTGATCTCAGGAATATAAACCTTTATCAACAAAAAGCATGTATAGACAAGAATGTTATCACTTATTACACATTGTCATAACACTGGAAGGCTCCAGTTCCAGGGAATTTCCATATTCCGTCTTTCTCTGGGTAATATGGGTAGCGAAGCTCTCCGGYTCGACCCATTCCAACTTGAATTTCCTATATAAACATAGAATCCCTACATGCCAAATTAAAATATATAATAGCCAAAAATAAATCATCAAGCACCCTATATATGCTTGTATCCCACATACAACTTAAGTTTAGAATATTTGGGCACTTGAAATCTGAAGTACAAAAATAAGGGGGTCGTTTACTAAACGGTTACCCGGTAAGTGTTTACTGGGTAATTTTTCCTTACCGGATGAACATGGCAAAGGTCAAAATTCTTACCTGATAAGAGCAATGATAAAGATGAAGAGTCTTACTCGGTAAGTGAGGGTGACAACACTTACCCGGGTAAACGCTTACCGGGTAAATTGTTGATATGTGATGTACTACAATCTTACCCGGTAAAATAAATTACAGTGTTAACTCCTAAGGGTAAGCGCTTACCATGTAAACATTTAGGTAAACGGCCCCTAAGATTCACTAATTTTTTTTCATCACATATAGCACTTTCAAGTTTGAACCTTTAAGCTATTAACATGTGAGACTGATCTTTAACTGCTTATCCTAAAGGCACAAAAGCAATGGAAGCTCAAAAAACCACAAATAAAAAACTAATCCAACCATCTTCAGGTCATAATCAAAAGCAATGTTAAGACTCTCTCTCCCCCCAAACAACACAAGCTACAGCTATTAAGATACATCACATCAAAGAGCATTTGAAGTAATATTTGATACAAAAAATTAACTGTTCGCACTGTTTGGTTCTACTTGCAGTCCAATGGTTTTGTTTTAGATGCTAAGCAATCTCAAAGTATCCAATGGTGGTTAGAAAAAAGAAGATATGATCGTCAAAGACATCAAACAAACACTCAACAAATGAATAAACTTCAATATTCAAGATTTACAAAGATATTGAAAACCCCAAATTYATTTTACAACAAAATAAAACGAAGAAGGTTTGGAAAATAATAATACCCCTTGAAGCTTCGGTATCCATAAATCTATATCAACCTAGTGATATATCGAACACTCTTTTCTGTAAAATRTAGAACCAAAAACAACACTTAGGTCATTCCATTTAAAACTCAAAATCAAACCGTGAATAAACCAAGAATTAGAGGAAGGGGATAAGTAACTTATATTCGAGTTTGTATGAGGGAGAAAGAGGTGGTTACCGGTGTAATCGTCWCAAGGAAAGAGAATGGGCAATCCCCCCTGTGACAAACATAACACCACAAAAAGAATCATCAAACACAATATTGGTTTGCACTATGAAATTAACAAATTGATAAACATACAGTAGTAAAATACCCCAATTTTGCAGTCTCCTGGTTTTCAAAGACTTCCATTTCGAAACTGCAGCTGTGTAAATCTACAAAAGCCCTTGTTTGAGTCAGAGAAATAAAGGATTAGCCAGCTTCATAGTTGGTCTCAATTTCGAAGTGAAAATTTATACTATTCTGATTTCTGGACACGCTAATGAACAAAAAGGAATAGAAGACAAAACAATAACAAAGAGTAGAAGATGCAAGAAATCGACAATCACTAAACCATGTAAAAAATCTTGAATCATGAGAATTGGAAAATGCAAGAAATAGGGAAATTTAACCCTGCAAAATGGGGCTATGACCAAAACAAAAAAATAAACGAACAATTGAAAAAAAAAAAACTTGCTAATCGGTTGCAACCGAAGACCCAAAAGAGAACACGTTTCTAAGTTAATCCCAGAGATCCACCAAGCAAGATATGAAATTGATTAMATACTAAATCCCTTTGAGGCATTTYCTCAAACACCTTAGGTGCACATGCGCCACAAATCGAAAAAAGAAACCCAWACCTCAAATCGATAGCCAAATCCATACCTTAAATTGATAGAAAGAGTATGAATCGAGAAAATACACAAAACGACACAAAATTTAGAGTTAACAAGAGTATGAATCGATAGAAAACTACACAAAACCATTAATTGAATATTTACCTGAATCAAGAGTATCAAGCRAGAGCATGAAGCGATATAGGATGAATCGAGAGTATGGAGCGACATAGGAAGACTGAGAGCGATACGCATCACTAAAAACCCTGTATCGAACGGATGAAGCGTCGTCTTGGAGGTTTCAATCGTCTTCTTGGAAATAAGCGTGAGCGTGTAGAAGGACTGTCTAACTGATGTGTGTGAAGAGTTTATCTATACGACGTAGAAGATTCGACGGGGAGGTTGAGGCCCTAAGGGGAAGGGGGTTATACCTATCGAGATTAAATTGAATCTGTATTCTTGAAAATCGGTTAGGGATGAAATCGAATCCGTATTCTTTAAAATCAGTTGGCGATGAAATCGAATAGGGATGAAATCGTTTCTGTTGGCGATGAAATAGGATGGGRATGGATAGGGATGAAATCGTTTAGGGTTTAGGGATGGCTTTAATAGGTTGTACCATTAGTAATAGAGGTTGTCTTTAAGAGTTTTTAAGAGTTTTAGCCAAATGCATTTGGTCGGTTATATTTCACACTTTTAGACTTAATGAAATTGGGCCAAAAAGCAAGTATACAATACGGTCCAACGTCGTCTTTCCAAGTAATAAAGTGGTACAAGTACCGGATTATCGTTCACAGGGATTGTAGCCAAAGTTAGATTAGAGTTCAATGAAAGAGATGATTTCAGATGACGATTTTGAAGACTTTTGTTTATTTTAAGGTGATCCAAAACAGAATACAGAATATATAAAAGAAGCAAGGGTGTAAGACTTAAGGTGAGGCCCAAACACAAATTCCAGCAGCCAATGTTGTAGCAATGCTATAGGAATGCTACAGCAAGCAGTGTTTCGAAACTAAGTTCCACCATCTATTTTGAAGGCATTCCTCTCGGACTTCACCATTTCACTATCTTATAGCTTTCCACCCATATCTCTATGTGGTGTCCGGACCGGGGATAGTGACACAATGGTTTTCAAAATATATGGATAAACAAATCTCTTCGTTAAAAATCATTCTCTCGAGTCGATTCTCATATCATTCGAGTTGGCGTGTTCTTGATATTTCATCTCTGAATATATCACACTTTGACACTTTTGACAAGTAACCAACCCGTCGGGAGTTACGTTTTGAAAAACATAAATGAATATCTCTAACTTCAATTAATTTACACGTTGTAATGACCGGGTACAAAACCATGACAATTTGGTTGCAGTCCCCACATCATTTTAGGCCACGATGATCAGTCTATTTGAAGGGGTTTAGTGATCGACTCCATACAGTATAAGAAAATTGGTTTTTAGAGAAKGAATCTTTAAAGAAGAATTTGGAAGGATTAAACTAAGATCCATCTTAGGGAATAAATCAGACAACATATGTATCACTCTGTATATACATAGAAGACAAGTAATGTTGGTTCCTAAGTTGGAGTGGTTCGACTTCAAGCACCACCCAGATGCCCTAGAATACACACGATTCAAAATGGTTGCGGGACCAATTTGTTAGAAACATTACTGAAGATGACGTCGTATCTTTTTTTGCAGAGTAAATTGTAGTTTGTAGTTTAGGTCACAAAAGTCACTTACTTGATTAAGGGTCTCTTTGGTTGTTAAGATGTGCTCATAATGCTTGATGGGCGGGGCGTTTAGCACTAATTGCACTTGTATGACTATCGTCGACGTGGTGCTGAGCCTCATCATGCGCTTTATTTCGTCTTCTTATCAACCATCGTTTGCTGTATATCACCGTTAGATATTATATGAGAAATGAGATGAATGGATTGATGATATTTTTAAGGGCATATCACATAGTTCCAATGATACAACTAGTGATGGTCAAACCGGCCCGGCCCGGGACCGATAAGGACCGGTTATGGATTTGGGGTGTTTCGCGGGACCGGGACCGGGACCATTTATGGCCCGGCCCGATTTTTAAAAAATGTAACTATTTTTTTTTTAAAATGTAGCCGTTTTTTGGCCCTTTTTTGTATTTTTTGCTTTCTAAACACTATATATAAGTGTTTTGGTTGAGGGATTTACATACCAAGTTCTTGATTCGTAAAAAACGCAAAAAAAACGTTCACAATTATCGGTTTCTCGCTATATTTTGTAAAACAATGTAATTTTACTCATAATAAAATGCATTTTTAAAGTGTATTTGAGTGACCCAATTACAAATTTTATAATAGTACTAAAAATATATATCATTAAAAATTTATTTTTTAATGACCGGGACTGGTTGGGACCAGGACTGGCAGCCCATAACCGGTTACAATAAAGCTTGACCGGGCTCAACTTTTTCGAGCGGGACCGGTTATAGCCGGTTATGAGAAATCTTGGGACCGGTTTTTGGCCATCACTAGATACAACCATAACCTTCTGTTACCACTTCAAGAAACAAGACTGTTAGACAACCCATACGATTGCCTAACAATGAAGCTCAAATTAGATCGTGGAATTACAAGTAGTTAAAAAGAAAAGAAATAGAATCAAAGATAATTTAGAGTGGTTCAGTACCCCTCTCGAGACACACAATAGTAGAATTCTAATTTGGGTACAAGTATAATATAAGTATTTCTTTCGTTTCGTTGTTTTTATAAACAAAAAGCCAGTTGATGGATTAACTGATGAAATAAAATCTACTGTTGGATCACTTATTTTCCATATTAATCACTTTTGGATTTTAAAATTACGGTGTTTTCGCAATTCAAAATGGTTGTATGGAATAAGCTAGGATCCGACATTAAACTACATCAAATAAATTATACTAGAAATGTCCCAAAAACTGATTCAATCCTCTCTCTTTGCCTCTCTGAAACCCTTCGGTCTCCCGTATCTTAAATATCCAAATTTATTCATAAAGACAATTTAACCCGTATTGAATTTAAAATAACCCCGTAGTTAAGATTGAAGTATTCATCATAATACACCTAAATTATGAAAAACTAGTTGCATACTAGKGTCTGGTTTATTAGAGAAGATTTAACGATGATATAAGTTACACTTGGTCTTCACATATTAATACAATTTGAATAAATAAGAGTTATGGTTCCAATTACAGTCTATCGATGAAAAAAAATTGTATGACAGTTTAAAATCCAATATATTTAAAATCCAACATATTTAAACGACCCCACAAATGCGTTTGATTTACACCAAGAGCAAAGAATCAAGAGATCGAGAGCGAGACCGAGAGTTCTAGAGCAATTGAATGAGAAAACTTTTAATAACTCATGATGAATACTAATTTAAATCTCACCTTGGGGGATGAGGAGAAGACATAAAGGTATGAGAGAGTGAAAACATGAATGAAATGTGTCAAAATTATCTTGGAAACACGAAAAAAAAGAAGTAATAATGTGCATTGGTAACTTGCACTATATGTTATTTTAATATTAGATTAAAAGATTTTAAAACTGAATAAATAAAGTAGTAGTACTTAATGCATTATGAGTTGTTTTTAAGACTATGTGCATAAATATATAGTACTTTGTGCATTAAAAATTGTTTTTAAGACTTTTGATAAATCTAATTTATAGGGTAGTATAGATAAAAGAATCTTGTAAATCTTGCATATTCATTTACCAATCAAGAGATAAAAAGATCAAACAAATTAGGATGTAATTTTCAGTCACCAACTATATATATGACCACCATCCACTAAGAACATCGTCAACAAAGACATCAAATCTTACACCAAATACTAAATTTTGACATTAACGACAACACCAAACTTGGTGTAACTATGCTAATTTACACCAATTTTTTTTTTGATTAACCTGGATATTCAACCCGCTATGCGATATTAGGAGGGAGTATAACAGAAATTACTTTTTGAGCCCTTCTTCTTTGGCAGAATGTTCTCTTAACATCTGAATCGAATTCGAGAAACTCCTCCTGGTGTATCCTTGGCATACATCTCTTAAAAGCGGATCAAACAGTGTTAGAAAAATCAAATCTTTAAAGTTATTTAAAAAAAAAAACTTTATAGATTGCCAATCCTCGGCAGCGATGCCAAAAACTTGATCGGATCCGTATTCACACACCCACATACTTTCAACCAGGACCAACAACAAGTATACAATTAGTCCCAATATTGTCTTTCGAGTAATAAAGTGGTACAAGTACCGGATATCGTCCACATGGATTGTAGTAAAAGTTTAGATGAAAGTAATATTAAGGAAATGATTTCAGAGGATGAATGTGAAGACTTTGATTTGATAAGAGTTAACACAACTAAAAATTAACAGGAAATAACATATAATAAAAACAAGCCAAGATATAAGACTTAGGGTGAGATGTAAATACTATTTCTACTAGACCAATGCTGTCAAAATGCTACAGCATGAGACCATGCTGACAAATTACTACAGCATGAGACCATGCTGACAAATTGCTACAGCATACAATTAGTAACAACTATTTTCACAATTTATTTTGAAGGTATTCCTCTCAGACTTCACCAATGCACTTATAATATAACTTTCAACTCATATCTCTATGAGATATCTGGACCGTGAAGTTTAACGATTTTGAAGTTTCACTAGTTTTATTAGAGAAGATTTAACGATGACATAAGCTACATTTGGTCTTTACATATTAATACAATTCGAATAAATAGTTATGATTCCAATTACAATCTATCGATGAAAAATATTGTATGATAGTTTAAAATCCAACATATTTAAACGACTCTACAAATGTGTTCGATTTACACCAAGAGCAAAGAATCAAGAGATCAAGACCGAGAGTTCTAACGCAATTGTAGATTAAGAGATTTTTCTTAGCCAAGCATGCTCATATTTACATAAATCTTAATAAAAATAAAAAAATTATCAATCTCAAGCTTATAAACGAGTTAATTGATTGAAAAGGTTCAATATTTCGATAAATGTTCGAGCTCATATATTGAAAAGGTTATTCGACTCGAGCCTGGTATTTTATTTCCGAGTCCGACTCGAATAACCTACTCTTTGAGACTATAATGCAAGTTGTGTATGAGAAGCAACACAAAGGCTAACCTTTTGCAGACGCAGAACAACGAAAGGTACAAAATTCAGTGCGAAGTAAAGAAAAAATGTTTTCTTAAACGTAGCTGATGATGCATACGCGTTATGAGCCAAACATGATTTTGTGCCTGGGTTAATTATTGAACAAGGTATGATAGAAGGAAACTCTTGCAATGAAGGAAAAATCGGCACCCTTCACAGTTGATAAGTAGGAAGAGAGCAATGCAATATCTACTGGGGACCCTCTATAGCAACCCTTGACAGCCTTGTATACAGGCTGAGCAACAAGACCAGTTTTCTGAATAAAATCTTGATATGATT
>NC_037541.1:11601053-11616109 GCF_001531365.2 Cynara cardunculus var. scolymus
AAATCCGCCGGAAATCTAACCGGTTTAAATTTTCCGGCGGATTTCCGGCGGTTGTCCGGCGGAAGTCAACAAAATTTGACTTTTTAAAGTTCCGCCGGAAATCCGCCGGAAATCCGCCGGAAAATTTCCGGCGGAATTTGTCCGCCGGAAATTCCGCCGGAAATGCCCAGTTTTCTAGTAGTGCCATCCACTAATCATAGATAATTCTGATCTTTTTAACTATATAACATTTATATATGGAAAATACTCAAGCACATTCCTATTGAACCCTTCATCTCTTGGGAGGTCTGGTACCGCTGGGACAATAATCCTTTCGTAGGATCTTGATTTTAGGGTGATAATAAAAGACTATCGAATATGATGCTCTTGCTTTCATGATTTCCACGTTAAAGAATAAATTGCTGCACACATGAATGAATAAAATGTAATTACAATTAATGCCGACTCAAAGATTCATTTGGAAACTTTAGTATAACAATAAAGATACACAATTAAAAGTGGGATTACCTGATGAAGACATACACTTGAACACAAAAAGCGTGAGAATAACCTCCACATAAAATGAATACTTATCAACAAAATCACCATTAGAGAGCCTCCATTTAGAGGTTCCAAATCAAGTTTGAGGAATTCAGAAATAGAGATTCCAAATCAAGTCTGGGTCAATTTTACATGAGTTATTAGGGCTTCATTTTGTGATGCAACAGAACCATCCCAAAACTCTATTACCGTTAACCATTCTTGAAATTATAAATCAGGAAATCAAACCCAACAAATATGATAAACCAAAATGTATAAATCGAAAAACTTCAAATCTATCAAACCCAAATCTGTAAATCAAAAGATTAAAATATGATAAACTCTAATATGAAAAAAGACATTGTTTTGACAAATCCGGAAATAACAGGAAGGAGCGCCATGTATCTTTTTTGGGGGGAGAGAGAGAGTCGAAGAAAACAATCCTGATTTGTTGATGCTACACACACCTCATTTGTACAGATGTTTTATGTAGATGTTTAATTACCACTTTCATCATGGCAACAACCATTGATGAGGGAGAAAGAGGTTGATGAGGTAAAACCGAGTAGGGGGTTGAAAGGGAGAGAGATGAGGGGATATGGGTGTTGCTGATGATAGTTCGATGAAGATTTGGTGATGTTCAACAAAAGGTTTGGAGGCGTCTCTTACGATGAATAGCGTTGCAAGTGAGTCACAAGAAGATGAAGGGGTAGGGTGAGGGTTACATAGAAGGGAAGAGAAATAAGGGTTAGGTAGATATGAAAGAAAGAGGAGTAGCCGAAAACGAAAGAGGGTGGGGGAGTCGCCATGAAAAGGGAGTTGTCGGATATGGAGAGTGGCTATCGGGAAGGGTTTGGAGGGTTGGGGTAATCACGATGAAGAAGCTTACTATGAGAATGTGATTGAGTGAAAGAGGGGAGGATCGATGCCACACGGTTTTATGCAGGTATCTTTTGTTTCCACTAGTTTCTTGAACAAGGCACCAAATACAGACCTCTGAGTGATGATGTTGTTCACAGTAAAGAAAAGTTGAAACAATTTTCAGGTGAGGGCTGTAAATAGGGAAGGAAGAAACAAGAAGCAAGAAATAATAGTTTGAAGTTACTAAACGGGTGGAAGAAAGCTATAAAGAGAGGATAAAAAAGCTTCAACTAAGAAAGTGAAACTCAAAGCTTCAACTTTGGTGGTGTTGGTGGTTGTACATTATGCTTTGTTAGTTGTGATTCATAGTTTTTTTTGAACTTTCTGTATAAAATGGTTGTACATCGTGCTTTGTGACTTGTCTTTAAGAATTTTTCTGAAATATATGCATAAAATGGTAATACTTTGTGTCTTGTGGTTTGTAATTAAGATTTTGGCCTAGATGGTTATTAATGTAGTATATATATATAGGGTTGAGTTCACGTGAGACCAAAGATTTTTCGTAAGACCCGTAAGACCAATTTATGTTCATTGATCAACTTTATAATTTAATGATCTAATGGTCTAAAATTGCAAGGTGGCAATTTTGTAATTATTGAGAAGTCTCGTGGCGTTTATGAATGTTTAGATCTGACGATTGTAAATCTAATCCAATGATTGAGAATTGGTTTTACGGGTCTCACGAAAAAATATTGGTCTCACATGATCCCAAGTCTATATATATATATATATAGGGGCCTAATCAAATGAGAACTAAATAGGTTTTGGTAACTGTGAGATCCAATCTCAACCACAAATCAACGGATAAATTAGGAAATTAATAATTATGGTAGTTTGAGTTATTATTATAATTAGAGGGCCTATTAGGTATTTTTTTTTAAACTCCTCTCTCCCCTCTCCTCTCTCCGACCTCTAATCTCCGGCCTCCGGTGAAATCGGTATATCACAGTATATCACAATGGGTATCACATTGTGTATCTTTATTTTTAAGGTTTGAGTTGGTATCATAGTTGGTATCACAATGAGTATCACAGTATATCACAATGGGTATCACATTGTGTATCTTTGTG
This sequence comes from Cynara cardunculus var. scolymus, assembly GCF_001531365.2. Taxonomy (NCBI): domain Eukaryota; kingdom Viridiplantae; phylum Streptophyta; class Magnoliopsida; order Asterales; family Asteraceae; genus Cynara; species Cynara cardunculus. The sequence goes on from NC_037541.1 coordinate 11,603,564, forward strand.
ATTACTTGGTACCTGCCGGATTAATGTTCACCGGAGGCCCGATATTGGAGGTCGGAGAGATGAGAGGAGAGTTTAGTTTTTTTAAAATACCTAAAATGCCCTCTAATTATAATTTTTAACTCAAACTACCATAATTATTAATTTCCTAATTTATCCGTTGATTTGTGGTTGAGATTAGATCTCACGGTTACCACAAACTAATCAGTTCTCCCTTGAATGGGCCCCTATATATANTATATATATATATATATATAGGGTTGGGTTCACGTGAGACCAGCGTGTTTTCGTGAGACCCGTGAGACCACATTTTTACACTTGAAACTTCACAGTAAAAACACTATGAAGGTTTTAAAAAGTCGAACCTTTCACAGCAAAAACATTGTGAAGGTTACCTTCACAGCATTTTTTCACAGCATTTTGCTGTGAAGTTTCAAGTGTAAAAAGATGGTCTCACGGGTCTCACGTGATCCCAAGTCTATATATATATATATATATATATATATATATATATATATATATATAAAGCTGGATTTAAATGATAAGCTCAAAGAAATAAAAATGTGAGAAGAGATCTCGGTCATTAGAAGAGATTTTCAATGGACAAAATCTTAAAGGGAAAGTATGTAAATAAAAGTGGAACTGTAACAAATTTAAAGAACATAAGGAAGTTGAGGAGAGCATTTTTAAACATTTTATAATTAAATCACTACTCAAGCCATCAAATTACTAATTCTCAATTATAAGTTAAAAAATGATCCATGTAAAAGTTATAGTTAAGATTTACATGTGAATCTATATTATGATTGACATATGAATCTATATTAGATTCACATGTGAATCTATGTTAGGATTCGCATATTCATATATAATTTTTTAGACAGATTCAACATCTCAATTATAAATTTTAGAGTAAATTGCAATTTTGGTCCAGGTGGTTTATTGTTTTTATTGGTTTGGTTCCTTACAAAAATTTTATTGCAAAAAAAGCCCAAATGCTTGGTTTTGATCCCTATCCACTAACACCAATAAAATAATTCGTTCAATCAAGGGTGTTTTTTCTTTAACTAATGTTCAACTTTGCACGTTGCACGATGATTATAGATTTATGTAAAAACAATGTGACATTTGGTTTTAATAAAAAATATAAATAAATAGACAGTCAGATAACCAAAATAATATTATAATTCAAAAAAATTACCTACTCAAATCTTATTATACAATTCAAATCTCTACCATCTTCCTTTTTATTCATAAATATTCAATTACATTTTATTTTTTTATCGATTTTTTTGCAAGATATGAATCAAATGCATATTTTAGCCAAGTAACCATTTTAATTTTCAAATGTGTATCTTCTCCTTTTATATATTTCGTAAACATTCCCCAATCTCTTGTGTGATCCATAATGTGAGGTAACATAAACAATACCACAATTCACATAACATAATATATTCATACATCTACTAATTTTCTTTTATATATATATAAATGACCTTCAATCTATCATTTCCCCCGTTATGAATAACGAAAACAACATCACAATTAAATATTATTAATACTTAAATCCCATAATACTACTTCATGCCGTACAATCTTCATTTTATATATATACATTTATAGATATAGATATTTACATAGAAGGATCTCTTCAAAAAGTACGTTATAAACTATAGTTTTCACTATTGATATTTGTCAACATTATGCCATTTTTGTATTTAATTATATATATATATATATATATATATATATATATATATATATATATATATATATTCTTTTTGCAAAAGCAGGATTGATCAAAAATTATATTCTAGCCAACTAATTTTTGAAATAAATACATACTCTTTTAATATATCATATATATTGTGCATTCAATTAGGAGTGCTCAAAAACCTGACCAACCCGACCAACCCGATCAACCCAACCCAACCCAACGCGAAATAACCCAACACGAAGCAACCCGATGTCTAATCGAGTTGTAAAACTGTCAAACCGTAGGTATTGGGTTGATATCGGGTTATTATTATTTGAATCCAACCCAACCCGATGAACCCGAGATTCTTTTATTTCTTGGATTAATATGATTGTTGAATTTCTATTAATATATACATTAGACAATTACACTATTATGTATGCTTTTCATATACACATATTTTCAATCTATTCATATCTTTATATAACTCATTCATATATATGTCAGTAACTGTGAACATATATATGTAAATTGAGAAAATTAGCTGAATTTGATATACGTAAGAAATATGGATAAGTTGTATCAAATGGTTAATGATGAAAAAGAAATTATGAGTAGAGAAATAATATATTCAAGGTTAGAAGAATATTTTAAGATACCAAAGTATCAACCCGACCAACCCGTACGGGTTAGGTTGGGTTGGGTTGCACTTTGTTTTGGATTGAGTTAGGTTAAGATTTTTCCAAACCGCAATCATTGAATTGGGTTGTTCAAATGTCTTTAACCCGATCAACCCAATGAGCACCCCTACATTCAATAATCTTCTCATAATTGTAAGATAACAAAAATCATACCACAATTAAAAAAAATACTTAAATATCATAGTATCATTTATTATTTATATGCCGATTTAACAAAAAGAAATTTAAAATGAGGTTGGCAAAAGATAACCAGAACCATACTGTACTTTAAGATTTTAAAATACTTAAATCTAATAAAAAATTATTTTTTATTTTGTATGTTTACTATATTTTTGCTAAAAGAGAGTTGGCTAAAATGAGTCAACCCATGAGCTCGGATGGTCGACCAAAATGAGCCAACGACATGAGTTTAGAGGATCAGTCAAGGGGAGCCAACCCCATGAGTTGCCACAAAAACATCTCAACCTCCTTTCATATATCTATCATTGATTGTAAATCTTTCATATCTCCATCAATATGTGATATAAAAAAACTCAACAACAATTCAGTAAATGAAGAATACTCATTCCTTAGGATTTCACCTCACTCCTTGTAAGTTTTACTTTTTATTTTGTATGATTAACATTTTTTTTTTGTTAAAAGAGGATTGGTCAAGATGAGTCAACCCATGAGCTCGAAGGGTCGGCCAAAGTGAGTTTAGAAGATCGGTCAAGATGAGCCAACTTTGCCACAAAGATATCTCAACCTTACTTCATATATCACCATTGATTGTAAATCTTTCATATCTCTATCAATGTAGGATATATACAAAACTCAACAACAATTCAAGAAATGAAGAATACTCACTCCTTAGGATGTCACTTCATTCCTAAGTAATTGTCTAATGTATATATTAATAAAGAATTCTTATCTTTATAATTACTAAAGATAAAGATAAGAATTACTAATTGGCTTTGCCATTTGGTTGACTTTGATTTCAACCATGGTTTTTCATTACTATAATTCTCATTGTTTGGAGGAAAATGATTTTGATTTCAACCATGGCTATACATTTGCAAGGCATCTTTCATACTTTTGTATACATGTAGAAAAATATTTTATAACTATAAGTCTTACCATTTGATTGACTTTGATAAATGATAGATTTTAACCATGGTTTTTCATAACAATATTTTTTATCATTTGGTTGGAATTGGTTTTGATTCCAACCCACGACTATAGATTTCAAAGACATATTATTTTTCCAATCTACCATTTTCCTACCAATATGAAATAATCAAAACCCACTACATTTCAAAATTTGAGAATACTCGAGTCTTGTAATGCCACCTTATAATACTTGGTTGTGCTTTTAATAAGATTTGTTTTAGATAATAAACGTTGTTTTGCAAAAAGAGGACCATAAAAACAAAACAATCCTATGAGTCAAACCCCATTAGTTGAACAATTGTCATCCCATCTTTCATTCTTATGCATATCTTTTTATTTCATTCTTTCAACTTCTCACCAAGTGAGATATCTAAAGCTCAACAATAGTTTGCAATATGGGTGCTCAAAAACCCGACTAACCCGATCAACCCAACCCAACATGAAATAACTCAACCCGAAGCAACCCGATGTCTAATCAAGTTGTAAAACTTTTAAACCATAGGCATTGAGTTGTTATTAGGTTATTATTATTTGAACCCAACCCAACCCGATAAACCCGATATCCTTTTATTTCTTGAATTTAATATGATTGTTGAATTTCTATCAATATATACATTAGACAATTACACTATCACGTACGCTCTTCATATACACATATTTTTAATCTATTCGCATCTCTATATAACTCATTCGAATATATGTCCAGTAACTATGAACATATATATGTAAATTGAGAAATTAACTGAATGTGATATACGTAAGAAGTATGGATAAGTTGTATCAAATGGTTGATAATGAAAAAGAAATTATGAGTAAAGAAATAACATATTCAAAGTTAGAAAAATATTTTAATATACAAAAAGTATCAACCCACCTGTACGATTTGGGTTGGGTTGGGTTGCACTTTGGTTTAATGTACAAAAAGTATCAACCCGACAAACCTGCACGATTTGGGTTGGGTTGCAATTTGGTTTGGGTTGGGTTGGGTTGGTGTAAGATTTTTTCAAACCGCAAGCATTGGGTTGGTTTGTTCAAATGTCTTCAACCCGATCAACCCAAACCATGAGCACCCCTACTTTGCAAACCTATGAGTACGGAGGGTTGGCCAAAATGAGCCAACAACATGAGTTTAGAGGATGATCAAAATGATTCAATCTCATGAGTTGCCACAAAAGCATCTCAAATCTCCCTTTAAAATACCTAGCATTCATTGTGAATATTTCATATCTTTATTAATATGGGATATGCATACTCAACCACAATTCAAGAAATGAAGAATGCTCAATTTTTAAGATGCCACCTCAATCTTTGTGAGTTTTACTCTAATACTAGTTGTGTACCCATGCAATACGGCGGGAGCCGTGAATTTTAACGATTTTCAAGTTTCACTGGTTTTATTAGAGAAGATTTAACGATGATATAAGTTACACTTGGTCTTTACATATTAATACAATTTGAATAAATAAGAGTTATTGTTTCAATTACAGTCTATCGATGAAAAAAATTGTATGACAGTTTAAAATCCAATATATTTAAAATCCATCATATTTAAACGACTCCACAAATATGTTCGATTTACACCAAGAGCAAAGAATCAAGAGATCAAGAACAAGACCAAGAGTTCTAGAGCAATTGAATGAGAGATGAATGAGAGAACTTTTAATAACTCATGGTGAATATGAGTTTGAATCTCACATTGGGGGATGGGGAGAAGACATAGAGGTATGAGAGGGTGAAGACATTAGTGAAAAGTGTCAAAAGTATCTTGGGAACATGAAAAGAAAAGGTAATAATGTGCATTGTTAACTTGTACTATATGTTATTTTGATTATAGATTAAGAGATTTTAAGACTGAAGACATAAAGTAGTAGTACTTAATGCATTATGAGTTGTTTTTAAGGCTTTGTACATAAATATATAGTATTTTGTGCATTAAAAATTATTTTTAAGACTTTTGATAAATCTAGTTTATAAGATAGTATAGATATATAAAGATTTCCTAACAAAAAATTAAACAAATATTATATATGCACACACATGACCTAACAAGAGACTCATGGTCTCTCTCTTTTATCTCCATCAAAAATATGCCATTTTTTCGTCTTCTTCACTTCGACATTGACACCGGCCACACCTTCGGCCACCATCTCCTTCTCCCTATAGTGATCACTTCCCCCACATCTCCCTTCTCACACGCACAACACAGACACAGAAGCGACAATCGATAGATATGGGTTTTGATTTTCGATCCATCTAAGATGTTCTTGAAGTTGATGGGGATGAGTTTCAAATCCTAGTGTACGAGTTATGATCCTTGGTTGTATGGATTTCAATCCCTACCTGACCCCTTTTCTTGTATAAATTAAATAATTGGTTAAAAAGGTTAGAGACCCACAACTGTTCTTGCATTTTTTTTAAATAAAAGGGTTCTTATTTGAACTTCCACCTATATATATATTGCATTATAACTACACCAGAACCCGATCAACCTCATCCCAAACCCAACCAACCGAAACCAGAGCAATCCGAAATTCGAAATCCAAAATTTATGGCTGATTTCCATATCTAAAATCCAATCAGATTTTGAGTTTGCCCACCCAAACTCGTGTGTGCAAACCCCTCTATGTGATCAATGGTATTGGATTCATATGTTTATCAGATTGATATGTAAGATAATTTACAGAATGAATCATATGTGATATGTAACAGATTGTATGATAAACAAAAGTAATCACATGTGATTCAAATATGGAACCAAGAAATAGAGAAAAAATAATTAAAAAGGCTAATGTATTGATTGTAAATATCACACGTAATATTTGACGAAAATTCTGAAAAATATCTTATCAAAAGTGTATCTAAAAAATACTGATAAAAAATCATATAAAACGTGATAAAAAATTATAAATTAATTAAAATAAAATAAATATAAAATATATAACGAATTCTTTAAGGCATTCAAATAGTGTTTTTGTTCCAATTATACCCTCAACATAATATTTGACCAAATTTAGAATGGTACTTATCTTAATTTTTAAAATTATTTTCCATTTGTATTTATAATATATTTAATGGATTCACTACAACAAAAAAGGCTTTATAGGACACTCATTAGTGTCCTAATAAGGTAGTTAATAGGACTTTTAAGTTTATAGGACAAAAAATGTGTGTGTCTCATCTAAAGGTGTTGCATTAGGTTAATAGGATGAATTTGAGTGTCCTAAAAAACTCTAGGATTATGATACAAAACTCATAGTCCTATAAAATGGTTTTAGTAACACTAAAAAGTGTCCTAATAGACAATAATATAGGACACTTTATGTTGTCACAAAATGTTTACATTTAGAAACAAATATGGGCATCCCAAAAAATATTTTTATAGGACGAAATTCAATGTCCCAAAAAATGTTTTTATGAAACAAATTTTAGTGTCCTATAAAATGAACTAAGTAATACTAAAAAAGTGTCATAATAGGTCTGTCTTGAATCTCCTATCAAGTAAGAACTACCCCAAGATGTACTTGAATATATCTGTCGTGTTGGTCTGGAATATGGATTAGTAGATTTGTTAAGGTTAAAATAGCCAAGTCGGTTCCCTTGAGGTAGAATTTCCACATCTTCATTCAAGAATAACAAAGMCACTATTAAACCAATGGTTTCCATCATATTAATTGAATCACATCTAAAACAGAAAAATTAAAATCTCTCAAAAAACTAAGGAAAAAAGATAGCATGAACTTCAACAGAAGGGAAAAAAAACACATCATCAAAATGATTGAAATCTATTTTCACAAAACTATTCCATTCGCCATGGAACAAGGCATATACACAAAATGTAAGAACTTGTTTTCCAATAAAACTAGTACATCAACTTAAACAATAAACCATAGGTCGATAGCTGAAGCTTATGAATTTTATCAGCAAGCATTAACCATRTAAATTGCCTAGAAATCTCACCTGCTTGAGTTGYAATTCAGTCATGTKGAAGTGCAAATTTCCCACATAAAGCTTCCGATCAACTGCACCATAGGGTCCTGCAATACCACCTGCTCCACCAGTTGAAGCATTAGATTGCACAAGGTTCTTTTCAGCCTCCGAAGGTTTGACCATTACAGGTTGTCCAAGAAGTAGATGACCAGAGAGGGAAATTGCCATTGGAACAGACATTGCATCATAAAATTCGATATACCTGTAGTTATTGATTCAGAACAAAAACTAAATTACTGAGTGCCAAAGACTCGGCCATAACCAACTTTATGTGGGAGAAACTTAGCGGAAGAGTCTTTTCACACACAAACATGAATAAATAAATAATACCATTCCATAATATGTATTCTCTCAAAACAGAATACATCGATAACATTCATTAGTTAAAACGAAATATTGAACAATGACTAATGACATTAAATAGATGGACAGAGTTATTCAGTCAAAGTAAAAAAGGCCCAAGTTAAAATGTCATTTCTGAGTATTATGTTCCACATAGACCTAGCTGTCTAGACATACGCAAGGCACCATGACTCCATGAATTGGAAAGGGTTAAAAACGATACCATGAGAAGCAATGTGTGATGCAGAAAAATTAAGGCATAAAAGTTGAGGGAGAAAAGATGGAACCAAGGATTACAACAAAACTTTCCTATCAATGTGTGAACCTCGAGAATAAGGCTCCTGCCTTTTTCACGAGACAACATGCACAGTGCATAACAGAACCAGGCATTGTTCAACTCTGCCATGTGAATATTCTTGGTTTGGGGCATTTAGGTGTGGCTTGACCAACAAAATACAGTAGATATATAAATTCTCTAAGTCATCTCATTGCATGGCCAACTGAGATTCATGAAGCGACAGCTCTACAAGACGATAGCAATAATTTACTGCTACCTTCTGCGGCCTTTCATGTAATTTTATCACCATCTCCAGCATCTTCCCTTTCCCTTTATGTTCCATTAAATTTCTATGCCTGGTAAGTCGGGTGTTCTTTCACCTCTATCAAGGTATACAACACTACATTGTCTTTTATATTTTGGCCTTCCATCGCTTTTTGTAGAAGCCAATACTTTTCGGAATTCATTTATGCAGAACAATTTGGAAGATCTTTACAGTCTTCTGTGCTTCTTGCATGTTGAGCCATGGTGCAACTGGGCATGGTAAGCAATATAACATGATCCAAATGTAAAATTGACAGACATTTTATCTTTATTGATCTTATTTTCTTCCATTTTTTTAAAGGTGGAACAAGCTAATTCAGAGGCCTTATGAAAATGGCGATAAACGAGGGCTAAAGCTTGTAAAAGCCATTCTAAGGCCACTCACGCTGAGGAGAACAAAAGATACAAAAGATAAAGAAGGAAGGTGTGTATATCATCTATTAAACTTCACCATTTTTCGGTTATTAGAACTTGTTAGTTTTTCTAAACTATGAGTGATCCAAGCCGATTCTTGTTCTCCCACCAACTGACATCCAAGTTATTGAATGTGAACAATCAGAAGCCGAACATGATTTCTATGATGCCCTTTTCAAAATATCTAAAGTAAGTTTTGTCTTCAGAATTTCGGTCACCTTGATGTATAATTGTAGATTATGTAGCTCATGCTTTTTTCGTTTATATGAAAACAGGTCCAGTTTGATCAGTTTGTAGCACAAGGCAAAGTTCTTCACAACTATGCTAATATCCTTGAGCTCCTACTTAGATTGAGACAATGTTGCAATCACCCATTTCTTGTTATGAGGTACATGTTTCGATTCTCTAAAATCCAGTATAACTGATTCCGTTTTTTTCCTGATGGTCTTTAACTAACAAGTACATGTTGTTATATGAATCGTACAAACTTAATTTTCATGTGTTGTTTCTTATATGAAACACATGTGAAAATGTAGTGATTATACAATGTTGTCTCATATGTGAGAGGAAAAACAGTTCTAGAGCACTTAGGTATAAGAACCCAAAACAGATTGTAAGTTTGTACAAGTATTGGTTTGTAAAAGAAGGGTTCTCTACTCTCTAGATATCTATGCCTTTCTGAAGAGTACTTTTAGTTGTTAGAATTTGTTCAAGTCGTTATATATGCTGTGAACAATAGATATCTAGAGCACTTAGGTATAAGAACCCAAAACAGTTGTATTGTACCTCAAAGGGCTATTAGTTAAATAATTGATCATCTCTGTATCTCTATTGTTATTTAGGATCATTCTGTAACAACAATCAAAACCATTGGAAAGCAAACAGGGTTACAGAACATAGAAATCAAAGATGATAACAAAAACTATTACCCCAAAATTAGGTGCATAACAGTTCCATCAGTGTATATTTACTCATAGAAGATTGGTTATTAGATGGAAGCCCATAGGTTTCACATGGATATCAAAGCCTAGTTCCAACTTGCAGAGTTCATTAGTCACTAGTGCAAGGTGGATGACACTTTGTGCTAAAGCATTCTAAGTAGTAGAAACTCATATAGCACCTTCTTCAACATCCTAAAAAACGTCCAATTGACTATCAACTGAAGCAACAATGAGAAAGTAGGTACAGGGGATACAGCGTATTTGTGCATATAATTTCCCAATATGTATTTCAATTTCAATTTCCAATATGTATAAGCATGTAGTTGTGTTCCGTTTCTTCACTCAGGAGCACATACAACTCAGGAGCAGAAGGTTTGAATTCATCTATTGTAGTCAATGAAAATGAAAATGTTACCTAAGCAGAACTGCAGAAGGTTCGTCGTCTGTTGTTTGTCGTCGTCGATCGATCGCAAACAGTGAGGGAGAGGGAAGAGTCGATCGTAGCTTCGTAGTTCGTAGGTACAGGGATACAACAATCGTAGTTCGTCGTTCGTCCAGGGGAGACGGGAGTTGTGAAGCCGTGAAGGGGAAATGGGTTTAATAAAATGGGCTAAGTTAGGTTAATAAAATGGGGCTGATTTAAATCATCATATAGTTTTTGACATTTGGGCCTAGTTAAAAATGATTCTAAATATAATATGTTATTTATATCATTTTAAACTTTAATAGGACACTTTTAAGTGTCCTATTAGCTTTTAAACACTAATACAATAATCAAAATGTTTTATTAACTTTTAAAATTAACATGACACTTAAAAATGTCCTATTAATTTCTAAAATAATGACACTTTAAAATGTCCTATTAGTCTTTAAAATAATACGACACTTAAAAGTGTCCTATTAGACCATAAAATAATATGACATTCAAAAGTGTCGTATTAGATTACATGATAGGACGTCAAGATATGTTAATAAGACATCAAAATTAAGAGTCATATAAGATTAAATCAAATAGGACTCATAAACTAATGTGTCGTATTAGCCTTTTTTATAGAACGGTTTCCGAAAAGTGTCCTAAAAAAGTGTCATATAAACCTTTTTTTGTTGTAGTGTATTTGTGGTTTAGATTGTTTCTCGTTTTTTATAAATTGAACTATAAGTTATTATATGTTCACGACACATGTCACACAAAGATACTGCTGGGGAATATGTAAACATTTATGGTTGCACACAAAGAATACGTTTGCTTCCATTTGAAAGTAACCCAAAAATCATGTTTGACAGTTAAATAATTATTCTTCAAGAATACTTATAAGATTTTTTAACAGAGTCAGGAGCAGGACCAGAGCGTTTATTAAATCACAATGGCCAAATTGTAATTTCCAAATTGCGGAAGTGAAAACCGTTACAATCAAAAAAACCATAGGGACGAGAATTGTAGTTTACATTTTCTAAAATTTTAAATCGAATATGGTTCATACAAATATTTGAGTAAAAGCTTGATTATCGACAACCCCGATCAGTCCTACAAGAAACCGCCCTCCTAAGAATCACATATGAATAGGATGCGGGTTCTTTTATATATTATTCAATTCATATTTAAAACTGCAAGTACAATGATTTAAAAACACTTAGGGTTTGATTGGAATGGCCATGAGGGGTACTCTTCTTGGCAAAGAGAGCCCAAACTTCTCTTCCATGTCCAAATCTTGTACTCTTTTGTTCCCTTCAAGCTTCCAATCAAACTTTTGGATCAATGAGCCTAAAACTAAAGGTAACACTCTATGAGCAACATTCATTCCGGGACAAATCCTCCTTCCGGTACCAAATGGAATGAACTCGAAATCTTGGCCTTTGTAGCTGATATCAGCTTCCAAAAATCTCTCTGGCATGAACGTTTCTGGGTTAGACCAAATGCTCGGGTCTCGTCCCATTCCCCAAATGTTACAAAGAATCTGTGCGTTTTTAGGCACGGTGAAACCTTGGACATTTACGTCCTGCATGGCTTGGTGAGGGACAAGAAGTGGGGCAGGAGGATGCAACCTGAGAGTTTCTTTTATAACAGCTTGTAGGTAAGGGAGTTGATTGATATCTGGTTCTTGAATGTTTCTGTTGATGTTTTGCATGAGGTTAATTACCTCCAATCGAGCCGTTTCCTTTTTTCCCGGGTTACGAATAAGCTCGGCCATTGCCCATTCCAACGTGGTTGATGTCGTATCAGTTCCTCCAATAAATAAATCCTACAATAATTTATTAAATATTATTAATTAGACAAAATCACTCTTTTCAACAAAAACTAGTCCATGTCCATCAAGTTAATCTTTTTTATTATTATAAAATAATTTTTTTTATTAATTTAATAGCTATAGATGTATTAAACAATTTTTATTAATTTGATATATATATATATATATATATATACTATATTATAAAACATTTGACAAAAACTCTTAAAAACCACTTTTTATGCATTAAGTACTGTTTATTGATATATATTACTTAAAATTCAAGATTACAAGTAATTGTCCGTATGTATAACTTATTAAAACTCCGTTTTAAATTTGTGTAACTAACTGCAGATAAATATAATCAAATTCTAGATAAGTATCTCATTTTAAATATAAAAACTCTAAAATATATTTAGGATAAACATTGAATTCAAAATACTAAATATTATCTTTATAAAATAATTATATTATTAAATCTAAATTAAATTAT
>NC_037541.1:11616309-11625705 GCF_001531365.2 Cynara cardunculus var. scolymus
TATATATATATATATATATATATATATATATATATATATATATTATTAACCAGGATATTCAACCCGCTATGCGAGCCGACTAATCCCAGGACAACCACATGCTTTGCAGATAGCCCGAAGTCACCGCATTTGAACCTCCATGATCACAAGGGGATTTTTATTCCTCCTTGGATTTGAACTTGTAACCTCATAATACTTTTGACCTTTGGAGTCAAACTCAAACCAACCAGACACCACCTCCTTATGGTTAGATAGTTTAAAAGCATACCCTACATTCTATGAGTAATTAAGGAGATCTTTTTTGTCGATGGATATACTTACCATAACCCAGTGTTTCATGTCATCTCGACTAAGCGATTCGGATCTCCCTTTTAGGTTGAGGTCGAGCAGCGAGTCCAAAATATCATTGTTTGTAGATGAAACACCATCACATGATGATGAACTCGATCTTGTGTGAATCCGTTGATCAATGATTTGATCAAGAATAGCTAGCAACTTCTTACCATAAACATTTCCACGCCGTATTAACCCTTGTGGATCGAACAATTTAAGTATTGGGAAAAAGTCCGCAATATTAGGCTTCCCCGCAATTTCCATCAAACCACATACCGCCTCCTTGAATTCTTGCGACGTCGCAGAGTCATATTGAGCGAAATCCATAGAGCACACTAAATTGGAGATAATGTTGAGTAGTGTCGTAAACATAGCTGCGCCTATGTTTACGGGCTTTTCATGTTTACAACATTGGTTAACATGATCAAGAAGTTCTTGTACCTACAAGTAAAATAAGATGTTAAATGAACATTAAAGATACACCATTTAATACAAATTGGAAGTGAAATCGTGATTGAAGTTATATTACCTTCTTCCCTAGTAGGAGGTCGATGGCTTCTAGACGTTGCACGGGGTACAAGTATTCTTTAAGTAGTCGTCGTTGTCTTCGCCATTGATCTCCGACCGACAACCAGGCTACGGAGTATTTATCATGGTCCACCACGCGGGCGGTGTCGGGAAGTGATCGGCTAGAAAACGACATATCATGTGTGAGAAAGAATTCTTTGGCAAGATTGGGTGATGAAATGACAATGGTTGTTCTACTTCCGAGCTTAAGCGACATGAAAGGACCGTAACGTTTGGAGAGTGTGGCGAGAGAGCGGTGGGGTTTGTCGGGATTGACTTGTAAAAGGTTTCCGATGACCGGCAAAGGGAAAGGTCCCGGCGGAAGCCGCGAGTTGCGGCGGCGGAAGACGGTGAGGGCATAGAAACATGTTAAAAGGAACGAGAGTACGAGAAAGAAGGTTGGATGATCCATTGATTTGTGTGGAGTTGTGGGTGAGTTTTCAAGTCACTGCACACTTGAACTTATAAAGGTTGGTGACTTCGTGTGTATCGCCCATAACTTTTAGTGTTTTTTTATATATCGATATTATATTCATTAAATATTTTATTTACTTAATTATTATATTTAATTATTTTATTCACTTAATTGTTTCACTTGTAAACTTTGGTAAAAATTTTGAAACAATTAAAATTGATACATGAACGAACATTATGAATTTTAAATAAAAATCATTGTTTTTTATTTATAAACTTTGATTATCTAGTTTCATATATGAACTTTGATTATTTGGTTTCACTTATGTATTTAAAAAAAAATATGATTGAACTTTTTGGTTTTACCTATGAATTTTTTGGTTAAACAAAATCATTTAAATATTATTGTTGATTATTTTCCAAAAATAAAATATGATTATTTTCCAAGAATAGAAACTCATTTAAATATTATTATTTATTATATTCTAAGAATATAAAATCATTTAAATATTATTATTTATTATATTCTAAAAATATAAAATCATTTAAATATTATTATTATTATCTTCCAAAAAATAAAAATAATTTGTTCCAAAAATATCATTCATTTAATATATTTCTTCTGTTATCAGACTATAACCTCCAATTTAGCCACAATCGTTGATCAGAAAATATAAGGCTCAGATATATTAATAAGGTTAATACTATTTATTTAATTAACAAATGATTGTACCGCTATTTTAGAAATACTAGAAGGATACTCGTACAATGCAGCAAGATATATCTCAATTTTGATGTTTTGTTTTATTCCGTCTCTATAGATGTTTTAATGCGGTGTCTATGTGGTTTTGAGAAAGAAATAATGATTTTATTTTTGAATAAAATATAAATTTGAAGATATCATAAAATTTCGAAAATAAATATATATCGATATTAATATCAAATTAAATATTTAAAAGTTCTTGTTTTTATGTAATTTCTTTAATTCAATTTTTATTGTAATTTAATTTAAATTTAATAACAAAGTAATTTATTTTTTATTTTAATAAATTTTTTATAAGAAAAATAATTAATTAATTTGTTAGAATTCAATGACTATCCTAATTATATTTTGGATTTTTTATATTTAAAATGAAATGATTATCTTCTATTTGACTATGTTTATCTGCAGTTACTTATACGAATCCAAACATGAAGCTTAAAAAAAATGTACTTACACATAGTTTATTTGTAATCTTGAATTTAAAGTAATATGCATTAATAAATCGTACTTCATGCATAAAGAAATGATTTTAAAGAGTTTTTGTCAAATGTTTTATAATATAGTATAGATTATATTTAAAATGAAATGTTTATCTTGTATTTGACTATGTTTATCTGCAGTTAGTTACATGAATCCAAGCATGAAGCTTAAATAAGTTGTACTGACGCACAGTTTATTTGTAATCTTGAACTTTAAGTAATATGCATTAATAAACAGTACTTCATGCATAAAAAATGGTTTTCCAGAGTTTTTGTCAAATATATTATAATATAGTATACATTATATTTAAAATGAAATGTTTATCTTGTATTTGACTGTGTTTATCTGCAGTTAGTTACACGAATCCAAACATGAAGCTTAAATAAGTTGTACTTACGCACAGTTTATTTATAATCTTGAATTTTAAGTAATTTGCATTAATAAACAATACTTCATGCATAAAAATGGTTTTTAAGAGATTTTTTCAAATGTTTTATAATATAGTATAGATTAAAATGAAATGTTTATCTTGTATTTGATTATGTTTATCTGCAGTTAGTCACACGAATCCAAACATGAAGCTTAAATAAGTTGTACTTACGCACAGTTTATTTGTAATCTTGAATTTTAATTAATATGCATTAATAAACACTACTTCATGCATAAAAAATGGTTTTTAAGAGGTTTTGTCAAATGTTTTATAATATAGTATTAGATTATATTTAAAATGAAATGTTTATCTTGTATTTGACTATGTTTATGTGCAATTAGTTACACGAATCCAAACATGAAGCTTAAATAAGTTGTACTTACACAATGTTTATTTGTAATCTTGAATTTTAATTAATATGCATTAATAAATAATATTTCATGCATAAAAAATGATTTTTAAAAGTTTTTATCAAATATTTTATAATATAGTATAGATATACGCATTATATAATTTATATTTATGTATATAATATTTATATATATAAAAGAATAATTTGTACATAAAGGGTCAAACGAGAATAATATGTATTTAAAAGAATAAAATATACTTTATATAATATCATATACATATATATAACATATATAATATAATGATTAACATATATTTTGTTTCATAATGTGTTTGTTTCCATGTATTCGGTTTACAATGTGAAAATATTTGATATGTTTGTGAAATAAAAGATACTTGTAAAATTTTTCACATTGTGAGCTGAATATATATGAAATATACACATCGTGAAACAAATAAATGTTAATGAATATATTAAATATTGTACTTAGATGGAAAAATCATGTAAACCAAAACCTTAAGATAAAAATTCTCACGGATTTCACAAATTTTGGAGTTCTCAAATAATTAAGGTCATATATATAGATCTTTTACAAACTCAACCATTACACTATTAGAAAACTGGGTATTTCCAGCGGACAACAAAAAAGTCCAGTTTCATTGACTGCCGACGGAAATCCGCCGGTAAAAATATTCCGACAATGTTTCCGACGGATTTTAAAAATTATTTTTTATACAAAATTATTAACTCTAATTACAATAATTACCGGCGGATTTCTACCAGATTTTTGATTTATTTTTTAAGATTATTGTCGGTCGGAAAATAATTAAAAAGAAAAAATTTATTATTTTAAATTACCGGCGGATTTCCGGCGGATACCGGAGGTCGTTGGTAATTTAAAACAACAAATTATTCAAGATTTTTCTAAAAAAAAGAAACTTAACACTTTTCGGCGGATTACCAGCGGTTCACCGTTGGAAATTGTTCTGGCGGATTTTTTATTTTTTTTTCATTTTCAAACTTTTGGTTTTATATATATGTAAAATATTACATATATTCTTAATGGATCATATTGGGTTTAAAGGATCGTACTGGGCTTTAATGGGCCGTATTGGGCTTTAATGGATGTTAGTTGGGCTTTAACAATTCTATTGGGCTTTAGTGACTTCCCTGCTTATGTTATGCTTTCTGGTTGGAGGACGCATGTCAAGTTAGCTTGCTCATATTACATGGGGAATGCATGTGCGTTCCAGTTGCGAAGCGGAGAAAAGTCATGTTGGTTTGACTGTCATCGCAAGTTTCTGCCAATGAGACACTCGTTCAAGCGTGATAAGAATCAATTTCGTGTTGGACATGTTGAAAAAGCTGGTCCACCCCCTCTGCTAACTAGGGAGAAAATATGGGCACAAGTTCGTAGCTTTCCTATGATCTATGAAGGAGTCTCACACGGATTAAGATAATATAAGAAGACAGTAACCTCCAATTGGGTGAAGAAGAGCATTTTCTAGGAGCTACCATATTGGCACACTTTGTTGATCTGGCACAACCTAGACGTAATGCACATTGAAAAGAATGTGTTTGACAATCTCTTTCATACTATCATGGACACCTCAAAATCAAAGGACAACATAAATCAAGGAAATACATTGAAAAATAGTGCAATCGACCGGAGTTGCATGTAAGGGAGGAACGAAATAAAATCTTTAAGCCAAAAGCTTCCTATACATTGAACAAAGAGTAGGTAGGAAAGTTGTGTGAATGGTTGAAAAAGCTTAAATTCCCAGACGACTATGCTTCTAACATAGGTGCATTAGTAACGTCGAAGATGGTAGTTTCTATGGCTTCAAAAGTCATGATTGTCACGTGTTCATGCAAAGACTGCTCCCTCTTTCTATAAATGGGATGATACCGGCTTCGATATGGGATGCTATCACTGAGTTGTGTACATTCTTTCGTGCAATATGCTCGAAGGTGTTACACGTTGACGGCTTGCTTCAATTGCAGACAAGTATAGTGGAAACTATCTGCAAGTTGGAAAGAGTCTTCCCCTCGGGATTCTTTGATTTCATGGAACACATTGTGGTACATTTGGCACATGAAGCAATAGTTGGAGGTCTGGTTCAATATCGATTGATCTATCTCTATGAGAGACGTCTAGGGTCGTTGAAAAGGACAGTGAGAAACAGAGCAAGGGTAGAAGGGTCAATTGTAGAAGCATATTTGGTTAATGAACTATCTACCTACTGCTCGTTGTATTTTGGAACAACGGTAAAGACACGGCTAAACCGTGAGCCTAGGAATTTTTCCCCCGATTGTTCATCTTTGGACCAACGGTTAAAGATATTTAAAACACTGTGTCGAGGATTATTTAATAATGGCGGAACACATATTAATCTATCGGATGAAGATATGCACAAAGCTCACACATACATTTATTTAATTGTGAAGAATTTTTTTCGTTCATAGATATCTTAAATAAGGAGATTAAAAGTAGAGAGTCATATATTGATGAAGTGGGTCTCGAAAAACGTAGAGGCGATCACTTTGCTAGATGGTTTCATACCCACGTAAGTCTATACGTATCAACTTTTATTCATCATTATTTATATGTGCTTAATAAAATATTACAAATGACATGATTGTAGGTTATGTCTTGGTCCAACCCTGCTTTAGATCTTGTTAGGATTTTGGCATACAAACCGCTACGTACGGTTTAGAGACACCCGGGGTTATTTGTAAAAAGTTACAAGTTCCACACGCTAGCTTACAGTACAAATCACACTACACATAATAGTGGAGTATGCATGAGAGGGTCTTGTTACTCAAATTACAAGGCCGACTACTATGGATTGTTGGATGAAGTCCTAGATATAGAATATCATGGGTATGAACTCGGCCGCTGTGTTGTCCCAATATTCAGATGCACAGGGTTTGATATAGTTTACGCCGTAAGTTGACCTAAAACATAATCTAGTGGACGTCAAACACAGATCAAGAGTTCGTTCAGACGATCCGTTCATCCTAGCATCACAAGCTGAACAAGTCTATTATGTACCATATCCATCGAATTTATTAAGAGATTGGTGGTCTATGGTGAAGACAAAGCCAAGAGGGGTCTATGACTTAACATCGAGTACCCCTAAAGTACCGTCAGATGAAAATATGGACGAGGAACAGTTTTTCCAGAAAAATGATAGAATAACCCAAGCTGAGGGAAATGAAAATGTGCAAGAACCCATCCATCTTATCACAGGGGAAGACAACATCGAAGTTGCCAATGATCGCCGCGACAACTGGTATGTTGATGAGAGTAGTGATGAAGAAGAGGAATTCCAAGACTTGAATAGTGGCTCTGAGAACGAAGAACTTGACTTGTTTGATCACTCCTCAGATGAATAAATTCTCATGTTAGTTTTAGTCTTAGTAAACTTTGTCTAGTTGTTTTAAATATTTATTTTTTCCATTTTAAAATTTTAGTAAGCCATTGTTCGACATCTATTATTGTGTAGAATATTTATCGTATACTTGAATTATTGTTGTAAGTTTTCTAACGTTGCTTTGTAGAAAAATCGACAATTCGGATTACTAGTCGAGGTAGTGGCAGTACACCTAGTCGCGGTACGGGTAGAGTATCTAGTAGTACTTCGGCACACCCAGAGGAGATAGAGTCTGGTCGTGGTAGCGCTGCTTCGGAGCCGCTTCCACAGCAGTGGACAGTTATTGGCATCCGCAACAAAGAGTAAATATATTTATATATTTTAATTGATAAAAATAGTTATTCTTTGTATTGATTCTAATTCAGTTCATTATTTATATAGTTTTAGTGACACCAGAGTGATCCGTCGGATCACCAAGATCAATCGAGAGATGCTTGATGGCCCATGGATCACTTAGAAAAAAATCCCAAGGAACGTGAGACGCCGAATGTGGGAGCGGTTCCAAGTTCGTGGTGTATATTCAACTTGTTATATTTTTGCTATTTTTTTAACCTAAGAATCGACTAAACTTTTACATACAGGGCTACTACACTTGGGATTCGGCTTTAGACGCCCAGATTCTAGAGACATGGGAGAGAAAGTTGGCCAAGCCATATAATGAAAACTTGAGTGCCGCGAGGAAGAAAGCTGGGGAAAAAGCAAAGAGAAATGAATTGACTTTTAATTTTTTTAAACCATATATAGGATGACTATTCAATGGGTGTCACCTAAAGATATGGCGATGATCCCTCCACCTATCCCTTAGTTGATAAAGAGTTGTAGGAGCAAACGATTGGAAGCAATAGAGGTTGTCTATTTGGTTTGGGTACAACCAGGATCCCAATTGGGTCTTGACTGGGAACTGCACACAAGGTGGTCCATCGTCTTCAGAGAGTTGGGTATGTGCCTCTTGTCCTTTGATAATATTTATCGATTTAGTTAATAATTCATATCAAATATTATAAAATTTTCTTTATTTTATAGAAAATTGAAGCCTTAAAGACCGAACTTAAAGATTTACCAAGAAGAAAATCGACACCGATGAACGATGGATGAGAAGTGATGGCGGGTAGAGGAGGAGCGACGACGGGTAGAGAGGACGAGTAACGACGGATGGAGGACGAGCGACGACGATAGAAAGAAGAGCGACGGCGGAAGAAGGAGGAGCGACGGGATAAACAACTTCAAGATATGACTGCTTTGGTCAGACAGTTTAGTCAATCTCAACATTTCCCTCCGCTACCGAATTCAATATCGTTTGTTGTTTGGAACAATTTAGTTTTTCTTTGAAACAATTGTGTGCTACTTTAAATTATTCGGGATAATTGTTGTTTAGTTTAAAGTATGATATTTAGCTGCATTTCATATTTTTATTTTTTTTTAATATTTTACAAATTTATAGGTTTTAAATATTTATTGAAAAAATATTTTAAATTTAATAATTTTATAAATTTCCGGCGGATTACTGGCAGATATATCAGCCGGAAACATTTAAAAAATTAAATCAATTTTTCGGCGGATAAATTTACCGGCAAATTTCTGGCGAAAATATCCGTCGGAATCTTAATTCACTTTAAAAAAAAACTTAAATTATTTTCTTAATTTAATCAATATTTTTTAAATAAATCGGGGTAAAATTTCCGGCGGATTCCAAAAAAAGATCCACCGGAAAATTAATCACCAGCGGCTTTATTCATCGAAAACCCATCGGAAAATGTTTTTTTTCCGACGGATAGATCCGCCAGAAATGTGGACTTGTTTGGTAGTGTTGGTATAACCATACAATTATGGGATTGTAGATGGGGTGATTATTATCTTTCAAATATAAATAACAATTCCTTCCAATATCACCGTTCATTATTTTTACCATATTTTTTCAATTCTATTCTATTCCAATTTCTTCCACTACAAAATAAAGAGAATCACCAATGATTTTTTTGTTGGTATTAACCGACGGATCTGTGGGGGAGTGACCATCCCAAGTGATTGAAAATCCGTCGGTAATTATGATCAGCGGCCATATTTTATTCGACGATAAGATTCGCGAGTGATGACTTTTTTCGACAGATTATCGACGGATTTTCTCGTTGATGAAGTCTCTTTGTTTTGTAGTGTTTATGGATTCAAACCCATATCTAAAAAGGGAAAAAGCTAAACAAACCAACTCTATTTTTAGAAACTTTGTGTCATATTTGTAGTTTCAAAATATAAGGGAACTTAACAAAATGATGTGGTAAACCCTCTATAAACGTAATTTTTTTCATGATGATTGAGCAATTAAGCAGTGGCTCATGCCATTGTATGTCCTTAAGTCGGTAGAACCGTATTTTTCATATAACTCCATATTACTTTCAAAATTTTCATAAAACGTTGGATTGTATCCACATCATTTGTTATGTCACTGTGGTAACCAATTAATGCTTAAATTTGTTATATAGGTAACTAAGTCTCTAATCATTAGGGGATTGCTAATGGCACCCCCTTAATAGGGGTGTTGATGAGTTGAGAATTGAATTAATCATTTCTTTTAATAACCATTAACTCAATTAATTATGTATTTATATTTTATTAATTTGTTTTA
>NC_037541.1:11626481-11649869 GCF_001531365.2 Cynara cardunculus var. scolymus
GTTTATTAATAATTTATATAATATAAATGATATAAAAGAAATATATATTTATTAATAATTTATATACGTATTTATTAATAATTCATATTAAAATATAATATAAATAAAATAAGAGAGAAAAAATTAAAAAAAGAATTAATAATATTAGTGTATGAAGTGATTTGCCAAAAAGTTAGGGTGGGGTAGGAAGTGTTTAACTCCAACCATGATCCTTGAATTATTAGCTACACACTGTTTTAATAATATTTATTGTTTTAATATAATAGATATTATTCACATTTTCTAATCATCAATAATAAAATAATGTATTTATATTCTAGAAAGCTCGACACATGTAAGAAGTAGGATAATGTGAAGGGTGATTTTATTTGTACAACTATCTTTTTACAACATTTTTGAATCTTGATATTCCAAATCTTAAATAATAAAATTAAGAGTAAATTACAATTTTGGTAATTGAAAATTTTGGATCAGGTTTCTCAAATGAAATAATTACATGTATGATTACGATGGTCTCGCTTTTGTTTTCGATCGGGTCCTCAACCTAACCCCATTAACAGTTACTTCGTTAAGTCAGCGATGATATTGTCATTTTACTTTCTTTTTTGTTCTTTATAAACATAAAAAAACAGTATATTACACAAATGCTTCACGATTTCTAGATATCGAGAACGAGAAATGCTTTCACCATTTCTGGAGATTGAGATGGGTTGGTGGCGTTTGATTCAAGGTGTTCTTCCACCATCATAGAGACAATTTGATTTAAGGATTTTTGGAGTTTGGCATGTGTGTTATGCATTCTTTCACCATCACATTGAAGGATTTTCAATTTAAAGATTCTATCTTTAATTACGTGACCTAGAAGATGGGTTGTTATTATCTTCAGATTGAAGGTTCATCTATCAAATGCTGAGAATTCTCCTTTGAAACAGAGTTAAAAGGCTACAAAATTTGTGCTATTTGGCAGACTTTGTGTGTCTCCTCTTCTCACACTTTGCAGGCTTATGGTAAGAAGGATAGGGGAAGGGGATTGTTGGTGTGAAGATTATGAGGGAGTGGGTGTAGGCCAGAGATGGTGAAGGACATCGGGGATGCCTGAAATGGTGACCCACGTTGGTGGGATGTTATCAGTATAGTGACTGCCACTGGTGGGTGAACGTCAGAGACAAGGGTCAAAATGGTGTAAAGATCCTTTTTCTCCTCTGAATTTCATCACCATAGGGATAACACAGATCCAACCTTTATGTTTTTTAAGAATAAAATTAAAATGAAAATATGACCCACGATTAACGAAGCAACAATTTATGGAATTAGGTTGAGGGGTATTTCAAAAACAAAAGTGAAATCATGGTGACCATACATGTAATTATTTCATTTTAAATACCTGATCCGAAATTTTCAATAACCAGAATGACCAAATTTGCAATTTACTCTAAAATTAATTAATGAATATATAAATTTGCAAATCATGTTCCGATTATAATGAAATTGAATTTTCTAAATTTGATATTAATTTTTAGTCATCTACAACAACATATTTACTATATCTTTCTATAGGGGTATGGTACCATATCTTTTTTTCCATATACCGTGTTATAATTGGGTTTATCAGTTATAAAGTTTTGGGTTATTTTTGATAAGTTGTGAAAGTTGAGGGGCTGTTTCGAAAAATTCTTTAAAGTATTTTTATCACTCACCGCCTCTTATATAAAAATGCATGATAATTGAGATATTTTTATTATCTATTTGGGTTTTGAAAAGAGAGAAAAAGAAGCAGTCGTGTGTGTGTATTCTCTCTATTCGAGCAACAAAAAATCGAAAGAAGAAGAAGAAGAAGATTGATACGTGATTTCTTGATTTTTCGTTGCTGTTTTTCCTTGCAATCTGCTTTGAAATTACGAGGTGAGTTTTACTTTGAAAACATCATTTATTGTGTTTTTGGGTGAAGAAATCGTAAGGATTCATACATGAGTATGTGATGTTTATATGCTATTTATTATCATCAATTTTGATTTTGATATGACTTTATCATCTGATTGTAATAAGGGTGGCCTAATCAAGAGATAGTATTTTTGGTAATAAGTGTGACATAATCAGGAGCTGGGTCTATCTTTGTAATAAATGTGACATAATTAGGAGTTGGGTATATATCTTTGTAATAAGGGTGACATAATTAAGAGTTGGTATATCTTTGTAATAAGAGTGACATAATTACTAGCCAGGTATACTGAGATAAGAATGACACAATCAAATTCTGGTATGATGATCTTTTTGATCATGAGATTCCGTTATCGCATCAATATGATGCGATGAGTATGATTGTTATCGCATGGTGTGATGCGATGAGATTGGGTTTTGATTCAAGTGTTATTTTTATCGCATCAATGAGATGCGACATATTGAGTTTATCGCACTAGTATGGTGAGAGTAGTTACTGTTATCACATCTATAAGGTGCGACAAGGGTGTCTATCGCATCTGTTGGATGCGACAAATGGTGGTTATCGCATCGTTGAGGTGCGACAAGTTTGAGTTATTGCATGTGTGTGACGCGAGGAAATATTATCGCATCCTTGAGGTGTGACAAGGAGATTATCGCATGTGTATGATGCTACACATGGATGGACCCATGCTTGTGGTATAGGTGGTACGTGCCACCGTATTATTTCTCCGTTGAAGAGTAAAAAAATTAGGTTTTGTGAATGGTACAACCGTATCAATTTGTTGTGTGTCACCTTATGTATTTTGAAACTACAACGAGAACAAGTTTTATTTGGTAGAGTTGGTTTGCAAGACTTTTATTCCACCCACACCCAAGTTCGAATTCTGTGAGTGTCATTTCTTTGGTAAATGGTGTCACCGTTGGAAAAAAATTTCCGTATATTTGTTTCTTATAGTCAAACGGTGCCATCCTTTGAAAAAATTTCCAATATTTTTTTCTTATGGTCAAATGGTGCCACCATTTGAAATTTTTTTTGGATCCGTCCTTGATGCGACATAATTTGTTATCACATTAATATGATACGATAAGTTAGTGTATTTCATGTGGCATGCGACAACATGATTACTTGTTTATTTACTATGATAAGTTTGATACCGAAATGGGTTTAATGCGATAAGATGAAGTTGTTTCATCTGAGTGATGCGACAAAAATGTTTGTTTTGATAAAACACTATCTATTTTTTATTTATACAAATAAAAGATTTATAAAAATGTTTTGGTGATTTTCACTCTATAATAGCAATCAATGAGATTTCTAACTAGACCTCATGGTCTAACCCTCATTTTGTGTTTTAAAATGTGCATTACAGGTCGGACACAATCGGATGATAAGAGAAAGGGGAAAATGTAAAGAAGTTATGATTGCTTTACATATGTGGATTTTTGGAGAGATTTTATATTATCCATACTTTGTTAGGTTACAAGTCTTGTACTTGATGTACATGAAAAAATATTGTAGCTACTTTTGTAATGTAGCAAGTTGTACATTTGAGACCAATGTGTATATTTGAATTTCATGTATATGAAATACGTAGGTTATATGCAAATGCGAAATGGGGTTTTACATACCATATACCAATAAATTATAGTTGGTACGTAAAATTTTATATTATGTATCAATTAACTATATTATGTATAAGGGTACTCGTCCAAATTGCAAATGTATTAATACGGTTTTATGTGGTTTTGAGAAAGCGATAATGTATTTATTTTTAAATAAATTATAAATTTGAAAATATCATAAAATTTTGAAAAAAAATATATCGATATCAGTATCAAATTATTCTTTTTAAAAGTTCTTGTGTTTTGGTGTAATTTTCTTAATTTATTTTTTAAATTATAACTTAATTTTGGTTTAGTAACAAAGAAATTTAATTTAGATTTAATAATATAATTTTTTATAACGATAATAACTAAGTATTCTGTTAGAACTCTATGATTATCCTAATTGTATTTTAAATTTTTATATTTAAAATAAGATATTTATCTAATATTTGATTATGTTTATCTGCAGTTAGTTATACAAATTCAAATATGGAGTTCTAATAAGTTGTACTTATATAAAGTTTATTTGTAATCTTAAATTTTAAGTAATATGCATCAATAAACAGTACTTCGTGCATAAATATGGTTTTTAAGAGTTTTTGTCAAATGCTTTATAATATATTATAGATACAACACATTTTTATTAAATAACTTTTAACAATAATAAAAGTATTATTGTATAATTATCTATACTATATTATAAAACATTTGACAAAAACTCTTAAAAACCAATTTTTTATGCATGAAGTACTGTTTATTGATGCATATTACTTAAAATTCATGATTACAAGTAAATTATGCCTAAGTACAACTTATTAAAGCTTCATGTTTGAATTTGTGTAACTAACTGCAGATAAACATAATCAAATACATGATAAATATCCCATTTTAAATATAAAAAATCTAAAATATAATTAGGATAATTATAGAGTTCTAACAGAAAATTTAATTATTATTTTTATTAAAAATTATATATTATTAAACCTAAATTAAATTACTTTGTTACATTAAATTAAATTATAATTATAAAATTGAATTAAAGAAATTACATACAACAATAACTTTTTAAAATTTTAATTTAATACTAATATCGATATAGTTTTTTCAAATTTTTATGATATTTTTAAGTTTATATTTTATTTAAAAATAAAAACATTATCGCTTTCTTAAACCCATATAAAACCGTATTATGTCGACATAGATGAAGGATAAGACGAAACATTGAGATCGAGATGTGTCTCGGTGCATTGCACGAGTACCCTTCTAGTATTCTTATTATTTATTTAAACCATTCATAAGAAGAACCTGCGTATCAAGAACCTCGTCCAAGAACTTGTATACAGAAGCTAAAGGGTCTTTGGCCTAGCGATATTGTAGTTTTTGCCCTCCTAGGAGGCCAGGGGTTCAAATCTCACCAAAGGTGAAGAGATTGTATGAATTTATTTGTTGCATTTATCGTATATAGTTATTATATACTTTAAAAAAACTTGTATGTAGAAGGGTTATTATAATTTATAATATGATAACAGAAAGAAAAAGATGAAGAAAATAGAGGAGAGATAGGAGAAAAGAAGTGATTAATGATGATGAATGTGATGATAAAATAAAATGATATTTAGTAAGTAAAAAGGTGTATTGATGTTACATTGATTTTATTATTACATAATTAGATTGATTGGGTCTAGGGTCTAGAGATGTATGCATGCATGCATCCATGGACGGACCCAACTATGTGGTATAGGTGGCACGTGCCACCGTATTATTTCTTCATCGAAGGGTAAAAAATTAGGTTTCGTGAACGGTGTAACCGTATTAATTTGTTGTGTGCCCCGTATGTATTTTGAAACTACAATGAGAACAAGTTTTATTTGATAAAGTTGGTTTGCAAGACTTTTATATATTCCACCCTGGACCCAAGTTCGAATCCTGTTAATATCATTTTCTTAGTCAAATAATGCCATCGTTTGAAAAAAAATTATGTATATTTTTTTCTTATAGTCAAATGGTAGCACCATTTGAAAAATTTTCCCTATATTTTTTATGGTCAAATGATGCCACCGTTTAAAAAAATTTCTAGATCTGTCCCTACATCTGTCTACCAACATCCTAATGTGTATTAGGGTAAGGATTAAAGAGTCAATGTTGGAAGTGTATTGAAGTGGTCTTTTATTTTGATTTTGACTTCCACATTAGTCAAAAAATTGGATATAGGTAGTGAATTGAAGATTCTCTTAGACCATCTATCTATAATTCATTCTCTTTACATTTAATTATTTCAACATTTTGTGCACTTGATTAAATGTAATTTATCTCTTCTACATAATTATCCATAAATAACAAAGGAAACCTTGATATTATTGATTTGCAAGGATAAGAATTACATAGTCCGTCTTGTATCCTTGCATTATAGTCGTTCGTATTTGGTCCCTTCTTCTATAAAGGTAGCGTTAATTTTTTGAGCTTTGATTGTCGGGTTTTCTGTATTAATTCGTCCACATGGTCTTGGTTTTCCATATATACAATCAATTCGCATTATTTGCTACTCATAATTAGAGGCGTTAGTTAGGAATCTTTTCTGAGTGATGACACCATTTGACTATAAATAATGAAGCTATTTGATACTAAAATTCATTATTTATCTGTTTGGTTAGGTCCTTACTTTTCATCTGTGAGGTCTTGCATTCGAGTTATTTATTGTAGGGTTTTTTTTCCTTCAAAACATAATAAACCTGAAATTAATAGTTAAAAACTAAGAAAATGATTGAAACGGGATTCAAATCCGCACCTTGGATGGGAGAAATATTGTCCAAACCAACTCTTGCAAAACAAACTTGTATTATTATTATTATAGTTTTAAAATATATACGGTGGCACCCAACCTTGAACTACGAGTGCATCTTTCACGAGTCTAAAACTTAGCTTATGATGGAGGAGCATAGTGGTTGTCTGTGCCACCGTATCTAATGAACTAGGTCCCCCCCCNCCGGTTCATAACAACAACCTCTCATTGTTGATATTCATAAATTTAATTTGGTACGCACTTGTTTTTTCCCAACAAATCAATGTTCCTACTAGCTAGCAATATCCCCATCACAAAATTACCAACAGAACCATATTCGCAATCGTCAACAATTTTCTCACAGCTAGTTGCACGAATGTGAGTATACATATACTCGCGACCTTCAACGATTTTTTTATTTTCGTATAGGTGTTTTTTATTTCTTACGGTACGAAACAAATCAGTGAAGAATTAGTCCCAGACAAACCAAAATCAGTAAAGCAATCAACTAAAAGTAGTGAAATCGAGAAGAATAAACAAATCCTTCAAAAATACCTAAAGAGAAAAGAGTTAGGGAAAGAAAGTAAACAGGAAAAAAGGGTCTTCAAATATATTTTAAAAATAATGTTAAAATAAAACCAACTTAGATATGATTAGAACCAAAATTCAAAATCAGGCCTGACCATGACCACGTGCAGTCCGCGCGACGATACATGACATCAAAGCACAATGGGACATCAAGTTTTTATCTCTTACTGGATTTGAGTTTAATAATTTTGTCAATTGCGTGATAGTTATAAACATGTCCAAGGTCTAGGCAGGGATATACATTGTTAACAGTCATGATGCATGTTCCTATTGTTCTTCACGTACAGTTCGACGGCTCGATTTTCAAGGGATATGCATTGTTAACGGTCATGAAGCTCGATTCTAGATTTCCAAGATGGAAATCCAAACGCCCTGCCCTACGACGATCGATGCCGACACCTTCAACTATTCATTATATACAATTCACGCGATTCTCAAATCTTCATTTACTCGATAATCATTGGTTCTTCTAAAATCTAAAACATTTCTTATGTATTTTGATTGCAATTCCATTTCTTCAAATTTGGGAGTGGAAGATTGGTTTAGGGTTCCAAGATTTCTCATTTCAATTCTCAATCATGCTTAAATTTACAAGTTCAAATCTTTAATTATAGTTCGATCATTGTTGAACTTAAATGTCCATATAGTATTTGTTTATCGTTGATTTCATCATTTGTTAATTAGGCTTAGGCGGTTAAGTATTAAGTGATTAATATGTTTTGGTTTATCTTTAATTCTAGTAATTCATTTTAATTAGGTAGTATATATTTATATCTTATTATTTAGGGTTTTGATTTACATCCTCTCATCATACTCTTGTTTTATAATCAATAAAAAATCAACGCTAACTTAATTGGGTTTCAACGCTAATAAAAAACCCTCCTGTGGTTACGGAGGTTCAAATACGATGACTCCGAACTATCTACAAAACAAATGGTCGTCCTAGAATTAATCGACTCACATAAAAAAATTGAATATCCAAGTTAATAATAAAAAATAAACATGTCATCAAAACCCTTAGGAAGTCGATGACTTTAAGCATTCAGCAAATCAAGAAAGTAATAGAAAGAAGGTTGGATGATCCATTGAGTTGTGTGCCGATGCAAATTAATGCCAATGCAGATATCGCCCAAGTTATTTTAGTATAATTTACATTACAGCAAATTGCATGAAAAAATAACATATTTTAACTTGATTTTTATTTTGGGTAATGTACTTTAAAACTTTCATTTTGGTACATAAGATGTAAAGTCTTAAACATTTAAGTACCCGGGTAACCCAGTAAAGACTAATTTTAGATTAACCACGTCACTAACTAGGTCAACAAATAATACCAAGTTGGATACCACATCACTCGCCACATCAGTATGATAACCGGTTAATACTTGAACCAGTTACTCGGTACTTAACTGTTTAAAACTTTATATCTTAGGTACCAAAATGGAAGTTTTGAAAGTACGTTACCCAAAATAGGAATCAAGTTAAAGTACGTTACTTTTTCATGCAATTTGCCCTTTATAATAATATGCAACATATTTTGGAATCTTCATTTTGATACTTAAAATCTGATAT
Source organism: Cynara cardunculus var. scolymus (assembly GCF_001531365.2). Lineage (NCBI taxonomy): Eukaryota > Viridiplantae > Streptophyta > Magnoliopsida > Asterales > Asteraceae > Cynara > Cynara cardunculus. Next base: position 11,634,967 of record NC_037541.1, read on the forward strand.
TTCAAATATTTATATGCATTTAAGTATTAACCAGTTACAAATGTTGAGGTGACGAGTTATTATATAGCATATAACTATGTATTATTTTCAAAATCTTACCACAACAAAATTAATTTTATAAGACGTATAAAATGTAGAAACGTTTTAAATCTTTTTTCTAGAATGTAAGTTTATGGGTCTAACTCAAAAAGTGTCATATCTAAAAATGTTATAATAGATTTTTCGTATGATGATTTTAGGCATTTTAACAAAATTTAGAACGCTTTTAAAATAGTCGTGCTAGCTATTTTATACGACACACTATTTGACAAAATGTAACCAAGTGTTCTATACAAAGAAGGTATGTCCTATAAAATAGCTAACATGACACTTTATTTTAAAAATGTTTTAAACACATTGTTAAAACGCGTAAAAGCGTTCTATAAACCTAATGTAACGCTTTTAGATAGGACGTTCTATAATTTTGTCTTATAAACCGAAGTTCTGTAAATTATTCTATTAGGACTGCTTTATAATTTTGTTTTATAAACCTAAGTATTATAGATTATTCTAGTGGGACATTTAGACAATTTAAATGTCCTAGAAAGCCAATTTCGTTGTAGTGTTTTAATAAAGTACCTAAATGTTTTATCACGGTTTTTATTTCGACAGACTTTCACCGACGGATCTGACTTCAGCAACGAATTACTGACGGATTTTCCCTCGGTGAAAGTCTATTATTTTGTAGTGCTCCTTCAAAGGTGGTGTTAATTTTTTCAGTAATGATTATATATAGAGTTTTCAGTTTTATTTGATTTGATTCACCCACATCCTCTTTGGTTATCCATATGTACCAGCCACTTCGCCATTTTTGCTATTTATAACAGCAACGTCCCTTCATCCTTGATATTAATAGATTTTTGTAGAACGATTTTTTTCCAATCAAATTTCAGTATAAAAATGCAGAGTAACAGCGAGAGAAAATTCCCTCGCAAATTCGTGGCTAAAAGGGTTATTCATCGCTGATATTCCGTCGGTTAAATGCTCGTAGGTAATGCTATAAGCGAGGGATCAGCGACGGATTTGCGAGGGATAATTTCAGCGACGGATCAGCGAGGGAATATATGGCAAAAAAACTCATTCCCTCGCTGATCCCTCGCTGATATGCGAGAGATTTTTTCCCTCACTTATACCTGGTTTTCTAGTAATGAAATCAATGATTCGACTAGCAATCTCCATCTCACAATTACCAACAGAACCATAATCGCAACCCTCAACGATTTTCTAACAGACACCTCATCGAATGCGAGTACCCATACTCACAACGTTAAACTATTAGCATTTTAATTTCTTAAGAGTTGCATTTTTACTTCTTATGTAGTGCGAGAGAAATCAGTGAAGAATTCTACTCCAAACAAATCAAAATCAGTAAAGCAAACAATTGAAACTAGTGAAAATCTAGAAGAACAAACGAAATCCTTCAAAAATACCTAGAAAGAAAAAAGGTTAACGAGAGAAAGTGGAGAGACAGAAAGAGAAGGCCAGCGACGTTCCAACTTTTTGGAGGCCTTGCTACATCTAAAACTTTTGAGTTATTGTATAAATGAGATATCAGATAGTATATGTTAAGAAAACAATGGAATAAACCTAAAATGATTAACAATCTGAAACTAAACCTAAACCATTAATAATTTGAAACAAACAATTAATGATTTAAACCTAAATAATTTCGGCTATAGTTTTACACAGGTCGATAAAAAGACCCTAAACACATGTAAATTTAGGCCCCAAAATTTCAGGGGCGTATTCAAAATATTACATTTAACATGCTAAGGAACGACATTGGAGAATGGTATTCCAATATTCTATTTTTTCAAGAAAATTACGTTTAAGTTATAACCAACTTTGACATGATTCTTATTTTAGGGATACCCATATTTCAAAATTATCATTTAAGGACCCGCAACAAATTTGTCATATACGCTAAATGTCTAAATAAAAAAATTACGTAGATATTAAAACAGTCAAAATCAGTCAAAACCCTTCCTTCTTCTTGCCCTCATCGACTTCCTCACCAGCACTCCAAATCTTGGAGTAGGGCTTGCTGTACCAATTAAGCCATGAGAACTTTCTCTGGGTTTTTTTAATTCACATTGATTCTTGTTGTCAATTTGTTGGTTTTTCTTCTTATTGATTCTTTTTTTGTTCTTGCTATTTGGTTCATTCAAAACGAAGTTGATGTTGGACTTGTTCATGTGATATTAAAGTTGTATTTGAATTCCTTAAAGATAGGAAAGATGACTTGTTCTTGATATTTGAATTCCTTAAAGATAGGACGGATTGTTAAAAGATGATGACAATTTCTGTGTGTTTGTACCGGAAATTGGTATAAATGCTAGAGACGGTATCACATGTTCGATTCCCGGTGTTTTTAACAGTTTCCCCAACACCATTCGATACTAAGAAGTTTGTGTTATGATCTTGTGTTTCCGGATCAAAACAGGCTTTCAATCTAGCAAATAGATCACGGTTTGGTGTCATGTGTTTCGAGTAAAATTTAGAAACATGCCAGATTTTATTCCAGTTGCTTCCATCGGTTCCTTGCACCAAATATTCACCATAAATCTGCACTCCTTTGCTGTCCTTTTGTGCATATCAATCCAATAAGTGTGTTGATCATCATCAATTTCTTCGTCCTTCATCAATGGACAATTCCATTATGCATGCCCTTTAATCTCGAAACACATGACACCAAACCGTGATCTATTTGTTAGATTTAAAGCCTGTTTTGATCTGGAAACACAAGATCATAACACAAACTTCCTAGTATCGAATGGTGTTGGGGAAATTGTGTTAAAAACACCGGAAATCGAACATGTGATACCATTTGTACCGGAAATTGGTATAAATGTGCTAAGCATGAAACAATTAACCAAACAAGGTTTTGAAATAGAGGTGGATGGAACAACATGTATTTTGCTTAAGAATGAGTTGTATAGAGAAACGTTCCAAAAAGAAGAAGTTGAATTTACCACAAATTTTTGTGATAGTTTGCTTAAGAATGACTTGAAGATTGTTAAAGATGATGATCTTGTTGAAAAGATACAAGATAGTATGTAGGTTGAGATGGATGATGTGTACAAGGGATGGTATAAGAAGAAGTTTAAGGAGATTTGTGAAAAATACGAGTTCGCAAAGGATGGGCCAATGTGTCCAAGAGATTACACACATGAAGATCAAGAGGGAGGCAAGATGATTCCTCCAAACATGTTTGACAATCAAGAAGCAATCGAGGATGTTACCGGTGAAGCGTCAAAAGATAGCAACAGTGGAGAAGATAGCTCAAGTGCATCGAATGAATTCAATGATTATGTTATCACTGATTGAAGAATGGTGATTAAGGAATTTACTTGTTTTGTCATTAAGGGGGAATGTTAAAAGATAATGACAAATCAGTTAAATTGGTATATATATGTTTGTGTATTTTAAGTTTATTTGTTGGGTCGTTGGCCATCATTATTAGGTCGTTTAGGAGTCAGTTTAATAGCAGTTTAGAGTCAGTTTATTGGTGTCGATTCCAAGGGTTATGGGTGTTTGCTTGTCACCGTTTCAGATAGTATATGTATGTGTCGTGTATCTACAGTAAGTATCATTCACAATCAATAGAGTTTTCTGTGTGTTTAATTGATTATCCGCTGCGATTGTGTTCACTATGGAGATAAACAATGATTCATCTCCAACAAGAATGACATTGGGATGGTCGCTCTACCAGTTGGATGTTAACGATACTTTTCTAGAAAGCAAACTCTCAGAAAATGTCTTCATGACTTCACCACCGGGATTTGTAAACTTTGATCATCCTTCATATATGTGTAAATTTGATAAAGCAATCTATGGTCTCAAACTAGCATCTCTGGTTTCATCAATTGTGCCGATTTTTTGATCGATTCTAGGTTTCAAGAACTCACTCTAATATATCCTTATTTGTTCTTCAACATGATAATCATGTTCTGCACCCACTTGTATATATTGATGACATTATTGTAATGGGTAGTAGTGTTCGTGTTGTCTCACACTATTGGAATGCGTTACAAATTCATTGGTTTTCCTACAAATTTTCAAAAGAAACCTGTAAATCAAAACTTTTTGTCCTCGAACAATGCTTGTGTTTCTGAGAATGTTGATAAGTCATCAACCAATAAATATGAGTATTGAATTGTGCCCTTATCTACAACTATCACATTACCGCACATGATTGATAATTATATTTGTTTTTGAAGTCTTATCGAACTCGTATATTTGATCCTAATTTCTTTTGCATTTGGCTGTCAAGTTCGAGTCATGTTTGTTTAGACCATAACCTTTGTTAAATAATCCCCCAATAATAAGTATTACACTAGTTTGATTATCCAGATCTATCATCGGCAACATAATACATTCTCCCGATATATAGTTTTAATTATCTCCACTGTGGACAAAATTTCGGCAGATTTGAATAAGAATTGATGTTTTGGATAGGATTCTTGAAGACAAATATGGTTGCATGGAGCCTCTAAAGGATAAAGTAAACATGAGCTTTACATGGAAATAGAAAGAAGAGGGTTTTGTTACCCAAAGGCAATATAAAGCTTCTTTACCTTAGAAATTTGGGTGACAACTTCTCCTTTTCTCTCCCTGTATAAAGGATCTGGGTTGAATATGATTTTTTTGTCTTTTAGCTAGGTCCACACGTGGGGGAGGTGCCACTTGCAGAGGTAGTGATATTTGGATAAATCAAGGAGATGAATGGCTAGGAGATCAATTCATGAGAGAGAAATGGCTATTTCGGCCAATTTCCGAAAAAGAAAAGGGTAGGCTAAATATATTTCTATCTAATAATTTTCTCTTCACACACTTAAACATCAAGACTTATTTTTTACATTCTTAATGCAAAATTTTACCTGTCTTTTGACATAAAAGTGGTGGATATAGCATTCCCCAAAAGAAATCGACAAAAAAAAATCAGAAAGGGGATAATCAGTTTGCAAGTACACATCAAGGAAAAAATCGAGGTAGTTAGGTTGTAGCTAGAAAATAGAAAAAGCGGCAACAAAAATCGATACCTAGCCCGTTTTTTACAATACTAAATGAAGACTTTGTGTACAGACTTTTCCCTGTGAAATCTGTTGCTAAGGGGCGATTCATCATAAAAGCGTCACAAAAGTTGGTGGGTAATTAAAATCAGTGAAAGATTATCCAGAGATTATTTGGGTGATCCATTGGTATTTTCTCGAAAAACGTTGAATTCTACGAACCATTGATATTTTCTGGGTCATCCGTCGGTAATCACAGACAAAAATTTCCCTGGATATTTTTTGTGGGTAAAATTCATTTATTTTGTAGTGGTAGTTTTTGTACTATGAGTGTTTTCAATTTTTGCCAAGGGTAGAAGAGGTAATTTTCATGATTAAATATGGACAAGAGAGTTGTACCAGCTGATTGAATAAGCTATCTGATATTTGATATTTCTACGTTTTTTAAGTACATTAAGACCTAAGTAATTTTATTAGAATAATTATGTTATGGTTTTTATACCTTGCAAATAATAGCTCGTTTATGCATTCGTTAGGCACGCGGACAAGTCAAACTTGATCGTGAATTATATTTGATCGTACGTTAAATATCAAATTGGGTTAAGGTACGGATTTCATACTTCACTTGACACGGGGACAGCCATTTATATAAGGCTTCCTAATCCGAATACACTGGTTCCACATTCTCATTGTACTCATCAAATACTATTGAGCTTTTGTTTACTTTCGAAATATGATGTACTTTCTTATTTGGAAAATGGATCATTTTGATCACTTGACTTGTTAGATTGCATTTATTGTGATCTATTTTACTATAGACTCAATATTGGGGGTACCGATATTGAGATATTTCCATGGTGGCTAAAACGATCATGGCGTCATCACTTATATAGTCCTTAAAGGTGGACTTATTTATGTACCGGTCGAATAGAAGACGTATGGATTGATCATATGAACCATTATCGGATAATAAATTGTGGCCTAATTAAATCCACAGAGAGGATTGTTGTGTTGTGCTCACACCTCTTTCTTCACTCATGCCCAAACGGGCTGATCATCCTTTGGGAACAACCATCCTCATGATGCGGTTTGGTCTTTGAATCCTTGACATGCCTTCAGGGCATTTTTACTTTCTTTTGGATTATCACTTAACGTTATAATTGTTTTTGAACTTATTATCTCATTTTCATTGTTTAATTATTATTATCTGTTCACGGAGTATTAAGCTCAGCCAATATTTTCTTGTCCTTGGTAGGTACATGACTTAGCAGGGATTTTGGGGTGAGAGCTATGGAGATGATAATACTAAAGATAACCCATTAGTACATACTTTTGTTAAACTTTTGATGACTAATGTAGATATACTTGTATTTTAAGACACGTTATCTCCATTTATGGTTATATAATTATCTTTTGGTAAATTTTATTAGTTGCTCTGTTTTATATAATGTGTGGAATTTTTTTTAAAACCCAATTATGGCATCTTCCGTCTTTAACCACACGAGACAAAGGTGTTATAAGTTATGATATCAGAGCTACAGGTCATGATCCTGTAGTACAATTTAGATTTGATCTATGAGAAATGGGTAGAAGTAAGATATGGCTATCCTAGGCTCTATATATGTCAATTATTTGAAATATTGTATGCTTTGTTTCTTTTTTAATCTAATCGAGCAAATGACGTCCCTGTTATTTGTGTTAGTTCCAAATGCCGCCAAGATGAGTTCCGAAAATAATAGGTAGACCTAAGAGAAATCGAACTGGGTCTGAAAATGAAACAAATCCTCCGCCAACAACTCAACTTGATTCTAATGTGATGGCCGCTGTCCACCAAATAGTTAGCGACATGATACCGGGTACTATAGCAGAGACGGTGGAAGTAGTACGTCAGACTAGTGAAAACTTGAATCCCAATACTGGGAACTACGAGTCAGAATATAGGGATCAGAAACCTAGTAGTGAACTTGTTGATATCCATCAGTGGTTGGAGAGATTTCACAAATAAAAGCCTCATACTTTTACTTCAGTAGCTACTCTTGTTGAGGTCGTGGATTGGATATCACATCTTGAAAAGGTATTCCGAGTCTTGGGTTGTTCTGATAAAATTTCCGTGGAACTGGCCACTTATAAACTTGAAGGTGATGCTAATCGATGGTGGAGCTTGGAAGCAATCTTAAAGAAGCGACCGAGCTGTTGAACATTTAACTTGGTTGGAATTCAAAGATGTTTTCTATCAGCAATACTTTACTGTAGCAGACAAAGAGGCATATATTTAAGAGTATGTTACACTCAAACAGAAAGAAGATGAATCCATATCTGAATACGTGGCTAGATTTCTATGATTGGCTAGTTTTGCTGGTATTATGGATGGTACGGTGGAAAATCAAGTTAATAAGTTCAAATGGACCCTCAACAACAAATTCGGATTTAATATTATCAACCAACACTTCACAAGCATTGTCCAGGTTGTTGATGCTGCGAGGAACATTGAAAGGAAATGACTGGACTCTATACTTTCGGAGGTGATATTGGTACGAAATAAAACAGAGATGTGTTTCAAGAAAATACTAGTGGGTGAAGAACCAATCGCACAGGTCAGTAGAAACAACCAAATTACAGACCTCCAATTCCATCTCCGGGAACTTCTAGTAAAGGTTTTTCGAATACAATTTCTCTGTTACGGTGCAAAGATTGTGGTTTTTGACATCATCTTGGCCCATCTTTTCGAATGACCGACGCTTGTTATGACTACGGTCAATAAGGTCATCTAGCTCTTGATTGTAAACAAGGGCCAAATTCCAAAGACAGAGAGAAGTAATCTACTGTCAGTGGTCAAGTGTTTACACTATCAACTGACAAATCTAATGCGGGAATGGTTTCCGATACCCTTCCTATTGACGGTAGAAATGCATATGTTTTATTTGATACAGGTGCTACACATTCGATTGTTTTTGAAAACTTTGAAGAAAATATTAAACCGTATGAGCAATCCACTGAGTTTCTATTACACATTACTACTCCTATGGGTAGTTCAATATGTATACTTGGTCAATTCATAAACTGTTCATTATTTATTGGCGATCGAATTATGGAGGTTACTTCACTGCCGATGAAAATGGATCACTTCGATATCATCCTTGTCATGGATTGCTTGTCTAAACTTCAAGTGACCATCGACTGTAAAGCCAAACAAATCGTCTTCTGTGACGTCAATGAAACCAAATATGTGTTCCAAGGTGTTTCACTTGAGAAGGGGACTCATATTATCTCAGAAATAAATGTTAAAGCAATGATCTGGGAAAGATGTGAAGGGTTTCTAGATTCACTACAAGACCTCGAAGAGGTATGCCTTAAACTTGAAGATATTCTTGTTGTTAACCAATTTCAGGATGTCTATCCAAATAAACTTCCTGGAGTTCCTCCGAAAAGGGAAGTTGAATTTACAATTAATCTTATTCCGGGAGCCGCTCATATCTCAAAGGCTCCATATCATATGGCTACAACCGAGATGAAAGAACTTAAGGAGCAACTTGAGGACCTTTCTAGCCGGGGTTTTATTCTACCCAATGTATCTCCATGGAATGCACCGGTCATATTCGTTAAAAATAAAGACGGATCAATGCGATTGTGTATTGACTATCGTGAACTAAATCGAGTCACGATACGTAATAAATAACCTTTACCCTGTATTGACGATCTCTTTGATCAACACCAAGGAGCAAAGTATTTTTCTAAGATCAACTTAAGATTTGGATATCACTAACTCTGGATCAGAGATCAAGATATTTCTAAGACTACTTTCCGTACTCGATATGGTCATTTTGAATTCAATGTTATGCCATTCAGGTTAACTAATGCTCCAACAGTTTTTATGGATCTTATGAACCGGGCTTTCAGAGATTATTTGGACGACTTTGTTATCGTTTTTGTTGACCATCTTCTCATATATTCAAAGTCGAAAGAAGATCACAAAACTCACTTGCGTATTACTTTAGAAACTCTTCAAAATAAGAAGTTTCATGCAAAGTTTTTTAAATGTGAATTCTGGTTGCTACATGTGCATTTTTGGGCCACATTATCTCCAGTAAAGGCATTAAAGTCGATCCTGCAAAGGTTAAGGTTATCACTAACTGGCCAAAACCAATAAATGTTTCTGAAGTCTGAAGTTTCCTAGGTCTGGCAGGTTATCATCGACGGTTTGTCAAAAACTTTTCCTGGATTGCTCTCCTTATGACTAAACTTCTTCGAAAAGGAGTTAAACTCGTTTGGGGGAAGAACAAGAAAATAGTTTTGAAGAAATAAGAAAGAGATTATTACAACGTATGTTCTTGCACTGCCATCTGGGTCAGGAGGTTTTCAGGTTTGTAGTGATGCTTCTAAAAGTGGTATTGGTTGTGATTAATGTAGCACGATAAAGTGATTGCGTATGCCTCTCGCCAGCTCAAGCCTTATGAAGTAAATTACCCTACTCATGATCTTGAATTAGAAGCAGTCATTTTTACACTCAAAATATGGTGTCACTATGTGTACGGAGAGACTTGTGATATCTTTACTAATCACAAAAGCTTAAAGTACATCTTCAAACAGAAAGAGTTGAATATGCATCAATGACGGTGGCTCGAACTTCTTAAGAACTACGATATCCGAATTCAATATCATCCAAGGAAAGCCAATGTAGTCGCCGATACCCTTAGCCGTAAAAGCATTGGTAGCATATCATCTTTAACCGTTCAGTCCCATATTGCTTCAGATCTGGAACGTATGGGTATTACTTTGTGTTATCATGGTGGAGATGAAGTTTTGGCTAGTCTCACGGTTGAACCAACTCTTGTATCTTGAATAAAAGAGGCTCAACAACAAGATGGAGAACTTTGGGCTATCTCACAAAAAAATAAAGATGATTCACAGTCCAATTTTCGAGTTGATGATAAAGGTATTATCTGGTTTTTATCGACTTTGTGTACCCGACAATCCTGAACTTAAAGAAGCAATTCTAAATGAAGCCCATAATTCATTTTTTTTATTCATCCTGGATCCACTAAAATGTACCGAGATCTAAAATAGTACTTTTGGTGGAATGGTTGAAACGAGATATAGCATAATACGTGGCAAAATATCTTACTTGTCAGAAAGTGAAGATTGAACATCAGCGGGCTAGCGGATTGTTACAACCATTAGAGATTTCAGTTTGGAAATGGGATCATCTCTCTATAGATTTTGTAACAGGACTACCAAAAACCCAAAGACGACACAATGCTATATGGTTAGTAGTTGACCATTTGACAAAATTGGCTCATTTCCTACCTATACAAGAAACGTACCCTGTTAGTAAATTGTCCAATATATTCCAGCATGAAATCGTAAGATTGCATGGCACGCCAGTTTCTATCACATCGGATCGAGATTCTCGATTCACTTCTCGATTCCAAAAAAGTCTTCACCAGACTTCGGGTACGCGATTGACTATGAGTTCAACTTTTCATTCACAAACGGATGGACAGACTGAACGAACTATTCAAACTCTAGAAGATATGTTACGGGCTTGTGTTTTTTAGTGGTCTAGTGGTTGGGATGAGTCTTTATGTATTGTGGAGTTCGCATATAACAATTGTTGGCAAGCTAGTATAGGCATGGCCCCATACGAAGCTTAATACGGTCGGAAATGTAGAACACTGATCTGTTGGAATGAAGTGGAGGAACGAGCTATCGAATGACCGAACTTGTCCGGATTAATATTGAACAAGTCGAGATCATAAGACATAAAATGAAAGAGGCTCAATCTCGGCAGAAAAATTATGTTGACAAACATCAAAAACACGTAAGAGTTCCAAACGGTTGATCACGTCTTCTTAAAAGTTTCACCGTCACGAGTTATTCACAGATTCAGAATTAAAGGTAAACCCAGTCTAAGATATATTGGACCCTTCGAAATACTTGAGCGAGTTGGAGAGGTGGCGTATCGCTTAGCATTACCTCATCAACTATTACATATCCATAACATTTTCCAAATCTCGTCGATCCGCGGATATTATTATCACCCTCTCCACATGATTGATTATCCGTTAGACAAAATTGAAAGAGATCACTCTTATATTGAAGAACCAGAGGCGATAATTATTCAAGAAGAGAGACAGTGTGATGAAGGTCAATACCGTTCGTGAAATTGTTATGGCGAAATTATTCTGAGCAGGAAGCCACATGAGAAACATAAGAATCTATGCGAAAGGAGTACCGGTATCTTTTCGATTCATGTACTCTAATCTTGTCTAAATTTCGAGGACGAAATGTTCTTTTTAGGAGGGGGAGATTATAATACTCGTGTTTCGTTAACTCATACAAATTAGGTTAAGTGAACTTCAGGTACAATTGTGTATAATGTGTTTGCATTATATGCTTACCCAAATTATACCGTAATCATATAACAATAAGTAATTGTTGAAAGGTTAAAACTGTCAAATACCTAAACTGTTTATAATTATATATATATATATATATGTGTGTGTATGTGTGTGTGTGTGTAAGGTAGAGTAAATTACAAACAGTCAACCCTGTTTTCATTCTCACGACCTCTTTCTCGCGTATTTCTCTCTCTCTCTCTCTCTCTCTCTCTCTCTTTCTCTCTAAATTTCTTTTGTTTTTGTTACGGTGTTTGAGATTGATTTGTAATTGTGTATATGATTAGTATATGAATTAGTATTTACAAATTATGGTTAAATACACGTTTGGAATGATTGAATTAGCTAAGATGACGTAGAAAGAAAAGGGTAAATTATGAATTCAATATAGTTAGATTGGGTATATATGTAACATCCAATTTCTAATATGCCCAAATTATTTGCTAAGTATATTTAATTATTAGGTTTAAGAGAATCTATGATTTAGTGGGAGTTTAGGTTTGAAATTTTAGAATTATACTTCTTAGGAGTACATTAGAGGATTTGGGAAATTTTTACGTCAAATAGATACGTAAAACTGATTTTCTTGGGAGATCTTTTCTGGAATATTGTTGTTGGATTTTATAGATTCTCTTTATGAACGTGTAGGCGAAAACCTCATAGAAAACGGAGGTCCGAGCGAAAAGTTATGAATAATTTAAGTGTTGATGGTCAAAATGGGTACCTAGCCGGGCCAACCCGGCCCAACTCGAGTTTTAGCATTATAAATTGGATTTTTGGCCCATTTTTCTTGTCATTTAAGTCCATAACTCACACACACACTAGAGGTGCGATTTTCACACACATAGGCTTGATTCAACTCAAATCAAAGAGGAACAACAAGATCTTTGAAGGATTTGATCATCAAGTAAGGTATAATCTATTTTTGCACTTGTTTTTGGTTGACATTATTGTTATATGGATTGCTTGTTGAGATAGAGTTAGGGTTTCATATGAGTTTGATCTTAAGTGTATAAAATGAGTGCATTTTAGTGTTTATGGCATGAAATGATCATTAGATTCAAAAGATTATCAAGATTTAAGCAAATTCATCATATGAACTTTGACTTGATTAAGTCAATGATTTGGGAGATAATATAAATGATAAAATAAAGGATGGATTTTGGTTGTTTATGTCAAATATGTTATATTAAGTTGAGATTCAGAAGTTGGAATAATTTGGAATCGAAATGGTTTGAGAAAAATGTTTGAAAATGAGAGTGTTGACTTAAGAATGCATTGAAAGTGTTTAGACTTTGAAAAACTGTATAAAATCGTAGAAAAATCCAAATTTCCTTAGTTAGATATTTGAGTCTAGTTTATCTCTTATTTTATGATCAAGACATGAATTCAAGCTTAAAATGGGCAAAACAGTTCTGCATGAAGCAGTTGTACATAGAAATTAAAATAAAGTGTTCAAATATGATATGTGTATATCATGAGTTTCTTATATTGGTTGCTTATGAGATTTTGTGCATTTACTCCAAGGGGTAAGTAGGACATATTTTGATGCTTTGGAAGCAATCTAAGTATGGTAGCTTGGACTTGCTTTGTGAGCTCATTTTGGAGCTTTTCGGTATTATACGGTTGCCCGGTGAGTTATATAATTAATTGTTACATATTGATTTGAACATATATATTTTCATATGAATGTTTTTGGTCTGGAATTGAGTCACACGATCTTGATTTGTCTTTAATTCCGTCTCTTGAGTCGATTCCATATTATGATCTCGTTACATCGGTTTGTTTTCCGGATCCGGACTCGTTGTTTTTGTTCCTTGAATTGTACGCCATAATACGGGTACTACTTCGTGTGGCACGCCGGAAGTTTATGGCGAAGTCAAGATCCCGGGTTGGACGGGTGAGACTTTCTGCGGTTGGGAATAGTCATTGCTCAAAGAGGAGGAAGAGCAATGAGTAGGGAACCTTGGCACATACCAGGTAGAGGAAGGCGGGCAGTGCGAGGTTTCCCGTAATGTACGATTCTGACTCGGACTTTGGCATGAGCCCGGAAGGTGAAGGACGGGATGATGCACTGTCCTCGTTATGTTTACCGATTCGATCTCTTGAATCTTGATATTTATTGGTATTCTAACGCTGTTGAATATATTTGATTATTGATCCTGATTCCTTGTTGTATCAAGCATCAAGGATATGGTATATCATGGTGATTTGAATATGGAATTCTATGATCTTGACATCCTGTACGTAATTGTTCGCTCGGTTTCTTGTAAGTCTCGGTTTGCATTTAGATGATGTCCTGAACTCTTTTGTTGATAAGAGTTTATTATGTATGTTTATAAACATGTACGATATTGATATGTAATACTTGACTATTTAACTCACCGAGCGTTGGCTTACTGTGAGTCCCTATTCACTGATCAATCTTCATTAAGCTTCACAACAATGGCAGATCTGGATTTATCTTGTAAGAACATCAAGAACAATATTATGAATATTGAGAGGAAAGGTCAAACTTTACAATTCTGGTCAAACCTCTCTTTACGTATATGATTTACAATGAGCTCTCTTACCTTCAATTACAAAGACAAGCTACCTATTTATATGGTCAAACCTACTAAACATAGTCAAAGTCAAACTCCTATAAGAAAAGTCAAACACGCTGACTTTTACAATTATAGACTATATTTAACTTTCAAGACGAATACAATTAATACTGATTTTCAGTCTTAACATTCTCCCCCTTTGTATTCAGACTTGAAAGAAATTCTGCACTTTAAGTCCTTGTTTGAACTTTGAAACTTTAAGCACAATATGTCAACTTTCAAAAGAAATCTTCAACTTGTAATCTTCAAGCAATCAACTGTTGAGATAGATTTTTTAGCATTCTCCCCCTCGAATGTAGAATCACGGTGATCTTCTCTTTTGACAAAGTAGATCAAAAACAAAAAAGATCTACAGAAACAATGTACAAAATGTGATCTTCAAAGGATCTTTAGAATTAATCTTCAGACTTTTCTTTGGTAAACTTTTGAAACATTGATCTTCTCATTCAAAATCTCTCAGTCGTTGTAGCACACAAATAATCTTTTTGTAATCATCTTTAGTCGCAYTTCTTYTTTTGAGTCTTTTGCCAATTTCGAAGTTACTCTCCCTTGATCTTTGCATCATATTCCCTTTAACAAAGTTCGGAAATGAATATTTCATTCATTATTACATATACTCCCCCTTATGATGAAATGAGAATCATTCCATCATACATAAGATGAATGAAATTTTTCGTATAAGTCGTCAATTCAAGAAACTGTAAGTAGATATTTGCAAATCCACTTATTTAATCTTTTCAGATTAAGGGAATGAGAAGATAACAACCAATTTCAACATATGAAATTGTTTTCAATCTTATAAAAAGATTGGCCTGTGAGTATAACAAATATACTCAGTACAAACGGATGTA
>NC_037541.1:11650014-11670775 GCF_001531365.2 Cynara cardunculus var. scolymus
GCCTCTGGACCAATTCATCGCCTCTGGCCCATTTTCACCGCCTCTGGACCAATTCATAGCCTCTGGTCCATTTTCATCGCCTCATTTTCATCGCCTCTGGACCAATTCATCGCCTCTGGCCCATTTTCACCGCCTCTGGACCAATTCATCGCCTCTGGCCCATTTTCACCGCCTCTGGACCAATTCATAGCCTCTGGTCCATTTTCATCGCCTCTGGACCAATTCATATCAAAAAAATTCAAACTAAATCAGCTTAGGCATTGTTTGGAAAAAAAATAAGTTAGCTTATTTGTTGGGTACATGTTTAGGTGAAAATAAGCTAGTTTGTTGATAAACTAATTGGAGTAGCTTTATATGAGCCTATTGTCATTTTCTTCAATTATAACTTTGATTAATGTTAATTGTTATTTATTACTCTTAATTAAAAATAAATATTAATTATTCATAAAATATTAATAAAAAATAAATTATGACTAATACTATAAATATTAAATTTAGTTATTAACTTAATTTTAATGATACATTTATATTAATTATTTATAATTATTAGAGTAAATTAGATTTTTGGTCCATGTGTTTTATGTGTTTTAACACTCTGAATCCCTATTTTCAAAATCTATGGATTACATCCTTGTGGTTTGCATTTCATAATACATTGAATCCCTGAATTTAACTCTGTTAAAAAAATATTCGTTAACTCAAGGGTATTTTTGTCCTTTTATCTTTTTCACACTATGGCCACATGTTCTTTCGTTCACTACCTCTTCCTTTCTTCTCCGATGAGTTATAGAGAAATCGTCATTGGAGTTTTACCAAAGAAGCATCATTCCTATCACTGAAGTTCACTCGAAAAATTATCCCTTTATTGCTAGAGAAAGGATAGGCCCTGTGTTCGTCAGACAAGGTTGTATTCGCCGGAGATGGGGGTCATAAAGTCAATGTGTCCCTCTCATTAACTCACTTTAACATTAAAAAGTCAAATCAAAAGAAAAATAAAAAAAACTTAAAATCGTAGTAGATGATTTTATTTAGGACCCCGATCACTATAATGGGATGTGTTTATTTATTTATCTCATTGACGTTCTTCATATTGAGTAGTTAGTTACTTGTGTATCACGGCTAAATCTATATCATATAAACCCCACAAAGCAAAAAGGAAATTAGAAAATCTGAACTTTCTAAAATGAGAAATAAGTAAAAAAAATAATAACTGTAAAATACAAATAAAGATAGTCCGTGAAAATAAAGATCCTAGAAAATACCTCAAAATGCAGGATTATTCCTCATATTATCCTTCTTCCTGATTTGCGTGACCTCGTGAATGTATTCCAAAACAATAAAGATGAAGTCTTTCACTCCATCTATAAGACTAGTTTTTCTAGTAATATGTGATGGTTTTATAACCAATTACCAACAGTTAATAATGGTATAATGTGTATTAAATAAAGAAATCACATTTTTAATGTATTTAGTGAATATATGATTATGCATTTTTAATATGATAAAAGTGTAAAATGAAAAAATGAACATGTATGGATATAAATTAAATTAATTCGTATATATTCATGATATTGAATAGGATTATTAAATCCAAAAATTCAATATTGGGCTCAATTCGAAGGTACTGAAGAGACGATTATAATGATGTAATTTGTAGAAGAAAAACAGTTTTTAAATGCATTTTAGTTCATTTACAATTATTCATGTTAATATGATGAAGATGTAAAATGAAAAATGAAAAAGTAAGTGATATAATCTAAATCAAATGACTAAGGATACAAAATGTAATTTTGAAATTGAAAATGATTTGAGTGGAGAAGGTTGTAAGCAATAAGAGCTTGCATAATATCTTTAATATATTGTACCTCTTAAAAATCCAAGATAATTGTAACTCGTTTTTTTTTTTAATATAGAACAGATTATAATTGATAAGTAGATCTGTAATTTTATAAATATTTATAATTATAACTATAAGTATTTATTTCTTTCCTTTCCTTCCTTTTCCTCTCGCATCTCGTAGCAAAGTTTTGGGAGGAAAATCAACAATATTATTCTTCCTTTTCCCTCCTTAAGAAATACTCGAGAACACAACATTTTTTTTTCTTTCCCCTATTTTCCTTCCCTTTCTCTCCGTTTTCTTCGTAAAAAGTGACTCGAGAACACAACGTTTGGAGGAAATTTTTGGAATGAAACATATCATTATTTTTCTTCCGGTCTCTCCTAAAAATGTTTCGGGAACACGAGTATTTTTTTACTTTCCTCCTCTTTGCCTCCCTTCCCTTTCGTTTAAGGTTTCGAGAACACAACTTACCGGTTGAGCATGCCAAATACCGGGAATCTTACCGATAAGTAGGGCTGTAAACGAACCGAACGAACACGAACGGAGGCTTGTTCGTGTTCGTTCGTTTAACTTAACCGAACAAACGAACGAACACGAACGGTAAACGAACGAAAATAATTGTGTTCGTGTTCGTTCGTTTAGAAATACGATGTGTTCGTGTTCGTTTATGTTCGTTCGTTAACAAGCTAAACGAACGTAAACGAACGAACATAAACGAACAGTCTTAACGAACATAAACGAACATGCCTAAACGAACATAAACGAACAGCCTAACAAACATAAACGAACATAAACGAACATGCCTAAACGAACATGTTTTAAAACCCTACAAAAAGCCCAAATATTAAAAAGCCTAAACTCTTTTAAAAGCCCAATAAATAAAAATGTTTTAAAATTTAAATTCAAACTAAATAAATAAAAATTATATATTAAAATTAATAAATAAACGAACATAAACGAACGAACGTTAACGAACATAAATGAACGCACGTTCACGAACGTAAATGAACGAACGAGACTCTTGTTCATGTTCGTTTGTTTAACTAAACGAACGAAAAAATTTGTTCATGTTCGTTCATTTATTAAATAAACGAACATAAACGAACTTCCCGCCGAACGGTTCACGAACGGTTCGCTGAACGTTCGGTTCGTTTACAGCCCTACCGATAAGAGGCATAATATTGACTGGAAGTAACCACAAGGTGGTGCCTGATTGGTTTGAGCTTGGCTCCAAAGGTCAAAAGTACCAGAAGGTCTCATGTTCAAATCCAAGGAGAAATAAAAATTTCCTTGTGGTCACGGAGGTTCAAATGCGGTAACGCCGGACTATCTGCAAAGCAGGTGGTCGCCCTGGGATTAGTCGGCTCGCATAGCGGGTTAGATATCCAGGTTAATCAAAAAAAAATATTGACCGGAAGTTTTTATCAGGTAAGCAAGGAAGAAAACTCTGACCCGGTTAAGGTCTAATAGGTAAAAATACTTACCAGCAATCCATTTTAATAGTCGAAAATATTATCCAATCAGATATATAAAAATGGTGATTCTTAACGATAAACGCAGATCTAGTCATCATTTGATAAACCACGCTAAAATATCTTTGATCAATGAATAAAAAAAAAACGTGGTGAATAAAATCAATAGTGTTTGAAAATATCTTTTGTTAAGATAAAAGATTTTTTCAGACAAAAAATGGTACGGATGATTAGACGAACCCAATAAGATGGATTGTCTTAATGAGAAATAACAAGCTCAAACCTTCACACAAAAATCCATGGCTTATCCAACCTTCTTTCTCTTACTTTCTTTCCTTTTAACATGCATCTATGCCTTCACCGTCTTCAGCCGCCGCAACTCGCGGCTTCCGCCGGGACCTGACCCACTTCCGATCATCGGAAACCTCTTACAACTCGGTGACAAACCCCATCAATCTCTCGCCATATTGTCTAAACGCTACGGTCCTTTAATGTCGTTGAAGCTCGGATGCATAACAACGATAGTTGTTTCATCACCCGATATCGTCAAAGAATTCTTTCACACACATGATGTAACGTTTTCTAGCCGATCCGTTCCTCACACCGCCGCGATGGTTGACCACCATAAGTACTCCATAGCATGGCTGCCGGTCGGAGATCAGTGGCGAAGACTACGAAGAGTTACTAAAGAATGCTTCTACTCCGTACAACGTCTGGAAGCGACCGAGCTCGTACTAGGAAAGAAGGTAATAGTTTTATAAGAACGTTGAAAACAACTATTCTATAATTTTGTCAAAGACCTTCCATCCTAGTGGTAAAGGCTTGGGCATGACATAGTCATGAACCCAAGTTCGAGCCCTGGGAGGAGAGTGTTGGCGACATTTAAGTGGGGCCATGTTTAGCCTCCAAAATTGCCGGGGATTAGTCGGGCGTTGGCCCGGACACCCTTAAAAAAAACAAAAAAAAACTATTCTATAATTTTTCTAAAATAAAGTATTAAAAACCAAAATATTTAACAATTATTATATTTTAAAAATATTTTATGAATTTATCAATCATATAAGTAATTACACAAAATTTAATATTTTATTATTTCTTCCATCCCAAAGTAAATGTCTAAAATGAAAAAGACATACTGATTAGAGAGTGTGTAATTATTACACTTTTTAATTAATGAAATGACCATTTTGCCCTTGATTATTTATTTTAAATTCAGTGATTAAGTATCTTTTTGGATAAGGATAAAGTACAAAATATTCAATCATATAAGACTAGAACTCATTGTTTATCTTATATCTGAAGTGTTTATCAATTATAGGATCTACTTAATATTTAAAACAATAAAATTGAACCATAAGGGTGGTGTCTGATTGGTTTGAGCTTGGCTTTAAAGGTTAAAAGTGTCGGGAGGTCCGAGGTCCGAATCCAAGGAGGAACAAAAATCCCCTTGTGGCCATGGAGGTTCAAATGCGGTGACTCTGGGCTACCTGTAAAGCAGATGGTTGTCCTATGATTAGTCGGCTTGCAAAACGGGTTGGATATCCAGGTTAATAAAAAAAACAATAAAGTTGATGGTCCCCTTTTCACCTAAGGGTTCGTTTGGTTTGTATGATTGTTTTTTTAAGGATTTAGATTGAAATGAATTTGAAATCATTGGTGTATTTGATTTATAGGATTGGAATAGAATTGGACTCCATTATTTATAAATAATTTATAAAAAAACTATAAATAATTATAAAAATAATTAAATTATATTTTTATTAATTGATTATTATAAAACAAATATTTTTAACATTTTTTAAAAAACCTTATTTCATACAATCCTATGAAATCCCGAGCATCCCCTACGAATTTTAAATCCAGACAATCAAACAAACCAAACATAAAAAGTAGAATGAATTTGAAATCCAAATCCTCCCAAATCTATTTCATTTCTTATCTACCTCTAACTATAAATTATGAATAAAATAAAACCGTTTTAATTTTAGAATAATAATAATAATGAAGAAACATCTCCTCGTCATTTAGTTTCGAGGAAATTTTTAGTTTTTTTTTACCGATTAGACTTTTTCGGTTTTTTTTATTGATTTCAAGAGTTCTTTTGGTTTTTTGGTTAATTATGAAATACAGTTGCATCTAGAGGTGCTCATGGCCCGGGTTGATCGGTTTGGAGCCGTTTTAACAACTCAACCCAACCCAATGTTAACGGTTTGAAAATTTTCAACCCAACCCATTCGGGTTGATCGGGTTGTGTATAAACAATGTAAAATCACATAAAAATAAAGGAAATTTTTCTTTGAAATACGACCGAACATTCAAGATAATATGCAAGTTCATCAAATATTTAGATATTACAATAAAAATGTTTAAACCAAATGATAATACATCAATCAACAACAATAGTTTTAGACGTTTCCAACCTCGATACTTTCGTTTTCTTGACGTTGAGGTTGGTCATGTCATGATTGTCATCTACAATTCAAAGCTAAAGTTAAGGTCGGGTTCATCGGGTTGTCGGGTTGGTCGGGTTTTTTTGGGTCTGACCCGATTCCAACCCAATAAGGTCAGGTTGGCTAATTTTTTTTATCGATCATGCATCGGGTTACCTCGGGTTGGTTTTTTTTTTTTTAAATTCGGGTTGGGTTGGTCGGGTTCATCGGGTTTTTGAGCACCCTTAGTTGCATCTTCTTGAACTTTTGAATATCATATTGTGACACCTTTTAAAAAAAATTATTTTTCGACAGAGATGCACTACTATGAGTGTTTAAAAACACAAAATAAACAATTCACTAGCTAAACTTAATATAAAATATTAATTAATATACTAACTATATTAATATTTTATATCAATATAAATAATTATAAAATGAATAAATATATATGATATAAATATTTTATCAATATAAAGTATAAATATGGGAACAATAAGGGTTGTAAACCTAACTTTTATTGTAAATCGGATGATAAACGAGAATCTGTAACGTGTCTGAGATATTCATGGATGTTGATCATGAATGTTGTAAAAAATTAATGTTTATTATTCATGATGAATGGAAACTATAAAAGATACATGCCATGCTCTCGTTTATTCACTACGGAGGATAGGCTCCAACTAAACTTTCACACACACACATATATATATATATAGAGAGAGAGAGAGAGAGAGAAGGATGTTCTATTAGGACCCAAAATTGAGGAACCCAAGAACTGCCACAACACATCGCATGACCTTTTTGAGGATGAATATTCATAATCACATATTCATGATCAATATGCTAAATATTCATGATAAATAACAGGTCCATATTCGTGGTGAATATGCCACGGATCATGTTGTGGATGGTTCCCAAATTCCTAATCAATTTTAGGTTCTTAACAAACCTGCCTATAATTTATAATATATATATATAGATATATATATATATATATATATATATATATATATATCATATTGAACAAGTATATGATCCATTTAACATCTTTTTTTTCACTTGTAGGTACAAGAACTTATTGAGCATGTTAATCAATGTTGTACACATGAAAAGCCAATAAATATAGGCGTAATTGTTTTTACGACAACATTCAACATTATCTCCAACTTCTTGTTCTCTTTGGATTTCGCTCAATATGATTCTGTCTCGTCACAAGAATTCAAGGATGCAATACGCGGTTTGATGGAAGTTTCTGGGAAGCCTGATCTAGCCGATTTTTTCCCAATGCTTAAATTGTTTGATCCACAAGGGTTATTACGACGTGCAAATGTTTATAGTAAGAAGATGATGACTATTTTTGATGAAATCATTGATCAACGGTTTCATACAAGATCAAGTTCGTCATCATGTGTCGGTGCTTCATCGAGAAAGAATGATGTTTTGGACTCATTGCTCGACATCAACCTAAAGGACGAATCGGGGTCATTTAATCTAAATGACATGAAACACTGGTTTTTGGTAAGTACATACATCAACTGAAAAGGTCTCATCATATAGCGTATGGTATCATTTTAAACCATTGAACCATAAATATATTAAACCGACTCGTTTTAAATTATTAATAAAAAGATAGATTTAATTTAATGCGACATAGACTAATTTTTTGGTAATAAGAGTGATCGGTCCCATTTCGTAAATTTTTGTAGGATTTATTTGTTGCGGGAACTGATACGACAGCAACCACATTGGAGTGGGCAATGGCAGAGCTTATTCGCAACCCAGAGATAATGAAAAAGGCTCAACTAGAGTTAACTAAACACATGCAAAGCAACAACAGGAATATGCAGGAATCAGATATCACTCGACTCCCTTACCTACAAGCCGTTATAAAAGAAACTCTCAGGTTGCATCCACCCGCCCCTTTTCTTGTTCCTCACGAAGCCGTACACGACGTAGATATCCAAGGTTTCATGGTTCCTAAAAATGCAAAGATTCTTTGTAATATTTGGGCAATGGGGCGACACTCAGACGTTTGGTCTAACCCAGAAATGTTCATGCCGGAGAGATTTTTGGAAGTCGGGATCGACTACAAAGGCCATGATTTCGAGTTCATTCCGTTTGGTACTGGGAGGAGGAGTTGTCCCGGAATGAATTTTGCGCATAAAATGTTGCATATGATTATAGGCTCTTTGATTTACAGGTTTGATTGGAAGCTTGAGGGGAATACTAGTATAGTAGATATGGACATGGAGGAGAAGTTTGGACTCACATTGCCCAAAAGTGTACCACTCATGGCCATTCCAATCAAACTTCAATTGGTTTAGATCATTGTACATGTTTTTAAAATAAAAATTGAATAATATTTGTCTTGGTGACATATTTGTAATTATATATAATGTTTGTAAGGGACATACTTTCTTTAGGTCTGCATAACCTGTCTAGTATATACAAAATATTTCATTCCTTTTATATATATATATATATATATATATATATATATATATATACATATATATATATATATACAAACACACACACATACTAGTGGTGTACCCACGCTTCGTATCACAATTCTGAAAGATTAATTTAGCCTTGAATCATGAGTTTGTGTGGTTATTTTGCAAGTCAACTAACATATAAAGTTGAAGGTTAATATGATGTATTAGCAAGATCGAATGGAAAAATAGTTGCACACATATTGGGTTTTTAAACCCATATACTCAGAAGATTTTTCCCAGAGCCGTCCCTGGGGGAGGGCGGGCCGGGCGTATGTCCAGGGCACATAAAAATTAGGGGCCTAAATTTTTTTAATATATATAATAGTAGTTCAAAAAAATTAGTAAGAAGACACATAAAAATTAGTATTTAATATGACAAGAAAAGATTTTGGTACTATATTAACTATTAAAGACCCAAACATGTATGAATTAAACATATATTGGAGAAAAAAATACATAAAGAGGTTAATATGTCGTTTATTATATAATATTATTTAATGTTTTTCTAAGTTTTTTTTTTATCTAAAACCGATGTCTAAAACTAATTGCTTCGGAAACTTTGATATATTCTCCATAATTTATCTCTCATCGACTCATTTGATTGTTTCATTTTCGCGTGAATTCTATTTTTATATTAGAAAATAATATATTTTTTTGTTATTAGCTTACAAACCCCCTATCTTTTGAAAAAAAAATATCAACCATATAAGACAGTACAACTTATATCTATATTTAGAATAATAAAACTATAATTGTTTTTTCATAGTTGTTCTTTATTATCTAATACTGAGTGTATAAATCTTATGTACTATTCTATCTTTAAAAGAAAAATAAGATCTCAAACTTTCACCAACATAAGTTTTTTAATTTACTATGTTCTTGAGTCTTCTTTTATGTAAGAAAGAGAAAAAGTAATGAGAGAAGAAAAATATTTTGTTCTCGTTATTTTTTTAGGGAAAGGAAAAAAAATTATATTAAAATTTATTTTTATTTCATTATTTTTCCTTCCTCTCTCTTCTTTATTAAAAACATAAATAAAAAACTTTATTTTTCCTCCTTTCTTTTATTTTCTTTTCCTTTCTCATTTTTTTGTTTCATTTCCAAATTCGAAAACATAATATAAAAGTTTAAAAATGGTGTTAATCTTCCCAAATTCGAAAATATAATAAAAGTTCAAAATGGTGTTAATCTTCCCAAATTCGAAACATAATATAAAAGTTTAAAATAGTATTAATTTTCTCAAATTCAAAAACATAATATAAAAGTTTAAAATGATGTTAAAAAACATTAACATGAGATGACATGGAAAACCAACCTATTTACATTGATTTACATAGCGTCATTCGGAAATCAGAAAAATCAACTTTGTGACCCCAAATGATGTCATTCTATGTACCAAAAGTATATCATAGGATGTTTTTGATAATGAAACAAATTACCGATACTACATAAAAATGTTCTACTAGATAATATTAATATAGAAATGAGTATTGATTGATTTTGCGTTTAGGAATACTCGAAAAACCGGTTTTATATGAATTCAATGTTATTTCTGATGATAAAAACAATATATTGAAAAAATATCGTACTTATCGAGGGCCCCTTTTTACATCTCGTCCAGGGCCTAAAAAATGTCAAGAACGGGTCTGACTTTTCCCACCACTTAATTCACGGCTAAAGTCATGGGGACCTCTATTTTATCAGTTTTTCACCGATTAAGTTGTAATGGGGACCTCTATTTGTCTTGATGGTTCGATTTTGTTTGTAATGAAAGTTTTTCACATTTACATAACGGTTGGGCATATGTTCACCAAGTAGATATTCAACTTTAATCGAATACATACATATAATACATAACTTTAATGTACAACCGGAGACTATCAAACTATTAATGAATATATCGAGCTTGTACACGCTTATAGAAAAAAAAAAAACAGACTTTGTATGGTTTATTACATTCATGTGCATCCATCGAAATCGTCAATTAGACATGAAGAAGAAAACGTAACTTGTTTCTTTGCCATCCAAGTTTATTCGACATTCATTTGTTGGTAAATGTCACGTCATTATCGTTGTTTTCGATTAAAGTTTGTAAATTTATCGTTAGAGACCGTGTGTCACAAACCCCACAAACCCCCCATCTGAAAAGTAATACCTTACAAGTATTTATACAAAAGAAAGAAAAAAAAACAAATGTTCGGCTTAAAAACAAGAAGGATACGTCGTTGAGCATCTAAGCAGCCGTAAATAATTGAAATAGAAGTTGAATTACGTGTATAACGAAAGTACGATGATTAAAATTGGTTAACTATACGATTGTTTAAGCTTATACCAACAATAACTAAACACAATTTTATGTTAGTTTGTCTCGAAGTATGCGTTCACTTTTGAAAGAAAATGTTCACTTTCCGGTTATACCCTTAACTATGAGATTGAGAAAACTTTATTTGTCTATTATTAAGAGTAAAATTGTCATTTGGTTAATAAAATAAGTGTAATAATTACATATTTCTACATCTGTGTGCTTTTTTTGTTGGGGACCTTTATTTTAGGACGGAAGTAGTACTATTTGGTGCATGATTTTCATCAACTAGTGCATGTGGATTGAGTGGCGGATCTAGAAACTTCTATGACCAGGGAACATTTACAGGTGTCAAAATATTACGAAACCGAATAACTCATATGAACCAAGTCGGTTTCAAGTTATTCGGGTTTTGGCTTAAACGGTTCAGTTAGCCGAATAAAGATAACTTATTTGGTTTGATCTTCGGTTATTTTCTTACTATTTTGGTAAACCAAATAACATATTATACTAGTATTTATATATTTTACTATTTCGGTTAAGATTAAAGCATGTAAATGGAGTAAGGGGATCGCGTATTCTGAATGAAGGGAGTGGCATGCAGCTGATGCGCGGATGATCCGTTAGAACAGTCCTGTCTGATACGTTAAAAAAAGGGGTTTGGATTACTATTCTTGAAGAAATGGGCGGACCTAGACTGATTTGTTAAAATTAATGGGCAGATGGAAAAAATATTCAGGAAGCCCATTAATATTTTCATAATAATTAACTTTTATAATTATAATTTACAAAAAAAAATTGAAAATTCTTAATACTTATCGATTCCTACTTAATTATGACTCATGATAATAAATTTTTTTTTAAAAATCTTAAATTTGAAAATATAATTATCTCAATTGATCAATTCCTTATTATCTCATTTAGTCATTTTCCTTATTGTTACTTTATATTTAGCGAAACAACGTAATCTAAAGTGTGTATATTGTTATGTATTTACGTCAAATATTAAGTTGGAAAAGTTGTTATGTATTTTGAATTATTTTACATAACTTATGATTTTATATAAGTTCTATTTTCATAAAAATATAACAACATTTTAAAGCCCGCTAGCCCGTGAGCAAAGCCCGACCCGTCAAAGATAAAAAGTCGGGGTAAAAATATTACAAATAATTTGTAAATTTAATATACAAAAAACACAGTGATTCGAAACCCGTCAAAGTTTGATCGGTATGGCCATGAGCGGTATAATTTTTTGCAACGTGATCCCAAACTTCTCCCCCATGTCGATATCTTGTGCTCTCATATCTCCTTCAAGCTTCCAATCGAACTTGTGAATCAAAGATCCCAATATAATATGTAACATTCTATGTGCAATATTCAATCCCGGGCAAATTCTCCTCCCAGTACCAAACGGAATGAGGTCAAAATCTTGGCCTTTATAGTCGATCTCAACATCCAAAAACCTCTCGGGCATGAATGTTTCTGGGTCAGACCAAATGTTTGGATCTCGCCCCATTGCCCAAACGTTACAAAGGATTTGTGCATTTTTAGGAACGACAAAGCCATGGACTTCTACGTCATGTATGGCCTCGTGAGGGACAAGAAAAGGGACCGGAGGATGCAATCGAAAAGTTTCTTTTATAACAGCTCTTAAATAAGGAAGTTGAGTGATATCTCGTTCTTCTAGACTCCTTTTGTCGTATTGCATGAGTTTAACAAGCTCTGATCGTGCAGTTGCCATTTTATCTGGGTTACGAATGAGTTCAGTCATCGCCCATTCTACAGTGCTCGATGTTGTGTCAGTTCCCGCAACAAATAAATCCTACAATAATTTATGAAATATTTTATATCAACAAATCTTATAAATAAAAAATCTTAACGTTGGTACTTTTAAGTGATATAATTTTAATAATTAAACAACCAAAATAATTTTATTGATATTAAACATCATGTTTAAGTCAATTTTTATGTTAATCAAATCAAATCAATGGACTTCAATTTTTTTTGAGTCGATATTGAACTCTAAGGGGTCGTTTGTTTACCACTTAATAGTTCCATTATAAGGCAACCTCTGAATCGTTAAGAGGTGAATCTTGTTTGGCAAAAAAAAAWCTGCCWCTTAATGGTTCTAAAACCCTCTGAATGATTTTGTATCCTGGATCTCCCTTAATCATTAAGAGCCCTAATTTCATTGTACACAATTACCAAACAATTATATTTCATTTGCACTATATCATGAGAGCCTCTTAATCATTCTGACTACTTAATCATTTTGCATCAAACCATTCAGCAATTGCTAAACAGCCCCTAAGAGTATTATCTCAAAAAGTTACTTTGACTAACAATCAAAAATGTAATTAATAAGCCGATACTTACCACAAAGAAATGTCCCAAGAGATCTTGACTAAATTCGGATTCATTCTTGTGCTTAAGGTTGAGCAACACGTCCAAAACATCATTGTCTGTAGATAAAACACCATCGTATGATGACGAACTCAATTTGGTTTGCAAACGTTGATCTATGAGCTTACTGAAAATAGCCAGTAATTTCTTCATATGAACGCTTCCATCTCGTACGATGCCTTGTGGATCCAATGGTTTAAGTATTGGAAAAAAGTCTGCTAGATTTGCCTTCCCGGAATATTCCATCAAAGCCCATACCGTATCCTTGAATTCTTGTGATGACACAGAATCGTATTGAGAGAAATCCAAAGAGAAAATGAAGGTGGAGAAGATATTAAGAATTGTGGTAAACGTAGCTGCACCTATGTTAACTGCCTTTTCATCTGTAGAACATCGATTGACATGGTCAAGAAGTTCCCGTACCTAGACGTGCAACCACATGTTAATTAATCGGATGAGATGCTTCTTTTAGAAATGCATTAATGTACTATACATCTAAATTTGTATCCATATCTGATGGATAATCAATTCAACAAGCGGAATTTGCATTTGTGACAGATTAAACATGTTAGAATAAATCTTTTCCGTTTCTTTAAATTCAAATATCTGAATTTGACAATGAATACATACGTATAAATACATGTATATGTATAAAGTAATTATAGAGGTGGTTTCATTTACAAACCCAACCATTAGTATGAACTACACGAACCAATCTCAATCCTCCAACTAGTTTAATGAGTATCAAATTCAGTGAATATCTCGATCATTTTCTAATATAAAACATTGATCATAATAGAAGTATGATAATCTTCAATAAATATTCGGATTATAACAAATAAACTCTCATTGTTTTTATAAATATCTCAATTAATTAGTTTGCAGGGTTTGTACAAATGGTTGGGTTTGTAAATGGAACTACCCCTCTCTCTCTCTCTCTGCGTGTGTGTGTGTATATATATATATATATATCAACAACCATCTTCTGAAAACTCTTTAAATTGTGAGATCTGTAAGAACTAGTGCATCATGTGCTATTTTATATGATTTTTTCCATCTATATCTACAATGTAATGTAGTGGTCAACATATATTTACATTATAACATTTTCTTTCACACGTCACGATATGAACCTTTTTGGCGTGTTTGTGAAACAAAAAATAAATGCAAAAAAGTTTCACATTATGAACCGAATACATATAAAACAAGCACATTTTAAAACAAATATGTGCTAATCAATACATTATACTTAAATGAAAAAAAAAAATCATATGAAACAAAACCTACAAATGAAAAATTTATGAATTTCATAAATTTTAAAATTCTCAAATAAATAATATTTATTACTTTTTTCCTTCCATTATATGTAACAAGTTTTATTTTTAAATGTCATTTTAGGCTAAAATTTAGAGAAAATGATGATTTTCACTCATAAATAAAATAATTATGTGTAATTCGGTTAGAAATGTTTTCCATCACCCCTAGTTACAAAGACGTATGTTATAATCACAAAGGTGGTGTTTGATTGGTTTGAACTTAGCTCCAAAGGTCAAAAGTACCAGGAGGTCCCAGGTTCAAATCCAAGGAGGAATAAAAATCCTCTTGTGGCCAATGGAGGTTCAAATGCTGTGACTCCGGGCTATCTGCAAATGCAAAGTAGGTGGTCGTCTTGGGATTAGTCGGCTCGCATAACGGGTTGGATATCCAGGTTAATAAAAAAGAGACGTATGTTATGAAATTTATTCTTAATGTGATTCAGATAGATACAAATAATATTATATATACAAATATTATAGAGGCAAACCGTAGTTTTAAATATATAGTTGTTATCCGATTCATACCTTCTCTTGACGTAGGAGTTCACTATTGTCTAGACATCGCACGGAGAACATATATTCTTTGGTTATTCTTCGTAATCTTCGCCACTGATCTCCGGCCTGCGAAAACACTAGAGAGAATTTAGCGTGGTCCACCGCTCGGATGGCCTCGGTGATAAATCGACCGGAGAACGATTGGTCATTTGTGTGAAAGAACTCTTTCGCCATATCGGGTGATGAAATGACGATGGTGGTTTTGCTTCCGAGCATGAGTGACATGAATGGACCGTAACGTTTTGAGAGTATGGCAAGAGAGTGATGGGGTTTGTTGCCAACTTGTAGTAGGTTTCCGATGATCGGAAAAGGGTAAGGTCCCGGCGGCAGCCGTGAGTTGCGGCGGCCGGAGATAGTGAGGGTATAGATGAATGCGAAAGATAAGAAGACAAAGAAAGTTGTATAATACTCCATTGAGTTTTTGTGGATGTGTGAAATTTTCTGTGATGAAGCTTCCATCTTATTATATATATATATATATATATATATATATGTATGTATATATATATATATAGAGGTTGGTTATTATACAACCCTTGTCATTTGTGCAACCAATACAACTCAATCTCAACCGTCCATTTCATTTGATTAATATGTGATTTTATAGATATTTTGATTATTTCCTAATATAATGTATTAATCATAATTAATGAACCGTATTAATTTTCCATAAATTTTTAAATCATAATAAATGAACTTTAATAATTTCCATAAATATTTTAATTTATCGGGTTGTATTGGTTGTACAAATACAATAGGTTGTATTTGAAATAAACCCTATATATATATATATATATATATATGTATGTATATATATATATATATATATATGTATGTATGTGTGTGTACACAAATAAAAATACATACTTCCTCTGCTGGGGTACTCTCACTAAAATACAACCGTTTTTATTAGCACGTTTGTTAGTGATATTTTAGCTAGTGATATTTATGATGTTTAAAAATTAACCAAAAAAAAAACAAAAAAACCATTCATTATGTTATATATGTAGAATCAATTATTTATAGTAATAACTAAATATTTTTATTAATGCACATACAATGGTGGTGTCTGATTGGTTTGAACTTGGGCTCCAAAGGTCAAAAGTGCTTGGAGGTCTCAGGTTTAAATCCAAGGAGGAATAAAAATCCCTTTGTGACCATGGAGGTTCAAATGCGGTGACTCCGGACTAACCGCAAAGCAGGTGGTCGTCCTATGATTAGTCGACTTATATAGCGGATTAGTTATCCAGGTTAATAGAAAAAGGATTATATATAGAGAGAAGGAGAGAGAGAAATGTATCTACACAATCCTACACGACTCAATCTCGATTTTGATGTTGATAATTCGAACCCTTTATCCCGTTTCCTACTTTTATCGTCCTTTTATTTTTTATTTTTTCTATGGTTTTGCATCTTTTTGAGAGAGTGAAAAAAAATCGTTGGTTGATTATTGGTTTTATGAAGTATAATGGCATATTAGTAGGTAGATATGGAAATATTACCCGTAAGGGTAGGGATTATCCGCTTTGATACTATTTGAGTATCACTGTATATCATAATGGGTATCACATTGTGTATCTTTGTGATCACTTGGTACCTGCCGGATTTTGTTTACCGAAGGCCGGAGATTGGAGGTCGGAAAGATGAGAGATAAGAGAGGAGAGAAGAGTTTTTTAAAAATACCTAAAATACCCTCTAATTATAATTTTAACTCAAACTACCATAATTATTAATTTCCTAATTTATCCGTTGATTTGTGGTTGAGATAGGATCTCACAGTTACCACAAACTAATCAGTTCTCATTTGATTAAGCACCTATATATATATATATATACTAGTTGTGTACCCACGCAATGCGGCGGGAGCCATGAATTTTAATAATTTTGAAGTTCCACTGGTTTTATAAGATAAGATTTAACGATGATATAAGTTACACTTGGTCTTTGCATATTAATACAATTTAAATAAATAAGAGTTATGGCTCCAATTACAGATTATCGATGGAAAAAATTTGTATTACAGTTTAAAATCCAATATATTTGAAATCCAACATATTTAAACGACTCCACAAATGTCTTCGATTTACACCAAAAGCAAAGAACCAAGAAACTTCAGTTTTAAGATAAACACTCAAAACCAATAAAGAAAACTACAAATTTAACATATCATACGCCATGAAAAGACCAAAAAAGATGAGTTTTTTAATGATATTTCAACTGTTTACCCTCTTTTTTGTCCAAAGACTTAGATTAAAGTTGAATTAATACATGTATATATATATATATATTTCAAAAAAACCCAAGAACATATTAATTTATAACATATTATACAGTGCAATTTGGACAGCCTAACCCCAAAATATATAGTATATATATAAATAAATAACTATAAAAGTATAAATCGTAAATATTAAAAATATTTTTTACAATATATATAATAATATAATTAAGTCAAAAACTATTCAATATTGGACTCATTTCGAAGGTATTAACGAGACGATTATAATAGTGTAACTTGTTAAAATAAAAATGTATTTTTTAAACATGTTTTAATTGATAAAGGTTTAAAATGAAACATTTAAAAGTAAATTAATTAACTAATTATAGGGGTATAAAGTGTAAATTTAAAATTATAATTTTAAAAAAAATCGAGTTCAATGGGAGAGGGTGAGTGTATGAGGAGAGGAGGGGGTGAAAAAGTGAGGTAGTATAGATAAGGGTATCTTGGTTATTTAGTATTTTAAGACTTTTGTTAAATTTGCTTTATAAAATAGTATATATATATATATATATATATATATATATATATATATATATATATGTGTATATGGGAGGGATAAATGCAAAACAAATGATTAGTACAAACTGTGAAAACCATCGATTTCATTGTTTAATTTAGTGAAACTTTTTCATGAAATTATTTCATATATTTTCCTTTTTATGTAAAAATTAAATTTTCATGTATTTCTCATTTTGATGAAAATTGTTTAATAAAACTAATAGAATGAAGATGAAAATGTCCATAACTAACACCCTACATAATTAAAATAACTAATCAACCCTCATAATTAAAAAAATTAAAAAAAAATTATGATTGGTTGGATGAGATTTTCACAGTTTTTACTAATGATTTGGTTTACGTTTTATCCCTCCCCTATATATATATATATATATATATATATATATATATATATATACACACACCAGAAGAAACATGGGTTTTATCTACGACTTTTGTAGTCGTTAAAAGCCAATTTATCGTCAAAATTGTTAATAGAGATGACATGTTGTTTAACAGCTTCTTGTTGAAACACGTCGCTAAAGGCGCGTTGCTGAAACTCATTCTTCTACTAGTGATATATGTATATGTGTGTGTGTGCACGCACGCATGTGTGTATATGTGTATGTCAGTATGCGAATCATGTATGACTTTGTATGTGAATCATATATGATTTTGTACATTAACGACATTTTTTTTGTTTTTCCTTAAATAGTTAGCATTTTCGTTTGAAACTCTCCGTATATATAATTAGGTTTGTGTAGGATATTTTTAAGAACGGTAGGAAAAATCCCAAGCCCGTCGATGGAGTCATGAAACCTACATCGAGATCCGATGTCCCAAAAATACAACGTGGTTTTTTAATAATAAACCAAAACTTTGAGGGCAAAGATGTAAAAGAGCACGGAGATTGACATATACCTAACATCTCTTAAATATGTTAACATGCCTTAAACTGTCAACATTGACATAAGTTAACATGACAAACCCCGGCCTTCTTGTCAAACCCCTTTTCCCCCATCCCAAATCGATGACCACCAAACCATTGGTTTCTTGTTATACTCGACAACCTATCAACCCCTACCCTACGCCATTTCGAATCTATTTCAAACAGCGTTTCTAAACCCATTTTGAACTTCTATGTGTGTGTTTATGTCTTCTTTGTTGTACATAAATTTGAAAACCCCAAATGAAACAAGATCTATAAAGGGGTTTTCGGGTCAGAGATGGAAGTCGGCGGCGACAAGCATTTGATGGTGATAATGGGCGAACCTGAGTCGTTATATATGTTTTTCAGAGAAGAAGAAAGAGGTTATGATTTTAATGTTTGTTTGGTGATCTTCAGTCTCCAAATTTAGAATTAAGTGGCATCGAAAGTTTGATTTAACCTGCAACTTTATTTTTACAAGATCGATGTATGTTACATAACTGTGGTGGAATTTTAGTTTACGAAATATGAAGATGCATGTTAGATGGTGGTGGGGATGGGTTGCGTTAATCGGGTAAAAGAAAACCAAGAAAATGTCTAAAAAATGTAAAGATATGAAAATGTCTTTCACTTAACGACTATTTTAGCATAGTTAATCAACAGGACCATTTTCAAAGCGGAATGCAAATTGTAAATGGCCATAATCGTACTTATTGAAACACAGAGACGGTGTTCATGGTTGTGTAAACTACAGGGACCATAAATATAGTTTACGCATTATTTTATATTTTTATAATTTGGCGCAATAAGAAATGCGGAAATGATCGACAAACATCTTAATTCTCAAAAGATAACAAGTCTACAAGCGTCTAAATTCTTAAAGAATAACAACTCTAGATGCATAGAAGTCGAGAAATAAGAGATTCTTTGTGTTCATTAGTCGACATAAGTGGCGCAAGAGGCCACAAGAGGCCTTGTTTCTTATTTA
Source organism: Cynara cardunculus var. scolymus (assembly GCF_001531365.2). Classification (NCBI taxonomy): domain Eukaryota; kingdom Viridiplantae; phylum Streptophyta; class Magnoliopsida; order Asterales; family Asteraceae; genus Cynara; species Cynara cardunculus. The sequence goes on from NC_037541.1 coordinate 11,669,528, forward strand.
TGTATTCTCTTACTGTCGTAACTCTATTCATTGATTTTGTCGCTAAACTGTCCTATATCAGTCACTCTCTCCACTTCTAACTTGAAACACAGCTTCATCTAATTCCTTGGGGCTTGTACGTTTGGGATGTAACGTTAAGAGGTTTGTACGGAGCACAAAATCAATAAATTGTCGGTCAATTTGTAGGGTGCCGACATATTTAAAGTATCTTTCGAAATGAAACTGAATGTATAATACAGTGGTTGTGGATGCCGCTGCGCGAAACCGCAACTGATTATTACTTCTTTCTCTTAGGCGCCGATACCTGTCGTTGATGTTATTGGGATGGAATCTGTTGACAGCCGTTGTTACAGAATCAACAACAGGTTACTGATTTGCAATTACTGGGGAAAGGAAACATGTTCATAAAAGAATGTAATTGCCCGATATCCAAAAGTTTAATGGTTATTAAAAGACGTTTAGGACTTAATTAATTAAAATAAAAAAATTCAGTAATTTATAAAAAGAATTATTTGAGAGGTATATATCAAAATAACGTTTATTAATTTGTTCAAAATAAAAATTAAATCAAGACACGTTTTTTTATTAATGCAATTTTTATAGTTTTATTTATTTATTTAATTTAATTTAATTAAATAAGAATCAGCATCAATCATTGAAGAAATTGAATTAAATCCCACCAATAAAATAAAATAATTGAGGGTCGACGTGTTGCGCAAACGACGACCACATGAAATTTCAAAAATGCCCTCCAAGGTCCAACCTCATAAATGCATTCTGAAACTGTGTTCTTGAAACCAATCGATCATCATAAAGAAACAAAGCTTATCCTGAAACCATCAGTTTTCTCATTTAATTTTGGAACCATCAAATATATGTTGTCCACAATAATTTGAAACACGTTAAACAAAATATGAAGACAATATCTTACTTCTTATTATATTTTTTTTATTTTAATCATATTATCTATATTATATTATAAAGTATTTGACAAAAAATTTTAAAAACCAATTTTTTTATGTATAAAGTATTATTTATTAATGCATATTACTTAAAACTCAAGATTGCAAGTAGCTTGTGCGTAATTACAATTTATTAAAGCTTCATATCTGAATTCGTGTAATTAACTGTAGATAAACATAATCAAATACATGATAAATATCTCATTTTAAATATAAAAAATCTAAAATATAATTAGAATAATTATTAAATTCTAACAGAATACTTGATTATTATCTTTATAACATT
>NC_037541.1:11671455-11677020 GCF_001531365.2 Cynara cardunculus var. scolymus
TAATTATGAGAGGTTGATTAACCATTTTTATTGTCGACGGTGTTAATCATGGATATTATCATCTTCATTATTTTAATTTTAGAGAAATACATGAAACAGTTTCATTAAAATTTCATTAAGTAGTATATGAAACAGTTTCATTAAAATTTCATTAAGTAGTATATGAAACAATTTCATAACCACATATGAAACAACTTCATCAAAAAAAGTATTATATGAAACAATTTCACAAGATTAACAATTTCATGAAAAAAATTCACAAGATTAACAATTTCATGAAAAAATTTCATAAGATTAACGATGGATGAGAGTAGTTTTCACGGTTTTTACAAATTGAGTGGTTTTTATTTGAACCCACCCCTATATATATATATATATATATATATATGTATATGTATATATATAATATATGTATGTGTATGTATGTACGTATGTGTATATATGTATGTATGTATTTTGAGTGGTAGTTTCATTTGACTATAAAAAAACCAAACTATGTATAATTTTCAAATAATTAGCATTAGTCTGTTTTGTTGGTTCTTTAGTTATTGTATCTAAGATCTTTTGTTCGAAGCTTTTATAAAAAACTTTTTTTAAAAATATAATAAACCTGAAATTAACAGTTAAAAACTAAGACAATGATACAATGATTGAAACAAGATTCAAACTCTTGTCTAAGTGATCCTAATCAAGTTTGCTAAGACAAACTTCTGTTATTATTTTTAGTTTTAAAATAGATATTTACGTTGTTTGTCCCTATGATTTCCTCAAAATATCGACCCCATCCCTAGTCCAAAATAATTACATTGGACAAACAACAGGGGCCTATGGTGCATCTCTTATGATCCTAATTTTTTTATCTTATGACGAATGAATGAAGCGGTGGTATGTGCCACGTCTTATATATACACTGGGTCTACCCCTGGTGGGAATATATGAAAAAAAAGGTTCATATATGAATCATTAAAAAATCTTTTTGAAAATGCAAATGTAAACATATATGAATAATCTATAGATTTGATAATAAAAGAAATATTACAAGGAGATCTTCGATATGTTCCCTAATTCGATAATAAAAGAACATAAATTATATTGTGTTCTTTTGAAAAGGGGAAAATGAAGGGGAAAAAATAAATTTTAATGTTCTTCAGTATAAGATAAAAATGTCATTGTTACGATATATCTTTATTTATTTTATGTCGAGTTGTAATTGATGAGTAGATACATCATTTTATAAATATTATTTAAATTTTCGTAGATTTGAAACATGGAAAGTGTTGTGAATAACATTGAGCTCCTCTGGTAGCTCTAATCGATACGCTACTTCACCAACTCGATTATGAATCCATCGTAATATGATCTCATTTCCACATTGGAATTTCTATCGACCTTCACTTGTAGACACGTTAGACAACGTTCTAAATATCGCATAATATCCTTCTTCAATCCCGGATACTAATAAAATGATTTCAAATCTCTATACATCTTGTTGTACCAGGATGAATCGAATACCGAGACTTGTGGATTTCATTTAATATCAACTCTCGATTATTACCAATACGAGGTACCCAAATTATGCCTTCAAAACATAGAATTCCATGGTTATCTTTTACCAGATCTGCTATCATTCCTCCAAATCGTTCTGCCTTTACATTTTCTTCTTTTAAAGCTTCATTCTGACATCTCAATAACTCGTCAAGAATGTTTGGATTTAGATTAGCTCGTAATGCAACAACTTTGATTGTTCCACTCTTTTCTTTTCGACTGAGTGTGTCAGCCACCACATTTGCCTTTCCAAGATGACAAAGAATCTTGCAGTCATAATCATTAACCAATTCTATCCATCGTTGTTGCCTCATGTTTAACTCCTTCTGAATAAATAGATGTTGAAGACTTCTATGATCTGTATAATTCTACACACTTGGTCCTCAGCAGATAATGTCTCCAAATCTTTAAAGCAAAAACAGCTGCTGCAAGTTCCATATCATATGTGGGATATTGTATTTCATGATTCTTCAATTGTCTGGAAGCATAGGCAATAATTTTCCCCTGTTGCATCAAAACACAACCCAGATCTAACTTTGAAGCATCATTACATACCACAAAATCTTTTGGCCCTTCTGGTAGTGACAAAATTGGCGCGTTACACAATCTGTCTTTAAATAATTGGAAAGCCTTTGTTTGCTCTTCTTCCCGTGCATACTTCACATTCTTTCTCATTAATCTTGTCAATGGTGATGTGATATGCGAAAAGTCTTGTATAAATTTTCTGTAGTATCCATCCAAACCTAGAAAATTTCTGATGTCTGTTGGCATTCGTGGTGATTCACATTTCTCGATGACTTCAATCTTAATTGGATCAACTTTAACACCTATTTCTGAAACCTCATGACCCAAAAATTGAACCTCCCTCAACCATAATTCGCATCTAGACAATTTGGCGTATAACTTTTACTTCTTCAAAAGCTCTAAAATTATAGAAAGATGTTCTGTGTGGTCTGCTTTTGATCGAGAGTATATAAGGATATCATTGATGAAAATAATAACAAATTTATTGAGATATTCATTACACACCCTATCCATTAAATCCATGAACGTTGCAGGTGCGTTTGTCAGACCAAAAGGCATTACTAAAAACTCACGGTACCCATATCAGGTACGAAAAGCAGTTTTCGTTACATCTTCTTCCCGAACTTTAAATTGATGGTAGCTTGATCTTAAATCAATCTTAGAGAAATAGATAGCCCAACCAACTGATCAAATAAATCATCAATTCTGGGTAGAGGATATTTATTCTTTATCATCAAATAAATCATCAATTCTGGGTAGAGGATATTTATTCTTTATTGTCTGTTTTTTCAATACAATTCTGGGTAGAGGATATTTATTCTTTATCATCAAATAAATCATCAATTCTGGGTAGAGGATATTTATTCTTTATTGTCTGTTTTTTCAATACACTATAGTCTATGCACATTCTCATTGATTCATCCTTTTTCTTGACAAACAGAACAGGAGCACGCCAAGGAAGTGTATTGGGTTTGATAAAACCTTTATCCAATAATTCCTTCAACTAAGTCATCAATTCTTTTAATTCAGACGAAGCCAATCGAAACGGGGCACGAGCCACTGGAGCCGCTCCAGGTATTAGATCAATTCGAAATTCTACTGATCGTTCTGGAAGTAGACTGGATAACTCATCTGGAAACACTTATGAATAATCATTAACCACTGGTATAGATTCCAGTTTACTCTTTTCCTTGGTGTCAATCCCATATGCAAGGAAACTTTGACACCCTTTCTAAATACACTTACGAGCTTCCAGGACAGAAATCAAACTAGTGTGACGATCACGCTGATCACCATATATCATAATAAGTCATTTACCAGACAAATCAATACGAATCATTTTCTTGTTGCATAATATACTTGCTTGATTCTCTGAAAAACCAATCCATACCCATCACTACATCAAATTTCATTATAGGCATAAACAACTGAATTGGTACAACATACCCTTCTACTTCTATTTGGCAGTCATTATAAACTCTGGTGACAAAAATTTGACTATCATCAGCAGTATCTACTACTAATACAAAGTCGATAGGTACATGTTTCATGTATAAACAACCAACAAATGAATGTGACACAAAAGAATAATTTGCACCAGATTCAAATAGCACATTGGCATATACGAAGTTAACAAGAAACGTACCCGTCACCACATCCGGTATTTCTTCAGCTTCCCCCTGGACATTTGAAAAGATCGTCCATTTGCTTTATTTGGTTCATTTCTACTGATACCCTCATGGTTGCTCTGACTGCCACCAACAAATTTTGATCTTTGATTTCTTAGTTGAGGATAATCCGTTTTAATATGATTCAGGGAGTCGCAATGGTAATAACATTGGGGTATTAGACAATTTCTAGAAATATGCCCCGTCTTTCCACATCTATAACAGATTCTCTTATCAACTTTACAGTCACCTTATGAATATGGCGACACCTCAGACAGGGTTTTCCGTTAAATTTCTGTGTTAGACGATACTCGTTCTTACAAACTTTGGTCTACGGAATTCAGTTAATGATCCTTCCCACTTTATCTTTTCCCCGACCTTTTCTCCTATTTGTCTGTTCTTGTTTCTTTCAGTTGTTTCAACAACATCAACTGAAGATGGAAAGGTGATAGGATCTATTGCAATTACAAACTCTCGAATTGAAGGTTTTAATCTCCAAATATATCTTTCAACTTTACGGTCCTCTGTAGAAATATAATGTTCTGCAAACTGGAAGTGTTCTAGAAATTTCTTAGTATACTTCTGAACCGTCATGTTTCCCTGTTTCAGTTTCAAAAATTCTTCCTCTAGTTGTCTAACTGCAGCTTTAGGACAAAATTGTTCTTTAAATCTGTCAGTAAATTCCGTCCATGACATCATTGTTCTCAAAATATCTGGTTTGGAAAAGGATTCCACTTCCCACCAATATAAAGCTTTAGATTTTATCATAGGTACCGCAAATTTAACTCTATCCTTGTATGAACATTTACTGATATTAAAAACTGATTCAATCTCCTTCAACCAGCATATCTTTGATTGGATCTCTTTCACCCGAAAATGTCGGAGGTTTACATGTTAAAAAACATTTTGATATCACCTCCATTTTCATTAGTAATAGGAATTTGTGGATTAAACTCGATTCTTCAGTTTCAACATAAGCATGAATTCTCATTAAAGAGGTTATAGTATTCTGAAGCTTACTCATTTCTTCAGCTAATGTATCCCAAGTAACATATTCAAGATGTTGAGTCTGATCTCGACCAATGAATCTGGTTCTATTCTGCTCATCATTCGTACTTCCCTGATTTGACCCTTATTGATCAGCATAAATTTCGGGAAGAATATTACTACCTCTTCCCCGGACTCTGCCTCTACCTCAGCCTCAGCCTCTACCCCGACCAATAAGTGGATTATTCTCTGGTACTGTCCCTTCCCTCCGGGGTAATCAATGCAATTCTTTCATATCTCCGTGAATTACTTGTCATCTGATAATTAACAAGGATTTAATATATACATATCACATTCCTAAATATAATAAGGTATTCAAGCATAAATATGTAGTTGTAAACCCAGGATTACAAAAGGTAAGAGTTACACTTAGAAACAAAAATAACAATGAATTACAAACCATAAAAATGAGATCGTAATTTCAACACCATAAAAACAAAAATAGCAATTTTCAACAAATCATAGGAAGGAAAAAACGTAATTTACAATAAAATCAATTAATTTATCTAAATCTACTTTTGTCTTTTATTCATAACACCCATTCTAAAAGAACATGTAAATAAAAATCTGTTTTATTATAATATTTGTTAAATCTATACTATCTTATAAAGCATTTGGCTAAAACTCTTAAAACTCTTAAAAAATTTTAAAAACCAATTATCGCCATCCCTATCCCTAAATATTGTCATCCCTATCCCTAAATATCGTCATCCCTATCCCTAATATCCCTAAAACCAATTCGATTTTCCAATTCCATCTGATTCAGAGCTCCATCTCCATC
>NC_037541.1:11677120-11678454 GCF_001531365.2 Cynara cardunculus var. scolymus
TGTTTTAGGGTTGTTTAAGTTGTCCTAGGGGGCTATTATCAAATGTTGAAAAGTATTAGACATTAGGCACTCAAAAGTATTAACCACTCTCACTCACATACATAAACCACCTCCATTTTCATAAGTGTAGTGCTGTACATATATCCTGTTTACATTAACATATAACCTGTTTCCATTTATCCTTTCTATGTGATCATGGGATATGCAGTACATGTGTGCATACATGATAATTTGAATTATTTGATGCAGCATGTTAAATATCTGCATGTATTTCTATTTATGTGTAATTCTACATGTTAAGGAAACGAGAAGTAATCTATTATCGTAAAGAAGGGAGAATTGCTTTCTATAAGATCTGTTATTTAAAAATAGATGTTGAAGGATAAAAGTTAAGTAGATCATAGGAGACATACACGTTTCAAATGCGCCATAGGAGAGTGCAAAAAAAAATCCAAAAAGRCTAATCAACTCTTATTTAGATTGACAAGTATATCATGCATTTTTTTGGTGTATGAATGTAGTGGTTATTTCTTAAAAGTTTGTTCCAATTTGGTTTCTTTGATTGTAGCCGCTGCTTGTGATCTGAACCCAAACTCACCAGCCAACTCAGAATTTTGCAGCTCATTTATTTCGCAGCTCAAGCGGCTAAGAGAAACTTTGTACGCAAATCTATTGTTTCAGGTGCTGTCTGTTTTAGCAATCTAACTTTATCAACATTTTTTGCATGTTTCTGAACAATTTTTGCATCTTGAATGCCTTTATTAGTTGACAAATAAGATGAGACAAATTGTTGCATACGATGCGCTTTAGTGAGCACGTTTCTGAACAAATTTTGCATCTTGAATGCCTTCATCTTGAGGCCCCTAAGTTGTCTTAACGGCCAATATAAATGTGATATGCCTTGATTATATGCACCTTATTCATGAATGGCCTTTGGTACTGTGGGAATGTCTAGATGTGCACCAGATTAACCTTCAACTTTATATATTAGTTGACTTGTAAAATAACCACACAAACTCATGATTCAAGACCAGAGTAATGTTTTCGGATTGTGATTTACACGAGCTGCATCGCGCGGATACACCACTAGATATATTATTAAATGTTTACTCCCCCGAATTTTTTTAAAATAAGTTGAATTTTCAATGGATTCTCCTCAGATTTTTAAAATTGATTAAAAGAAATCCTTTTTTAAAGTATTTCCATTGGATTTCAAAATTATCTATACTATATTATAAAATATTTGACAAAAACTCTTAAAAATCATTTTTGATTCATGAAATATTGTATATTTATGCATATTATTTAAAATTCAATATTACAAGTAAATTATG
>NC_037541.1:11678556-11683556 GCF_001531365.2 Cynara cardunculus var. scolymus
CGACATGTGAACATATATGAACATAGTGTTTACATTGCAAGACACAGATGCTGTTCACACGAGCATAGGGCTGACATGTGAACATGAGTTGTGAATATGTTCATAATCGATCKTAGGTTACAAATCGGCTGGAGAATATCGGGTTCACGATGCGTGAGGATTTATTACCAAAATACTCTGTGAACAATTGTTCATAAGCAGCCCAATTAATTTAATGATTAATTGATTATTTTTTAATATTCATTTAATAATGACCGTTTGACCAATTTACCCTTTGAACAATTGTTCATACACATATCAATTAATACATTAATTAAATTATTGTTTATTTAATCTCATTTAATAATAACCGTTTGATGATAAAATGAACGATCAAGATCGGTTCACATGGTTTGTACCATATAGTTGGTTTCTATTTGAACCAGCCCCTATATATATATATATATATATATATATATATCAATTCACTACAAAGATACATGGTGAACTTTAGTTGCTTTTAATGAATTATAATGGGTCTTGCTGAGTTGCATTATACTTACTGGTTATTAATGAACTATATTGGAAAAATATTCACTTTAGTGGTTCTTAATTTACTTGATTGGGCCTTGATGGGCTTTAGTGCTCATGATAAATTATTATTGGCCTTGTTGGGTCGTATCTTACTTGGTGACTGTTAAAGAACCTCATTGGACATTCATGGGCTTCGTGGCTTTGGTGACTCTTAACAAATTGTATTAGGCCTTCGTAGGCGGTTTTTAATAAACTGTATTGGGTTTTGATGGATTGTATTGGACTGAATGACTATTAATAAACTGTATTCGGCCTTCACGAGCTTAAGTGACACTTAATGAAATGCATTCGATCTTCATGGGCGTCAATGCCTCTTAATGAATTGGACATTCATGGGTTTTAGTGACTATTTAGTGAATTCTATTGTCCTTGGTGGGCGGTTCTTGGGCCTTGATGGGTTGTATTAGACTGAGTGGCTGTTAATAAACTGTATTCGACTTTTATTGGCTTTAGTAGCTTCTAATAAACTATGATTAGCCTTGGTGGGTCGTATTGGACTGAGTGGCTGTTAATAAACTGTATTCGACTTTTATTGGCTTTAGTAGCTCTTAATGAACTATGATTAGCCTTGGTGGGTCCTATCTGACTCAATGATTGTTAATAGACCTCACTCTGCATTCATAGGCTTTAGTGACTCTTTATGGATGGTGGACAGTTGTGATTGAATTATATTGGGTCTTGATGCATTTTGCTAATAACTGTATCGGGCATTCACAGGTTTCTGTGGCTTTTAATGAATTGTATTGTACCTTGATGGATTACATTAACACTTAATGAACTGTTTGTTGTTGATCTATTGCAAATATGTTACCTATCAATAGATCTGATACTAAATTTATCTATAATTTTCAGTTTAGACCGAATAAGAATGTAGTCATATTGTTGTTGTGTTCTATTACTAGATTTCCATCAAAGTCTTAAAACTAAAACAAAATTGCATTTTGAAAATCAAACAACGCCTTTCGTAGAAATCCGTAGGAAAATTACAATATACTCTGACGTATTTCCTACAAATTTCTAGAATTAACAAAAAAAATTGTTTTTTAAAATCATGAAGTTCATTCCGTAGGAAATCTGACAGATTTCGTACAATTTTCTAGAATTAATAAAAAAATTAGTTATTTAAAAAGACATAATTCATTCCGTAAGAAAACCGTAAAAAATTCTAATATTTTCTAACGGATTTCCTACGGATTTTTAGAACTAATATATAAATTATTTTTTCTAATTAATTTAATGGATTCCATAGGAAATCTACAGAAAAAATTTCAGATTTTTCAACAGATTTTGTATGCATTTTTAGAATTAGTAAAGAAAAAGCTTTCTAAAATCATCTACTGTGTCATTCCGTAGGAATTAATCCTAAATTTTTAAAAAATTTCGACGGATTTTTTAAAATTAATTAGAATATTATTGTTTGAAATCAATTGATGGATTCTATTGGTGAAAAAAAAACCAGTTTCTGCTAAATTTGTAAACCACATTTTGTTTTTGTATAAAATTTCAAGCTTCGGAGACTCGAAATCGGATTCTAACAGATTCAAAACCTTCGATGACTCTGACTCTAGATTCAACAGACCCTTATCTTAGCCTTTGGTTCATCGAGAGATCTGAATCCTAGATCTAGCCTCTGAAAACAACAATTTATATTACCAAATGATCTTTAGCCTAACGATACTGATCAGTGTCTTTGGCCTCATAAGAGATCATAGTTTAAATTTGTCTTTAGCCTCCTAAGAGATTAGAGTTCAAATTTCAACAAAGATGAGTGTAATTTTACGAACTCAAAATTTGAATGTTCATCTGGGTTTTTCTTCAATACTAGAAAAAACGACTTTCAACAATGGATCATCAGTGGATCAAAGAAAGTTGACATTCAACCGAATTTGTTGATTTTAATTACAAATTTGACGGTAGTCCGATAATTTTAATTATTCTTTATTTTTTTCTAATCCAATAAATTACATATCGATTATCAGGGAAATTAATTAACTAAAACCCGTTTGTTATTCGCCAATATTTTTTTTATATCTAAATAAACTGGCAGATTATCGATGAATTTCAAATAATTGCTTAATTAATTAAAATCCATACGTAATTTAAATATATTCTTTTAAATCTTTAAAGTCAACAACCGATTTTAAATAATTATTTGATTAATTAAACGATAATCCGCCGAGAGTTCTAATATTATTCTTTTAAATTTGTAGATTAACCTATCTAATCCCGAACAACGAAAGGAAAAGTATATTACAACGTTGACTTACGGTTTTTTAATTATTGTATGAAAACAGATTTGATGTTTTTATTTTTTTGAATTTCTTACATCACATAAAATCAAATACCACATGTTTCATAACATGTTAATTTATGGATATCATTATTTCCAAAAATAGTTGTCACCTATCTTGCAAATTAATTATTCACTAAGCTTATCATATTCTGTTTATTAAGGTAGGTGGGATTCATCAATCCGATCTTTTGTCTCATGGTAGCTCGCTCCAGTAACTGTTGGCGCCAGTCCTACATTTTGTCTCTGTAGACCAATAACGAAAGTTTCGTAAAGGGACTGAAGCTGGATACCATCGAAGCAGCGGATTTCTAAAAACATTATCTTCTGGAATCGAACAGACTTCTATTTGGTCCACTAACTACTTTTATTTATAGAAATTCAAGTTTGCGTCTTCGAATAGATCTTAAGAAGAATCCAAAAGGATCTATTTGATGGGTACTGTGTATCACGAATTAAACTTTTTTATCTCCAAACTCGTAATTCTTAATTAAGCTATAAACAAAAGAATTATTCACACGACGGTCTTGATTTTGGTATTATCAGTATCTGGTTTTGAAGAGTGTTTTGGTTTCGAATTAACGGTTTTGGTTTCTTTCAGACTGATTCTGTAGATTCTAAAATCTTTTATTCAACTTTTATTCAGTTATTTTGTTTATTTTTATAGGGAAAATTGCAAGAAAAAAATAACGTCTTTTAACTTGATTCCTATTTTGAGTAACATACTTTCAAAACTTCCGTTTTTGTATCTAAGATGTAAATTTTTTAAATATTTAAGTACCCGAGTAATCGGTTGAAGTATTAACCGGTTAATATGTTAATGTGACAAGTGATAAGATAACATTGGGTTGAATAGCGAATAATATTGAGTTGGATACCACATCAACATGATAACCGGTTAATGCTTCAACCGGTTACCCAGATACTTAAATGTTTAAAACTTCACATCTTAGGTACCAAAATGGAAGTTATAAAAATATGTTATCCAAAACAAAAATCAAATTAAAATACATTACTTTTTCATTATAATTTATCTATTTTTATAATATTGAGTTGGTGTTTACAAAAGGAAAAGGTTAATGTAATGAATGTATATAGATTTAATTATTTAAAAAATAAATGAATTTGGTGAAGTGCTATTAATATTCGGTGCATTGATTTCAAAAGCGTTATAGGTAGCAAAACCTTGCAAGGAAATAAAATAAAGAAATCTCATTTAAGGGGTTGTTTGTTTACCTTTTAATAGTTTTATTAAGGACAATTTTTGAATAGTTAAGAGGTTAATCTTGTTTGGCAAAAAAAAGTCTGTCTCTTAATAGTTCTAAAACCCTCTAAATGATTTTGTATCATGTATCTCCCTTAACCATTAAGAGCCCTAATTTCATTGTACACACTTACCAAACAATTTTATTTCATTTTACACTATATCATAAGAGCCTCTTAATCATTCTGATCATTTAATCATTCTGCACCAAACCATTCAGCAATTGCCAAACAACCCTTAAGTTTAATAAACTACTATTTTCGTTCTTAAAGTTATGAAATTGCAATTTTCATCTTATAATTTATAATTTGTTTTTCTTTTCATCTTATGATCAAAAGATCTTCATTTCCAGAAATTAATTATGTCACTCTTATCTCAGTATTCCCGACTTCTGATTATGTCACTCTTATTACAAAATATACTCAGCTCTTGATTTTACTACCCTTATTACCAAATATACTCAGCTCCTGATTTATGCCACCCTTGATAATATTACATATCAAATCCCAATATTATGCTAAAAATACATATAATCATATTCAAAAACACTTAAGTATGAACCCATATGATTCTATATAAAAACTTTGAAATAAAACCCACCTTGTTAACACAAGAAGATGATAACTTTGAACAACAACAAATTATCAGATAAAAATTACGTATTTTCTTTTTTTATCTCTTTTAATTTTCCCAAAAACGAAAATAAAAAGGGCACGTGCCTGCACATACATATACATTTAAAAGAAAGGCGGTGGAGCATTGTGATATTATAAACATATTTTTCAAAACGCACCCCTTAACTTCTACCACTTAAGCATAAACAACCCTACACTTTTCTTAAATAAAAATCCGGTTATCACATTTGGTTTATTA
>NC_037541.1:11689922-11696978 GCF_001531365.2 Cynara cardunculus var. scolymus
TATGATATCTTCAAACATATATTTTATTCAAAAATAAAAACATCATCGCATTCTCAAAATCACATAAAGCCATATTATAACATCGACTGAGATAAATAATAAAATAAAATATTAAAATCACGATGTATCTCGCTGCATTGCGCGAGTACGCTTCTAGTATATATAAAATGAAGTTCTGTTAAAAACCAAAAGTTGATGAGGAACCTGGAAACCGTCTACAACACGTCATGTATCCCTCTTAAGGATGAATATTCATCATAAATAACACATTCATGATGAATATGGAAGTGTTATTCACCATGAATCACACATCCAAGATTAATATTGACATGTTATAAACGCATTATTCATCATGAACCACACATTCATGATCAATATGTTCCAGAGTTCTTAACCAATTATATATATATATATATATATATATATATATATATATATATATATATATATAAAATATGCGTATTCAAATGCATTACCTAGTTCAGAAATTTGAATAGTTACATATCTGAAAAAGTATAAGATCCAATTAACGTCTTAGTTTACTTGTAGGTACAAGAACTTCTTGATCATGTTAATCAATGTTGTGCACGTGAAGAGCCAATAAATATGGGTGTAGTTGTGTTTACTACAACACTCAACATTTTCTCCAACTTCTTGTTCTCTTTGGATTTCGCTCAATATGATTCCGTCTTGTCACAAGAATTCAACGATGCAATACGTGGTTTGATGGAAGTTGCCGGGACACCTAATCTAGCGGACTTTTTCCCAATGCTAAAGTTGTTCGATCCACAAGGTTTAGTACGACGTGGAAATGTTTATGGTAAGAGGATGTTGGCTATTTTTGATAAAATCATTGATCAACGGCTTCATACAAGATCAAATTCATCGTCATGTGATGGTGTTTCATCGAGAAAGAATGATGTTTTGGACTCGTTGCTCGACATCAACCTAAACGGTGAATCCGGGTCATTTAATATCAATGACATGAAACACTGGTTTTTGGTAAGTATATCCATCACCATGAAAAAGGTCTCCTCATATATAACATATATACATAGGTTGGGTTCACGTGAGACCAAAGGTTTTTCGTGAGACCCGTAAGACCAATTTATGTTCATTGATCAACTTTATAAGCTAATGATCTAATGGTCTAAAGTTGCACGGTGACAATTTTGTGATTATTGAGAAGTCTCGTGGCAATTTTGTGATTATGAATGTTCAGATTGTAGATTTAATCCAAGGGTTGAGAATTGGTCTTACGGGTCTCACGAAAAACCGTTGGTCCCACATGATCCCAAGTCTATGTAACACACACACACACACACACACATATATATATATATATATATATACATAGACTTGGGATCATATGAGACCAATGGTTTTTCGTGAGACCCGTAAGACCAATTCTCAACTTTTGGATTAGATCTACAATATGAAAATCTAAACATTCATAAATGCCACGAGACTTCTCAATAATCACAAAACTGCCATCGTGCAATTTAGACCATTAGATCATTAACTTATAAAGTTGATCAATGAACATAAATTAATCTTACGAGTCTCACGAAAAATCTTTGGTCTCACGTGAACCCAACCCTATATACATATATACATACACACACACACACATATATATATATATATATATATATATAACAGGTTTGTTTTAAATTATCGACAAAAAGATAGATTTAACATGATCTATAGCTATTATATAACTAGTTTTCCTTGTGTAATCTAAAAAGATATTTAACTCAATGGCACATAGACTAAGTTTTTGGTAAGAAGAGCGATTGGTTCGACTAATAATGTTCATAAATTATTGTAGGATTTATTTGTTGCGGGAACTGATACGACAGCAACCACGTTGGAGTGGGCAATGGCTGAGCTTATTCGTAACCCAGATATAATGAAAGCGGCTCGATTGGAGGTGACCAAACACATGCAAAGCAACAACAGAAATATACAAGAATCAGATATCACTCGACTCCCATACCTACAAGCTATTGTAAAAGAAACTCTCAGGTTGCATCCTCCCGTCCCTCTTCTCGTCCCTCACAAAGCCATACACGATGTAGATGTCCAAGGTTTCATCGTGCCTAAAAATGCACAAATTCTTTGTAATGTCTGGGCAATGGGGCGAGACCCAAACGTTTGGTCTAACCCAGAAATGTTCATGCCAGAGAGATTTTTGGAAGTCGAGATCGACTACAAAGGCCATGATTTCAAGTTCATTCCGTTTGGTACTGGGAGGAGGATTTGTCCGGGATTGAATTTCGCTCATAGAATGTTACATATAATTATAGGCTCTTTGATTCACAAGTTTGATTGGAAGCTTGATGGGAATGTAAGTGCACTAGATATGGACATGGAGGAGAAGTTTGGGCTCACAATGCCAAAAAGTGTACCCTTAATGGCCATTCCAATCAAACACTAATCACTACAACAAAATAGGGTTTATAGGGCACTCCTAAATTGTAAGTGTTTTAATAGACCTCTTTATATGACTTAGTTTATAGAACCAAAAAAATAAAGTGTCCTATCTAATGGTGTTGTATTAAGTCTATATGACATTTTTTGATGTCGTAATAAGTTTTTTAGGACACTTTTAATATAAAGCATCTCATTATCAACTTTATACGACACTATTTGAAAAAATGTCCTACAAAAAGAAGTGTCCTATAAAAAATTGAGTTTATAGGACAATTTCTCAAAAGTGTCTTATAAAGTTGTTAATGTGACACTTTGTTTTAAAAATGTCCTTAAAAACTTGTTAAGGCGCTCAAAAGTGTCGTCTAAACTTATTACAACGCCTTTAGATAGGACATTTTATATTTTGGTCTTATAAATTAAGTCCTATAAAGCAGTTTATTGAGATACTTAGAGATTGAGGGTGTCCTATAAACCCAATTTTGTTGTGGTGAATGATTTTAGATCATTTTACTTGTGTGTTTTTGTGTGTAATTGTTTCATCTCCTACAAAACCCTATCATCTTTGTCATTTTAGCGTGTGTTTGTGTATGTAAAACAAGAACCTGTTACTTTCATATTTCATCGAGAACCAATCAAGACTCGATTAAAAATTCTTTGAGACTGATTCTTGTCTCGCTCTTACCAGGTAAGATTCTTGGTCCTTACTATGTTCATCCGGTGAGGTAATTTTACTTGGTGACACTCTTCTGCACTGGCTGCTATGCCTCCTGCTAAAATCAAACCAAACTGGTTTGGTGACACCTTCCTCAAAAACCCATATTCGTTGACGTATTTCCTGCGTAAGTTAACGAAAGTTGACCTTTTTAATGTCCACCCGTCACTTTTAGGCGGAAAATTCTGCCGGAAATAGTCAGTTTTTGGTAGTGGTGCTGCGGTGAATTAATGTCTTCTTGGACTTGCATTACAATCTATGTCACTATAAGACAAAAAAACATTTTATCTAAAAGTGTTATAATGGGTTTATAAGACGTTTTTGGACGTCTTTACAAATTTTTAGAGCACTTTAATAACATAACACTATTTGAAAAAATATCATATAAAAGATGGGTTTATAGGATATTTCTCATAATTGTTATATAGAATAGCTAATGCGACACTATATTCTAAAAACGTCATAAAAAATTTGTTGGAACACCATAAACTTCCTATATATATACATATATATATATATACATTCATACACTCACACACACACACATATATATATATATTGTAATACTTTGTAGATATATAATGTTGTATATTTTGCACCTATAAACTTAAGTTTGATTTAAAAAGTATCATATTATGACACTTAGGGGCCGTTTACTAAACACTTATCCGGTAAGTGTTTACCGGTAAAAATTAACACTATCATTCACTTACCGGGTAAAATTTTAATCCACCAAAACGCCATCGTATACAACAATTTACCTAGTAAGCACTTACGTGGTAAGAGTTGTTACCCTCACTTACCGGGTAAGACTCTTGGTCCTTATCTCGCTCTTACCGGGTAAGATTCTTGGTGTTTACCATATCCATCTGGTAATGTAATGTGATTTGGTAAGCACTTACCCGGGTAAGCGTTTAGTAATTAAATAGCCCCTTAGACATTTTAAGCGTCCTATAAATCCAATTTTATTGCAACGTTCACAAGCAACAAACTAGGCCTATGGATCGAACCAGCTTCTTTTGTCACTTAACACAACAAAGCATCAAGCCAACATGCCAGGGAAAGGAGAATCGTGTGAGAATAGGAGTTATAGTGAGAAGGATCTGGACCCTTCATCACATTTAATTTCACCTCAGCCAATGATTTGCGCTTATCACAAGAATAGATCGTGTGCATCTCGGTGCACTATATTAATTAGTATTGATCTTCAATTATGATTGATTCAAGAGTATGAATCCCTTCTCACCCTTCTCACTATCTGTTCTAATCGAAACCTAAGCCGTTTCAAGGGCACCGATGCTTATCGATATAGAAAACGCTAATAGGAGGAGTCGATTTCAACTATAATTTTTTTCCCTCTTCCAAATATCCCACCAATTTTGTGAAGAAAATGATATAAATGTTCAAAATAAAATAAAAATAGGAAAGTTTCTGGATTTTTGTGGTAGTTGGCCTATTGTGAAGGTCAATATGTAGAGAGAGGATGATTTGATATGGTTTGGATTTGAAGAGAAAATAATGCCACCTTCAATTCTCAGATATTTGAGGGTTTGTTTGGAATGATATATATAGAAACGTTCAAATGAAAATCATGCAATTCTTAGAAATTAATTTTGATCAATAGGAAAATTCCATTTTTTTAATTAAATTTAATCATTAAGGGTATATTGGTCATTTGCATTGTTTTCTGTTAAATACGAAAATTATTAATAAATCTTAATTAAGACAACATAAGAAAGGAAATTTTATAAATGGTAACATTTAAATATTTAATTAAATTATAATATTAAAAATTGGATTTTGTTATATTGTGTTTCGATTTATTATTGTCAAGATTCATGAAAATCATAAGTTATTAGAGTAATAAATCCATGAAATCAGTAGTAGAATAAAAAGAAATATTCATGAAAGCGGTTTCATACATGGTAAAATTGGTGCATGGAGTAAGTGAAAATGATTATAAAATGGGTGCATGATGAAACCGGTTTCATATATGGTGAAATTGGTGCACAGAGTAAATGAAAATGATTGTGAAATGGGTGCATGATGAAACGAGTGCATCATGAAATGGGTGCATCATGAATAGGGTGCATGGGGATATCGGTGTGTGATGAGGTTTAAGATGCATGAAATGGGTGCATGATGAATAGTAAAAATGTTTCATGAAACAGGTTCATGAGGTTTAAGATGTGGATGGGTTTACCATTTTGCCCTTCTCGTTATTATAAAATAAAAAATTTAATATATTTTTTTATTTCCTAAAATAAACTAACCATTGATCAAAAAAATGGATGGATGAGATTGGTTTACATGGTTTACACAAATGGGGGCGGTTTTCATATGATCGCTCATCTATATATGTATATATATATATATATATATATATATATATGAGACTAATCAAATGAGAACTAATTAGTTTGTGGTAACCGTGAGGTCCAATCTCAACCACAAATCAATAGATATATTAGTAAATTTATAATTTTAATAATTTTTAATTAAAATTTTAATGCAAGGGCAATTTAGGTATTTTCTCTTCTATCTCCGTTCTTTAGCCTCTGGCCACCATCCTCCGGTGATACCACAGTGGTATCACAATGCATCTTATATGTGATTGGGTATCACACTGTGGTCATTTGTGCGATCGATCGGATATGTAACACAGTAGTATCACAATGCATCTTATATGTGCTTGAGTATCACACTATGGTATCATCAGAGGACGGTGGCCGGAAAACGGGGACGGAGAGAGAAGAGAGGAGAGAAAATACCTAAAATGTTCTTGCATTAAAATTTTAATTAAAAATTACCAAAATTAAAAATTTTCTAATTTATCTATTGATTTGTGGTTGAGATTGGATCTCACGATTACCACAAACTAGTCAGTTCTCCCTTGAATGAGCCCCTATACATATATATATATATATATATATATCTATATATATATATATAGAGAGAGAGAGAGAGAGGTTCAAATGAAAACCGTACAATTCTTAGAAACCCTGTAAACTAATTTCGATCAATAGAAAAATTTTATTTTTTTAATTAAATTTAATCATTAAGGGTATATTGGTCATTTGCATTGTTTTCTATTAAATATGAAAGTTATTAATAAATCTTAATTAAGGTAACATAATAAATGAAATTTTATAAATTATAACATTTAAATATTTATTTAAATTATAATATTAAAAATTGGATTTTGTTATATTGTGCACGGTATATTATTGCCAAGATTCATGAAAATCGTAAGTTATTAGATTAATAAATCCATGAAATCAGTAATAGAAAAAATATATTCATGAAATCGGTTTCATATATGATGAAATTGGTGCATGGAGTAAGTGAAAAATAATAATGAAATGGATGCATGATGAAATCGGTTTCATACATGGTGAAATTGGTGCATTGAGTAAGTGAAAATGATAATTAAATGGGTGCATGATGAAATGGGTACAACATGAAATGAATGGATAATGAATAGGGTGCATGATGATATGGGTGCGTGAACAATCTCATTAGACAAGTGAAACAGGGTGCATGATGAATAAGGTGAGAAATTTACCATAATAGGATGCATGATAAATAGGGTGATGAATAGGGTGCATGATGAAGATGTGGTTGGATTTACCATTTTGCCCTTCTTGCTATTATAAATTTTTTTTAATATATACATTTTTTAATTTCCAAAAATAAACTAAACTAGTCTTGACCATTGATCAAGAAAATGGATGGATGAGATTGGTTTACATAGTTTACACAAATAGGGGCGGTTTTCATTTGATCGTTTCTCTCTCTCTCTCTCTCTCTCTCTCTATATATATATATATATATATATATATATATATATATATGGGATGTTTGAAATGTTAACCAAGTTTATTGTGTTAACACTACAAGAGGAATAA
>NC_037541.1:11698768-11700640 GCF_001531365.2 Cynara cardunculus var. scolymus
CCATATATTTTGGCAACACAAGCACAACAAGTATTTTATTTGGTAGATATAAAGAGAGACAAAAATTGGAGGTTTGTGCAGAAAATTTCACCTCGTCACATATGGGATGTTCCGATTGTTGATGCTATTAGTGAATCAAATACATTATCATCAATGTTCGTCGCATCAGAAAATGACATTGATGATGGAATGTTACTTAGAAGTGATGTTGAACCAACGAATTGTGATGAAGATGAGTTTATGAACGATGATGATGATGAGGACAATGATAGTGAAGATGTCGAACCAATGTACGAAAGTGAAGATAAAGAAGCTTCGGAAGAAGACGAAGATGATGGGTTGATTGAACAATTGTGATCTTTTAGGGTTGATTTGGTTGATTAATTTTAGTTTTTTTTTGTTAATTGGCCTATACAAATACTATTCTCTATCTCTATAATGAACTTAAGACTTGGATATAAATCTGGATCGTGAAATATTCTTATCTCTATATGCCTTAAGTAATGTTGCCTCAAGTTTTAATCTATTATACAATGTTATATGCTGCTCTCTTTTACTCTGCTTATGACTCAAATTCTTTTACGAGCTCACTTGAAATACTGCATTATGGCTACTGCCTCTGCAAACACATCACAGTTAGATAGTGCTTCGTCGTCCTTGAAAATTAACAAATGTGGTCCTACTAGAGGAGAGATCATAAAAAATTAGAAAGCAAATGGGAGGAGTTAGGTTGACTGTAGACTTTTGCGAGGAGTTTAGGCAAGCTGTTGGGACAAACACCGAGAAGTTCAACAATGAATGCGGCATAATATATCGTAAGATGTGTCCGTTCAATTACATGGATTGGAGGAAGGTCCCTAAATCTATCAAGACTAGTCTTCGTGAGAGGATTTTGGTAAGATAACCACAAGTTATATTTATAATATTGTGTCATTCTTGTTCTTATCCTTAACAAAATTTTGTGTCATTCTTGTATTTATTTTATAGATAAATTTTGATGTCGACTTGTCTTCGAAGATTGTGGTTGATGTGATTGACTTCCAAATGGGTCGATCTTTCAAAAATCACCGAGCAAAGCTGCAGGAGCATTTTTTTTAAAATATCATGGCCAAGAGGACGTGGAAAGAGCCAAAGGAATGAAGCCAACTGACTCGAACGTTACAGATGATGCTTGGCATATACTTTGCGATTACTGGAGTTCAGAGAAGTTTCATGTAAGTTGTATATTTTCTATATCTTGAAAATGTCTTGGTAAGCATTTCTTGTATAGCATGTGTCTAGATAGATGCTAGTTTAACTCCTATTTTGTCCTTGCTTGAATGTGGTTTCTTGTTGAGAAATTGATGGTACCTCCAATCTTTAAAATTTACAACAACAGCAACATTTAATGTCCAACATTTAACTATGTACATAATAAAAGTACTGGTCTGAATGCATAAATGCAGAAAAGAAATAAACACTTAACTGTATACATAATAAAACAATTATATATTGCCTGCCATTTTTGTTATAAGAACTACCATTATACAAGGTAGTAAATATCATATATTGCCTGCCATTTTTGTTATAGAAACTACCATTATACAAGGTAAGTAACCACTTTTCTTCATCCTCAAGAACAACTCATTGGCTTCATTTAGTTTCCCCTTCTTACAAAATCCATCGATCATAATAGTGTATGTAATGGCATTAGGATCAATCATGACATCAAGCAACTTCATTTTGTTAATTATGTTTCTTTTTCAATTGGCATTTGAGGCCAATCTCATGCCATGTGGTCTGTTGGTCTATTTTAGAATCTTGAAACATATTTTTATCTTTGTTATTGCTAAAATCATATTTTGTTTCTGTAGGCTATGTCAAGGAAAAATT
>NC_037541.1:11700740-11710262 GCF_001531365.2 Cynara cardunculus var. scolymus
ATGATCGCTGGAACTGAAATTACAGACACAGAAATACATCGAAAGGAAAAAGGGATTATCATCAAATCACTGAGAGAGAGGATCAACACTTATAGACTTATCTATCTCTGAACTGTGCTTACAAGACTAAGTCTTTAAGACTTATCTTCAAAGTCTGAAGACCTTGAGTTTGGAGCTCGGATACAGAGCCTCTGGGTCAAGAAAATGTTATTAGACTAAGTATAAGTCTTATAGACTTATCTATCTCTGAACTATGCTTACAAGAATAAGTTTAAGTCTTAAAAAACTTATCTTCAGATCTCTGAACTATGCTTAGAAGACTAAGCCTAAGTCTTTAAGACTTATCT
The DNA here is from genome assembly GCF_001531365.2 of Cynara cardunculus var. scolymus. Lineage (NCBI taxonomy): Eukaryota > Viridiplantae > Streptophyta > Magnoliopsida > Asterales > Asteraceae > Cynara > Cynara cardunculus. The sequence goes on from NC_037541.1 coordinate 11,701,088, forward strand.
TCAAAGTCTAAAGACCTTGAGTTCAGAGCTCGAATACAGAGCTCGGACACAGATCTTCGATACAGAGCCTCTAGTTCATCTATCCAGAGCCTCTGGGTCAAGAAAATGTTACAAGACTAAGTATAAGTCTTATACATTTATCTATATCTGAATTGTTCTTACAAGACTAAGTCTTCCATACTTATCTTCAAAGTCTAAAGACCTTGAGTTCAGAGCTCGGATACAGAGAGCTCGAATACAGAGTTCAGATACAAAAGATTTCAGAGTTCAGACTTCTAAATCTGAAAAAGAAGACTTCAGAGTTCATACTTCTAAATCTGAAAAAGAAGACTTCAGAGTAGGATCCAGTTTCCTATTTCATGATCTTCTTCTTTAATCTCTCAATTAATGTGAAGAATGACTATTAAGACTTGAATTTTGAAATGAAATTATATCAATAATTAGTTAAAATGAAACTAAAACCCTAGAATAAAATTGAACTTAGAAATGAAACTATATCAGTAAATTAAATTTAAACTTAGAAGTAAATCTCATTTTTTTTCGGGGAATCAGTTATTACACGAATTAATTAACCCAAGAATAAAATCAATTGTATCATAAATTAGTGGGATTGATTGAGTTTAATTGAACTACTAATGTAAATTGTGTAGATACGTGTTTAGGCGGAAAAACACTAAAATCGGCTCACCATAAGATGACACGTGTCATGTCAGTTACTTATTTACTATAAGTATAGATATAGATATGAATGAACAAAAAATTTATACAAATTCATTATATTATACAAATTTTCATTACAACTTATATAAACTTGCAAACAAATTTTCACGTGTTAAAAACACATATAAATGGAATGTTGTTTCATATATGAAATGTTCAAAGCTATTTTTTCCTTGCACAAAACAATATTAAACGTTTCATACATGAAAAAACACTGTATTTTCAAACGTATGAAAAAACTGGTTTATAAATTTATACAATTTATTAAGACAATTTTGAAACCCAATTGTTGTCATTTTTTCGGGCTTCGTCACAGTCAAAATGCTTAAACATCTTATGACGTTCATGGCTTTTAGGTGATTTCGGTTATGATGGTTATAGTTGGATCTTTGCCGAAGGCACAAGCTGCTTGACTGCTCAGTTTTTATCTTTTTTTTTTCTCATCTTAGGTTGGTTCTGTCTGTCTTTTTCTCATCTTGATTTTCCTTCCTGAGCTAATAAATTTTGTTTGCTTTTCAAAAAAAAAAGTATACAATTTATTAAATCCATAAATGTTTATACATCTATATTCAAAGTCGGGTTCCAGTGAAAATAGAAGTTACTGTGAGAAAGACAAGAAAGGATCTCCACCCTTGGATCAATTTTAATTGAAGATCAATATCAATAAAATGTACATAGATGCACCGGAACAATTGTTGTTAGAAGCACAAAACTCATATTTTCAAATTTGGCAAATTGCGTGAAAAAAAACGTATTTTAACTTGATTCATATTTTGGGTAACGTACTTTCAAACTTCCATTTTGTTAACAAAGATGTAAAAATAGGAAATGAAAGTTTTGAAAATATGTTACATTCCATTTTAATGCTTCAACCGGTTACTCGGGTACTTAAAATTTTTATACTTTACATCTTAGGTATCAAAATGGAAGTTTTAAAGGTACATTACCTAAAATAAGAATCAAGTTAAAGTACATTACTTTTCCATGCAATTTATCAAATACAATGTATTATACACATTTATATATTATTTATACTATATTATAAAGCATTTGACAAAAACTCTTAAAAATCATTTTTATGCATAAAGTACTGTTTATTGATGCATATTACTTAAAATTCAAGATTGCAAGTAAATCGTGCATAAGTACAACTTATTAAAGCTCTATGTTTGAATTTGTGTAACTAACTGCGGATAAACATAATCAAATAGAGGATAAACATTTTATTTTAAAATATAAAAAATCTTAAATATAATTAGGATAATTATTGAGTTCTAACAGAATACTTAATTATTATATATACTATATTATAAAGCATTTGATAAAAACTCTTAAAAACCACTTTTTATACGTAAAGTATTGTTTATTAATACATATTACTTAAAACTCAAGATTGCAAGTAGATTGTGCGTAATTATAACTTATTAAACCTCTATTTTTAAATTCGTGTAACTAAGTGCAGATAAATATAAACAAATACAAAATAAAAATCTAATTTTAAATATATAGAAAATCTAAAATATAATTATTTAACATAATGTTTAATTATTATCTTTATAAAAAATTATATTATTAAACTAAAAATAAATTATTTTATTATTTAAAATTATAACAAAAAGATTGAATTAAGATATTGCACCAAAAACGAGGACTATAAAATAGTTAATTTTGATACTAATATCAATATCGGTAGAGACAAAAAAATAAAAATTAAACATTAAAATCGAAATGTATCTCGTTGCATTGCACGAGTACCCTTCTAGTATTTAAAAAAAAATATTATTAAACCTAATTTAAGTTACTTCGTTACGTTAAATTAAATTATGATAAAAAATTTGAATTAAAAAAAAAATACATAAACAAGAACTTTTAAATAGTTAATTTGATACTAATATTGATATAGTTTTTGTAAATTTTATATGATATTTTCAAGTTTATATTTTATTCAAAAATAGAAACATTGTCGTTTTCTCAAAACCACATAAAATCGTATTATATCGACATGAATAAAAAATAAAACGAAACATTAAAATAAAAATATATCTCGATACATTACACGAATACCCTTCTAATTATATTTATTAACCTGAAATTATTTTTACAAGCCGACTCGTCTACCCATATAAGAATATTCGCATTTTCCTTGCCAAAACTGGTCCCACTTTTTGCCTCTTTTTCTTCTTTTTATTTCCATTTTAGTATTTATTAATTGGTATTTTAAATTCATAATTAATTTATTTGTGGTCCATTGATTACAAACCCTAGGTTTTACCATCACATTTTGTATGTATTTTAAACTTTTTATGTCTTAAAATAAATGTATATAATATAGTTTTAGAAATATGTAATTATTATATTTTTGAATTAATCAAAATATATTTTTATTTATAATAATAGAGAAAAAATAAAAATATGAACGTTTATTTTTGAGACAGATGAAGTATGAAGTAACTGAAAGTCACACGTTTCTAAAAAGCGAGTTGTATGACCCCACTTCAATGATCAATTCAAGAGCTCCATTCGGACATAGAGACCTATTTATATGTTGCAATTTCCGTTAACTGTAGGTGGTGTTGTAGGATTCGAACCGGTAACCTCTCTGTAAATCTCAAACCTTATTGTCAGTTAAGCTAACCGATAAGGTTGAAAACTACTTGACTGTTATTTATCGTCTCATTCAAGATATCAGATGGATACCAGAACTGAAAATAACTTATATCAGTTAAAATTGACGTCCTAGATTATAACCGAATATTTCGTATATCTGAATTTGATCAACATACACGCTTTATTATGTATGATACAAGTCATTAATACACAAAATACGAGCGGGTCGGGTCAGGTCGGGTGGGGTGAGGGTGCACCGTACCACCGGCGTGCATTTCTTTAAAACTAAAATGGTACCCATTAAAAAGTTATAAAATAAAAAGCTAGAAAAAAGAAATAGTTGATTAACCAATGGGAAACATCCAACGTGTCAAAACCCTACAAAGTGTGATAGAGCCATCCGGATTGTGCCACGTAGCGAAGTTCCATGCCGTATGCTCCGCTGGTCCACATTATACTGGATTCTAGTTAATGCCGCATAAATCGACGGTTTCCAAATCAAGTGGCCCACGATCCACCAAAGGTGGTCCTTTAATGGGGTCCACGCAGTGCACCATGACTTTGGACCCCACCACATTTCACCTACACCCAAGAGCCTGCCCACCATGTAGACCCCACTTTACACGTACTCTTTCTTCACTCACGTGCTCACGTTCTTGACGATAATGGAAGAAAATTGGATTTTAAAGAAAAGGGAAATAAAAGTAAGTCCTTTTTTCAATGCTCGGAAGGTGTTTGATGATTTGCCTGAATGAAAACAAACTCCTTTCTTTCAACCTTTCTGTCGTCAAGATTCGCCGGAAAACCTCTCGGCGGTTGAGTTCTTGTGGCGGCGGAGGTGGTGGTGGGAATGCTGGAAATCGAATTTGTTGTGGTAATTGATGTTGGTTTTTGGTCTCCGGAGGTGAAAAAGGAGATGGGCCGAGATGAGATGTTTAGAAATGGAGTTGCTGATGGTTGTAACGCCCAAAACGCGGTGGTTCCGTTAAAGGGTATGGCCCATACCGGAACGAAAGATTGAGGTTGTCCGGTGGTGGTGTTGGTGGTCATGAGAGGAGCGAGAACGGTTGTGGTGGTCGTGGTGGTGGGAGTATCTTCGTTTCGGTTTATGTCGAAATCAGAAGGGAGTTTGCGTTTTTTATCAGTAATGGTGGTGGACGTGGCGGCGGCGGCGGCGGTGGTGGTGGCGGTGGCGGGGATTTTGAGGGTTCCGTTGACTGACATAGCGATGGCGGGGATAGTACCCGTGCCGGTGGCGGCAATAATGGATGGCTCAGCATGTTGTAAAAGCCACTGGATGGTTTCGCCGTCGGACTTGTGGCCAAGCTCTCTGGTCAGCTGAAATATCCGGGCGGCGCAAGTTGCCGGCATTCGGATCCTTCTTCCCCGACCCTCCACTTTCGTGTGGCGGTCCTTGGTGGACGACCTCCTTGAGGGAGGCTGCTGAGACTTCGCCGGCGGAGGTGGAAGTGGAAGTGTTTCACACAGCTGGTGTTCTTCCAAGAAAGGTTCTTTCTTTAATGGAACCAAGGGAAACCCAGGTGGGGAAACATCCGTCTGAAGTGGCTGAGGTTCTGTAACCGGTGGTGGCTGTTGGGTTGTGGATGGCGACGGCGTCGGCGTCGGCGGCGGCGATGGTGAGGTCATGATGGTAAGAAGATGAAGGCAGAGACAAAAATAAGAAAATGGGAAAAGTTTGAAGTGCCTTTTGTTTCTCTGAATTCAAGAAAGAAAGATGTGAAGTTGAGAAAGAAAGAGGTGGTGGATTGGGTAAATCACGGTGAATGGTGGCCCCATGGAGATGGACCACCATCAAAATTACAAGGCCATTCTTCAATTCTTGTGTGGGGGGCAAATGGTACAAAAGGTGTTCGATAAAATGTCTGACCCAAATTTTACATTTTGGAGTTGGTATTAGGCAATATATCTGTAGTACATTTATTTGATCCATGATGAAATTTGAATGGATATAAATCGTAATTTAACATAATAATTTTGAATCAATTTACAACTATTGAAAAATACAAGATGTTGTTGTAAACCGATGATAAAAAATTAATGCAATTTCTCATATAAAAATGATGAATTTTTTTTAATAAAAATACAAATTAATTAATTCTTTTGATGTTTTAGTACTTTTGTAGATAAAGATAAAGATGGAATATCATGTCAAAATAGCAGGATTTTTGGGTCGTTTACCAAACGTTTACTCAGTTAAGTTAACATCAAGTCACATTACCTTACCAGATAAATAGGTAATGATCAAGAATCTTATTCGATAAGAACGAAACAAGAACCAAAAATCTTACCCGGTAAGTAAGGGTGACAACTCTTACCACGATAAACACTTACCACGGTAAACACTTACCGGGTAAATTGTTGCATATGATACTGTTTTGGTGGAATAAAAGGAATACCTATGTTTAATAAGTTGTTTTTAAATTTTTATTCAAATATTTTATAATATAGTGTATATTATGGTGATATATGAAGTACAACCCATGTTTATTAATAGTACATGATGCATATTAAGTGGTTTACAATCAATGTTATCGACGAAACATTATCCCCAGCAGATTGACGTTATCGTCAGTTATCCACCAAGTGATGGCTAATTTTGTCAGATATGCTGACGAACCACCCTATTAAATGTCGGTATGTCGAACTGGTCGCTAGCCACCTTTCCAGTGATTGTAATACTGCCATAAGAGTCACTTTGTTTGCAATGACCCATCAAAACTATACTCAAGATTTCTACTTAGCCTGCTCCATAGGGGACTAGTGGCCAACGTTTTACTGGAAAATGATACACAGGGCTATTTTTTGTGAAATAATCGATAACAGTATGCCTCAAAATACACATTTCTGAAAGGAAAAGAAATGAAAAGTTTTGACTATCTATTAAAATATGATGTAATGGTTAAAAATGGTCAAATAATTAAATAAATTGAGAATCTCATCTACCTGGGTTTGAATCCGTGCGCTGCCAAAGACCTCCTGGCCATGGAGGTTCACCTGCAATGACTTCAAGCTATTTATGGTCGGCCAGGGGATTAGTTTGTGCGCATAAGCTAGTCCAGATATCTACAGTTACCCATTACTTATCCAAAACATAAATGAAGTTTAATAATCAAATACTGAAATTATGCATAAAGCTCTGTTATCCAAAACATCAAAACATGGATGAAAACCAAGATACCAAAACATTTATTATGATACACTCCATATTCAAAACAATACAAAAAACATGAATAATATACTATCCAAAAACAATATCTTTCGGTGACGGGGGAGACCCGTATCTACGGAATGTGATGAACACAAAAGTGTAAGCCACAAATCTGTGTTAATGAGTTACACTATGGATCAATGGTCAACAAGTTCAACAACCTTGCTTGGGACCCCCGATGATCTTAGATTTGCTCGTTTAGTAGAAATTACACCATATGGTCAATTGCCATGGTCCGACTCTACAAGCCTGCATCACGATGCCCCCCCATTATGGGTGTGCAAAACCCGAATGGTCCGAAATTCGAACCCGAACCCGCAACGAAAATAAGGTGTTTATGCAAAACCAAAATGCCCGGAATCCAAAAAACTCGAACACCAACTTTTGGGGAGAAATTTTAGTTCGGGTCTGGTTTGATTTTTGACCACCCGATTTGTCCGAAAACCCGAAATATATATACACACACACACACATATACACATATTTTTATAAATACTATATAAATATATTTATTTATCTTATTTTAAAAATTCCTAGTCGATTGTGTTCTTTTCCAATTTCTTAGTATACTATCGATTTATCAACCCTTTAAATTGATTTAATACATATTTTTTTGCATTATAAATAACCTTAACCCAACCGCCTCAACCCGATACCCGACCAACCCGAGCCAGAAGCAACCTAAAATCTGAACTTAAAACCCGAGCTTGATTTCCATATTTGAAATCCGTCCAGGTTTTTGATTTGCCCACCCGAACCCGTCGATCCTGCCCGAGACACACTTCTACCCCCGATGACCCAATGCCTACATATAATTACAACATGGGAAAAGACCCCCCATAAAACCGACTCAGAAATTACCTCTTACGGTCAATGACAGATGTCCGACTACAAGAGTCCGCACCATGATGCCCCCGATGACCCAATGCTTATTTATGGCCATAATACGGGAACAACCATCCTATTAGAAAACAATAACACTGACTCCTTTATCTACGAATCTACTGAATTACACAATTCCTATAATTAGAAGTAGACCCCATAAAATTTTCGAACAGGAGCACCATTTAATAAAGGTAAAAAAAACATTAAATTTTTTCATATAAACATGGTAGATTAATTGGTTGGTCCCTTGGCAATAGGAGCACCATTTTAGAAAGATATTTTTTGTACGGATCACTCAAATACACTTTAAAAATACGTTTTGTTACGAGAATTATGAACATTTTTTGCGTTTTTTGCAAATTGAGAACTTGGTATGTAAATCTCTCAACCTTGTTACATATTTGTAGTGTTTAGAGGCCAAAAAATACAAAAAAAAAAGGGTCAAAAACGACTAGTTAATGCCTATATTTAAGAAAATGTCATTTTTTTGAATATTTCGAGCCGGGTCGGGCCCGGTCCCACAAATCCGACAAAAACCATAACCGGATGTAACCGGCGGTCCTCACCGGTCCCAGGCCGGGCCGGTTGGCCACCACTACTTGGCAAGAAAGGAAAGGTTTTCCACAACATCTGCTTATGATAGCACCTTTCAAAAATGTAAACTTTTTCCCATTTACGACGGGACCATGAACCAATGGCTCATTGTAACACCGAATTCTAGGAAACAACGTTTCTCGAAACCCACCATTTACATGATGAAAACTCCATATATAAAATATCCACTGAATATGGAAGCAAACCCAATGCTCACTGAAAAACATAAAACACATCAACTAATTCAATTAACTGTTGGATTGTGATAGATTTCGATAACTAAAACATTAACAGCGGAAGCAAACAAAACCGAAAAATACAACCTTCCAGAGATCTGGTTACAATCTGATACGAGTAACAAAACAAACATTGTGGGTGATTAGAAATACCTTTTAGATGGAAGTGAAGAATCCAATAGCAGAATCCTTTTCTATCGTGTTCACACCCCAAAGCTTCTATCACTTGTAAACAGTAAGAAATCACATTTCTCTTCTCGTGCAATGCAGCGACATACATCTTGATTTTAATATTTCAATGTTATGATGTGGTTTTATGTGATTTTGAAAAAAATGATGATGTTTTTATTTTTGAATAAAATATAAATTTGAAGATATCATAATTAAGCCCAAATAGGTTTAGATTAATAATCAATTAGTCACTCTAGTAATGAATTAACCCTTTTTAATTAATTACCCATTAAACCCTTAAATATTATTTCTTGCTTTTACATTGATAAAACTTTGTATGCGACCCAATAGGCCCATACATTTAACTATATCACTATTTTGTTATGTGGCATTAGAGGTGGCCAAAATTCGGTCCCGGGCCGGGCCTTAACCGGTCCCTACCGGGCCTAATCGCGACAAAAACCGGCGGTAACCGGTCCCGACATAACCGGTCCTGGTCCCGGTGATTTTCCTTGTAACCGGTCAAGGTTATTAGTAACCGGTTGTCCCAACCGGTCCCGGTCCCGGTCCCATAACCGGTCCAGACCGGGCCTATTAAAAAAAAAATGATTTTTTTTTAAATTTTTGGTTATTAATAAATTATTAATATGTTTGTAATATGATATTTTGAATATGTTTTATTATAAATACATTTTACTATAAATACGTTTTGTTATATATATATATATATATA
>NC_037541.1:11710271-11718647 GCF_001531365.2 Cynara cardunculus var. scolymus
TATATATATATATATATAACGTTTATAAATACGTTTTGTTATATATATATATACGTTTTGTAATATATATATATATATATATACGTTTATAAATACGTTTTGTTGTAAATATGTTTAAAAATACACAATAAAAATACGGTTTATTATATATATACGTTTCGTTGACTTTCGTTGACCGGATCATAACCGGCGGTCTCTCAACCGGTCCCTACCGGTCCCGGTCGGTCCCGGTCCCTCTCCGGTCCCGGTCCCGGTCCTCCGTCGGTTACGGGCCGGGTCGGGCCCATTTGGCCATCTCTATGTGGCATATCTCCAACAGACTCCCACTTGCACATGTCATAACAACTAAATAGTATACATTAGCATGAGGTACAACATCAACTACTCAATTTCTTCATTAAGCATTCTTATAGGTAAGTGATCAAATATCCCTTTGTTATAGATATCCGTGTGAATGTGAGGCATGGAATACAGTCAATCTGCAGATCGTTCACTATTATGTTTCTCGATAAAGATTTTTGTGGTGACTCAAAGACAGACTGCAAGATTGATCCAATCATCAATCCAGTCCGAGTATGCATACAATCAACGTTAGCATTAAATCATCGAGGGGCCCATGGATATCGTTTTTATTGCAAAATAAAAGGAACAAATAGTATCGACTACATAGATCTCTTACCCAAATAGAGAAAGAAATGCGAATTGTGAAGTGGAAACGAGAAATGAATACGAGTCGAATTCATAAAATATAGCGAAAAACCGAGAATTGTGAACGCTTTTTTTTGTGAATTGAGAACTTGGTATGTAAACCTCTAAACCAAGATATATATTTATAGTGTTTAGAAGGCAAAAAAAACCAAGGGTCAAACATGGTCAAAAAAGGCTAGTTTTTTGAAATTTCGGGTCGGACCGGTCTCAGTCCTGGTCCCACAAATCCACCATAAAGTCCAACCGGTCCTTACCGATCCCAGGACGGGCTGGTCCTTTGCCGGTCCCGCTTCCGGTCCTTCGGCGATCCCGGGCCGGGCCGGTTTGGCCATCACTAATTAGGAGTAGTGATGGCCAAAAACCGGTCCCGGGTCGGGCCTTATCGGTCCCAAGCTTTCTCATAACCGGCCATAAACTGGTCCCGGAGTAACCGATCCCGGTCGAAAATGGTAGCCGGTCAAGGTACTTTATAACCGGTTATGGGGTGCCGGTCCCGGTCCCAACCGGTCCCGGCATCAACCGGTCCCGGCATTAAAAAATAAGATTTTTTATATTTTTTTAATGATATATATTTTTAATACATTATAAAATTTACAATTGGATTACTCAAATACACTTTAAAAATGTGTTTTAATATAATTAAAATTACATTGTCTTATAAAAATACATTATAAAATTATTTAAAAATACATTTATTTATAAAATTATTTGAATTTTCGGGCCGGGCCGGTCCATAGCCGGTCCCAGGAAACTACCAAAAACCCCAATCGGTCCCATAACCGGTCCTTACCAGTCCCGATCCGGACCGGTCCTTTGCCGATCCCGGTCCTCCGGTGGTCCTGGGTCGAGCCGAGCCAAGCCGAGCCGAGCCGGGCCAATTTGGTCCTCACTAATTTGGAGGGACTATATCGGGCTGAAAAACACAAAAAGTTGGCCCAAAAGTGTAGTTTACAAATTGTTGAGACGAAAACGAAAAATGTAATTCTCACATTTAAAATAGTTACGAATTAAACGTCCTAAACCCTAATCTTTTACCCAATTGACAAAAATCCCTTCTCAAAAAACCCTTATCTGATCGTCCTCCCCATCACGCATCACCTATCTTTTCAAGGACAATAATTTAATTCGAACCACAAACAGTTCTCACCTCTGTCAATCTTTTGTCTAAACCCATTAATTGAGTATTTTGCATCATTTCTGACTATATCGATCTCGAATCAGTTTTTAGCTGAAAACCCCCAATTTTGATGTTGAAGGCTTGCGAAACGAAGGAGGATGCGAAGTCTGTCTGACGCTAAAACGCCGCCACCTGCTGCCAACTGTCCGCCATCGACGCTCATCTCTCTCATTTCGGGTAAGCTTTTCTTGGGTTATTGCATTAGGGTTTTGTTCAGAAGTCTATTGAAATTTGTTTCTTGATGCTTAATCCTGCTAATCTTTTACGAAATCTCACATTTCGCACACTCTTAAGGTCTCACCTTCTGGTAAGTGGTTTAAGATCAGTTAAGAGTGGGAATCAGGGTTATAAAATTTTAATTTTTGGTGGTTTCCATCAAATTTTGAAGCTGAAATTTGATGATTAGCTGTTGGGTTTGCCTTGAAATTCTCCTAAATTTACTAATGCCTTTTAAAAAATTGATATAGTGAAAAATGAAAAATAGTTGTTTGATAATTGTTTACAATGAAATTAGGGGCTCTGAATGGTTAAGGGAGGCTCATGGTACAAAATTGTTCAGAATGTTTTAGAACCATTAAGAGGTATACTTTTTTTTTGTCAAACAAGATTCACCTCTTAACGATTTAGATGCTGCCTCTTAATGAAACTATTAAGAGGTAAACAAACAATCCCTTATTAACATTTAAGGCTTCCATAAATGTAAATTCTGCCTCCCCCACAGATATCTTTCTTGATGCAGGAGAAAGCTTAAAATGTAACCCATTGCGGGCTTGCAAACCCATCCTTCAAAACCTGCAATTTTTGGGAATTGAATGAAGTGAAGTTATTATTCTCAATGAAGTACTGCATTTATTCATATGTGAATTAGAGATGTGATTTATAGCATATACACTTGGTGACTTGTTAGTTGACAGTTTTTGCTCCAGCCACGAACCGGCTTCTTGTCAGTGTTCCATCATGATGATCATATAATCTAATCGTTAAAAAACTAACGGCCAGTTTGTGTGAAAATGGCAAAAACATACCGTAGTTTATAAGATGAGAAATTTGGACACAGTGCACCTAGCAATTCTTGAAAACAAAGCGCAGTGGCGGTTTTTGTAGCACTTTTTTAAAGAACAATGATTTGTTTGAAACCAATGGTTTCGAAAAGTCAATCGTTCTTGATATTTAATTTGCAACTAGTTGTTGTCGCTTTCGTTCATAGAACACGGGGACATTTTGTTGGCATAAAGCTTGGTTGATTTTTGTTGGGTAAATTGCATTAAAATGCGACAAATTTTGCGATAGTTCCTATTTAGTGCAACAAAGAAATAGTTTTTTCTCAATCAATGTAATAAAGTTTCAAATTTTCTTTTTTTTTACCCAGTTTGATCGGTAACAAAATGTTTACCGTCCACTTTGCCTTCAACCTTCTGCAAACATTTCATAAACCTTTCATGAACTTGTAGCTACGTCGTTAAATGTTACACGATCAGTAGGTTACCGGTCCAAATGGTACAAAATAGGAAAATTTTGAAACTTTGTTGCATTTTGATGCATTTACTTTCCTATTTGATCAGCTATTTTGCATTCATTTTTGCAGGCAAAATAAGCGAGTGATTGTTTTGAAGCTTTCGACGTTTCCACCGTTTTCATTTACTGTTCGGTTTTGCCACTTCTATCGGATGTTGTAATGGATGCAACAACTTCATCAGGGGTCTCTATACCGGAAAGCGTTCTTCAGCCTTTCATCATTGTTTCAAATTCATCAACTTTAGATAAATCTTTAGAGAATCTAATAGAATCGGCTAGAACCAACGATGGTCGTTCTGATCTTGCTTCCAAGAATATGGTTACCACAACGCTTCAGCTCTGCCAATCGCTATCATATCCGTCTTGTGGTGGCATTCTTTTATTGGCTCTTAAGCTTGTTAGGAACTTATGTGCTGGAGAACTGCGAAATCAGGACTCGTTTATTGAACAAAATGGCGTTGATATTGTTTCGAATATAATCTGTTCTGAAGAAATCTTGAATGATTCGAATTATGGGATTATTCGAATGGGGTTGCAAGTTCTTGCAAATGTATCATTGGCTGGGAAGGAACATCAAGTTGTCATTTGGGATCGTATGTATTCTTTGAAGTTCGTTGAGATTGCAAAACTACGAAGAAAAGATACTTGTGACCCTTTGTGCATGATCATTTATACTTGTGTCGATGGGAACAATGGACTAATCGACAAGTTATGTTCGGATAATGCTTTGCCTCTTCTTGTGGAAATCGTACGTACTGCTTCAGTAGGTAAGTTTCTTGTTGCTTTGTTCTTTCTCCGTCCCAAAATAAATGTCGACAATGCGAAAGGCATATAGTTTTAGAAATTTGTAATTATTACACTTTTTAATTAATTAAAGGGAAAAGTCAAGAAAAACCCATAGAACTTTCCCATTTTGAATGATTAAGATTTAAGTCATGTATTGATAAAACTATCTGTGTGGGTTAATCTGGCTGTATAGATCGGGAATGTTTTTGTTTGGGAGGGTTATTTCATAGATGAAAGGAGCGAGTTTTTTAATTGGGAATAAGAGGTTTGGAAAAAAAAAACTTGGCTTTCTTCATAAAGCTCCCCCTAGAAGCTTATTGAGTAAGCCACTTTCTATATCATTAAGCCACTCCCAAACAGTTATGTATTGCTGACTGAATAAGTTGTGAGTCTCATTAAGCTCATTAAGCTACTAACATATAGGCCCCAAGTTTGTGAACCTTTTTTTGAATAAATAAACCATCGAACTTTTAGAAATTTGGTACCTACTTTCTTTTATCCCAAAAAAGCTATCTGTAACTGGCAAGGAAGATTTTAAAGTAGCCAGGCCTTGGGCTCCTTACCATAGGTCGTCAGCTCGAGTCTCCTCATGGCCACTCGGGATTTTTCTGTTTGTTGTCTTCAGGGTCCATGAGATTAGTCGAGGTGTACGTAAGTTGGTCCAGACACCTACAGTTTTGCGAAAAAGGAGTTTTTGATGATTTTTTTTCTTTCTTTCTATGAACCAGCTGGGTTTGGAGAAGATTGGCTGAAACTGGTTCTTTCAAGAACTTGCGTCGAAGAATCTTACTTTACGCCCCTCTTCTCAAAGTTGCAATACGCTTTTGCCGAAATTTCCGATGGCGGTTTGCCCCAATTGCATATGTTCACACAAGATCAATTGTTTTTATTGAGCATCTTATCCGAGATCATAAACGAGCAAATAGAGCATATTACGGTCTCCAAGGCCTTTGCTTTTGATGTTTTTCAGATACTAAAAACCGCATTGAGGATCCTTGATCGCGTTTCACGGCCAAAGTCGACTCTTCCAACCGGCTCTATCGACATTGATGCTCTCGGATATTCTCTCTGTATTTTGCGAGATATTTGTGCGTTTGATGGTCATGATAACTTCAAAGAAGGTTATGTGGATATTGTTGAGTTGCTATTGTCTCTTGGGCTTATTGAAACGCTTTTAGATTTGCTTCGTGATCTTGAGCCACCCGCAATAATTAGGAGAACGGTCCAACATGGTGAGAACCAAGATTCGACGTCGTCATCAGGTAAGAATATGTCTAATCGTAGTGTAAATATTTCAGATCCTTAACGGTGCTACCATTATGATTCGTTTTGTTCTACCACCTGGCATCGTTGCCGGAAAATGGAGAGGCTACAGTAGCATATCGAATCTTGAATTTGGGTTTTAACGGTTTACGATGGTGGAACACAAAAACCCACATCGGAAATCGTTGAAATTTGAATGGTTTTCTTAGCATTTGTAATGTATTTGGCAACTATAATTAAGTTTATTTTATATTACTGTACTTATTTTTGCTGATCTTTGAAAAAAAATCTGGATCCGTCTCTGTAGGTAAGGTATGCCCTTATAAAGGATTCCGTAGTGATATTGTTGCGGTTATTGGGAATTGTGCGTATCGGAGGAAGCATGTTCAAGATGAGATACGAGCGAAAAACGGGATTCTTTTGATGTTGCAGCAATGTGTGACGGATGATGAAAATCCGTTCTTACGTGAGTGGGGTATATGGGGTGTGCGGAATTTATTGGAAGGGAACGGGGAAAATCAACGGCTAGTTGGTGAATTGGAAATCCAAGGATCGGTGGACTTGCCGGAGTTATCGGGACTTGGTCTACGAATGGAAGTGGATCAAAAGACTCGACGGGCAAAACTTGTAAACACCGGTTGAAGGTCTCGGGATACGATGTAGATGCTTACCAGGTACCTTTATTACTTTGAAGGATGTATTTCAGTTTATGAAAACCATTGGTCCTCAGGGTGCGTTTGGTGGACAGGACAGTACGGGATACGAGAGAGTGCGATAATTAGACTAGGACATGACTGAATTAGACCGGTGGAATATACTGGGTTTGTTTTTTTATATTTTGAATTCTTTATGGGAAAAAGCCCTAGATAAACCGCTTTAAACAAAGTATTGAGAACTACTATTACGACGTCGTCCCTCCTAACCATCTTAGCCCGCTTGGCAAAATAGAGCAATCACGAAACGTTAATGGTTATTCATGTATCTTAGGTTTGTTAACAGCTTAATGGGATACACAACTTATCCGGTCAGCAATACATGACTGTTTGATAGTGGCTTAATGATATAGAAAGTGACTTATTTGGTACGCTTCTAGGGCGAGCTTTATGTAGAAAGCCAAGGTTTTCCAAAACTTACCCCTTCCATTAAAAAACATGCTCCTCCCATCTATGAAAGAGCTTCACAAACAAAAACTTTCTAAATTCATACAGTATTCATCCCGGGGAAAACCAGCCAAACAACTCCGGTGTCGCTTACAATCATATCAATTAAGTCCAATTCATCAATCAAAGTAGCATCTCGCACATTTTGATTTTGTTTTCGTAATTTTAGGTCACGTCATGGTGTGTCGCTATCATGTTCTGCAAAAGGGTATGATGTCATCATCTGGAGTGTTTCCACTGTACCGGTCTCACAACTATCATGGGAAGACCAGACTAGATGGTGTCGCTTTCATGGTGCTCCAAAGTTGAGAGAACTTCTACATGGAAAATATTATTTTAGTTTCAGCAATTTTACGTTTAACGTATTCATTTTGTTTTTGATGATACAACGTGAAATGAAGATCCAAGTCTCCGTCATATTACTCGAGATGAGGTTAATTTAGACGCGACCCATAAAATGGAAGACGAGAATGAATGTAAAAAACACATACGAATGGAGTCTTTGTATCTTATATTTCTCGTCTATTTTTCAAAATTCGTCGCCTTTTTGGTATCGAGATATCTAGAATAAAATGTTGCAATATTCATCGTTTTTGAAGTTCGAATGGTGTCATTATAATCGTATTGTATTACGTATTTGTGTAAATATATATTACAAAAGCGAATATATTACTTATAGTCGTGTTCATGTACATGGTCAAATAGAAAGGTTTACTAATCACATGTGATTATACACATCGTCTTTGTGTTCTACGAGTTTCAACGTTTAGGAACAAATTAACAAATTCCGAACTTGGTTCATATTTTTTTTTATCAAAAGGGGTTCGTTATGAGTTTATGGATTAAGTATCGACTAACAAAAAATCTAATCGCAAGTATGAAAACATAGCTTTGAATTTAGATGTTTCATCGTTTAAAGTTATCAACAAAATTCTTGAAATTAACCATAAGGATGGTGCCTAATTGGTTTGAGTTTGAGCTCCAAATATCAAAAGTGCCTGGAGGTTCCATGTTTAAATCCAAGGAGGAATAAAAATCCCTTTGTGGCCACTGAGGTTCAAATGCGGCAACTCCTTTTGCAGGTGGTCGCCTTGGAATTAATCGGCTCGCATAACAGATTGGATATCCAGGTTAATCAAAAAAAATTCTTGAAGTTGATTTCCCGCAAGCAACAAGGAAAGTTATTAACCATGAAACCAACATCTTCACGAGTACAAGCGTTAAACCATATCAACAGACACAATATATTTCACATAACGGTATGTCTACGTGAAGACCCCTGACTTACAAAACAGATAGATAAAACACACAAGTACGATTAGGGGTGTTCAAAAACCCGATCAACCCAACCCAACACGAAATAACTCAACTCGAATCAACCCGATGTCTAATCGACTTGTAAAATTTTCAAATTGTAAGTACTGGGTTGAAATGGGGTTATTATTATTTGAACTCAACCCAACTCGATGAACCCGATATCCTTTTATTTCTTGGATTTAATATGATTGTTGAGTTTCTGTCAATATATATATATATATATATATATACTAGAAGCGTATTCGCACAATGCAGCGATATACATTGTGATTTTAATATTTCATTTTATTCTTTATCTCATTCGATGTTATAATATGGGTTTATGTGATTTTGAGAAAACGATGATGTTTTTATTTTGAAATAAAATATATGTTTGAAGATATCATAAAAATTTGACAAAAATATATCGATATTAGTATCAAATTAACTATTTGAAATTCCTCATTTTTT
>NC_037541.1:11720587-11740929 GCF_001531365.2 Cynara cardunculus var. scolymus
TATAATTTAATTTAAGTTTAATAATAAAACAATTTGTTTTTGGTTTAATATTATAAATTTTATAAATATAATAATTAAGTATTCTGTTAGAATTTAATGATTATACTAATTATATTTTAGATTTTTTATATTTAAATGAGATGTTTATCTTGTATTTGATTGTGTTTATCTGCAGTTAGTTACATGAATTCAGATATGAGATGAAATCGGATAGGGATGAAATCGTTTAGGGATGAAATCGTTTAGGGATGAACGGGTTTAAGAGTTTTTARGAGTTTTAAGAGTTTTTAAGAGTTTTAGCCAAATGCTTTATAAGATAGTATAGATATAGACTTGGGATCATGTGAGACCAATGGTTTTTCGTGAGACCCGTAAGACCAATTCTCAGCCCTTAGATTAGAATTACTATCGTCAGATTTGAACATTCATAAACGCCACGAGACTTCTCAATAATTACAAAATTGCCACCGTGCAACTTTAAACCATTAGATCATTAGCTTATAAAGTTGATCAATGAACATAAATTGGTCTCACGGGTCTCATGAAAAACCCTTGGTCTCACGTGAACCCAATATATATATATATATATATATATATACAATTACACTATCACGTATACTATTCATATACACATAGTTTCAATCCATTCTCCATCTCTATATAACTCATTCGTATATATGTTCAGTAATTGTGAACATATATATGTAAATTGAGAAAATTAATTGAATGTGATATGCGTAAGATTTAAGAAGTATGAATAAATTGTATCAAATGGTTGATGATGAAAAAAATTATGAGTTGAGAAATAACATAAATTATTTTGCTATTTAAAAAAAATAAAAATAAAAATAAAAATAATTATATTTCTTTATAAGTTGAATCCTTTGTAGGAGGCCCAAAGGTTCAAAATGGCAGCCCAATTGATCAAGATCTAGGAAGCCCAGAAAAGTCTTCCAAGATTCGATTCCCCCATCTTCATCTTCTTCCCTAGGCCGCTGCAAACAATTTGCAGACTCCTTTTCTCTCTCAGATGGATTGGTAATTTTCAACTTAAATCGTTACATGGATGATGATACGATCAACATTCATCCTCAAACAAGCCCCTGATCAGTTTATCATCAAGTTCAAATCTGTATCATCACTTCTCTATTCCTCTGTTTCTGCTTCACCATCATCACCCATTGAAGAAGAAGAAGATTTTGCATCTCATCTACTCTCTCTTCTATCTCTACCCAATTGGCAAAAAAACCCTCGTCTCAAAGCCCTAATTCCATCGATATCCCCATCACACGCTACCTCTCTTTTCAACAATAACCCTAACTTGAATCCACAAACGGCTCTTACCTTTTTCAATCTTTTATCACAGAGATCCAATTTTAAACCCACCGTTGAGTCTTTTGCATCATTGCTGACTATATTGATCAAGAATGAGTTTCTGAATGTGGCTGAAAAGGTCCGGATTTCGATGTTGAAGGCTTGCGAAACCGAGGAGGATGCGAGGTTTGTTCTGGGGCTGTTGAGAAAAATGAATGTTGATGGAGAATTTAAATTTAAGCTTAGTATTAGATGTTATAATACATTGCTGATGTGTTTATCAAGGTTTCTAATGGTTGATGATATGAAATGTGTCTTTTTAGAGATGTTGGATGATGAAATTATGCCGAATATATACACGTATAATTCAATGGTGAATGGGTATTGTAAATTGGGTAAAGTTGATGTGGCAAGGTTGTATGTGAGCAAGATCATTCAAGCTAACCTTAGTCCCGATACTCATACTTATACGTCGTTGATTCTAGGGCATTGTAGGAATAAAGATGTCGATAGTGCATTTAAGGTGTTTGCTGTAATGCCTAAAAAGGGGTGTCGCAGAAATGAGGTTTCTTATACGAATTTAATACATGGGTTTTGTGAAGATAGGCGTATTGACGAAGCTCTAGAATTGTTCCATCAAATGGGTGATGATGGCTGCTTCCCAACAGTCCGTACATTTACCGTTTTGATATCTGCATTAAGTAGGATAGGTAGAATGGCAGAAGCATTGGATTTATTTAAAGCGATGAGTGAGAGAGGTTGTGAGCCAAATGCTCACACATACACGGTTCTTATTGATGGAATGTGTAAAGAAAGAAATCTTGATGAAGCGAGGAGGTTGTTTGATGTGATGGAAAAGAAAGGAGTGGTTGGCACTGTGGTGACGTATAATGCTCTGATTGATGGATACTGTAAGGAAGGAAAGGTCGAGAATGCAATCGAGATGTTTGAAAAGATGGGAACGGAAGGGTTGAAAGCGAATGTCCGTACTTACAATGAGTTGATCGGTGGGTATTGCAAAGGGAACAACATTCACAAGGCTATGGCATTGCTTGATAAGATGACGAAAAAGAAACTATCACCTACCATTATGACTTACAACTTGCTAATGAATGGAGTTTGTAAGCAGGATCATGTTGATAGTGCTTATAGGTTGATTGGTTTGATGAAAGAAAACGGTGTTGTTCCTGATGAGTGGACCTATAGTTCTCTTGTAGAGGCCCTATGTAGACGAGGAAGTGTAGAAGAAGCTCACAATTTGCTTGGTTGTCTTAAGGAGAAGGGCATAAAAGTAAATGAAGTTATCTACACGACTCTTATAGATGGGTATTTCCAAATAGGGAAACCTGATAGTGGCATGGCTTTATTTGAGGAAATGCTTATTGAGGATTGCTTACCTAATTCCTGCACATATAATGTGCTGATTCATGGTTTGTGTAAAGGAGATAAGATGCGAGAAGCGTTTATGTTAATGGGGAAGATGATAAAGATAGGTTTGGAACTGGAAATTACTACGTGCACGATCTTTATTGAGCAGTTACTCAAATTTTTTGACTTTTCTGACGCTCGTAAGCTTTTCATTCAAGTGGTTTCTTCCGGATTGAAGCCTGATGTTTGTACATACACTTCATTCATTCTTGCATATTGCAGTCACGGGATGATCAAACAGGCGGAAGGTATGATGAATGAAATGATGGAGCAAGGTGTAAAACCGGATACGGCAACGTATACGGTTTTTATTGATTCGTATGGACGTGCAGGACAGCTAGATTGTGCTTTTGGTGTTTTAAAACGTATGGTGGATGCTGGATGTGAACCTTCTCATCATACGTATGCTATAATAGTGAAGCACCTTTTAATTGCACAACAAAGGAAAAATGTTGAGTTTCATACAGGATCTGATCTGGATACGAACATGACCAAAGTCAACATTGGTAATGTGTGGAAGCTAATGGATTTCGATACTGCAATGGAGCTTTTTTCAGAAATGCTTAAAAGGGGTTGCAAACCGAATATCAACACCTTTGAGGCACTGACCGTTGGACTCTGTAGAGAAGGGAGGATCGAAGAAGCTAGCAGGTTGGTTGCTCATATGTTAGCAAATGAGCTCACTCCTAATGAACATATATACATCTCTTTGGTAAATTGTTTATGTTACTTGCGAATGTTTGACAAAGCATTGACACTGGTAAATACTATGGCCGAAAAAGGGTTTTTGCTTCATCTAAAGTCCTATAAGTTGCTTATTTGTGGATTGTATGATGAAAGAAAGCCTGAAAAAGCTAAGGAAGTTTTCTGCAGTCTGCTTGAAGGGTACAATCCGGATGAAATTGCTTGGAAGATTCTCCTTGACGGCTTACTTAAACAAGGCCTAGTTCATAGGTGCTCTGAGCTCATAGATGTCATGGAGAAGAAGGGTTGTCATCTTAATCCCCATACATATAAAATTTTAGTCGACCATATGGGTGTTTAAATAGGTTAGAGGCAAGAATCTTGAAAATTGATATATACTTCCAAATAAGACCGTTCCAAGATCTTGGGGAGGAAATGGTATTCTGATGCCATTTGATATTTCAACATATTCCCGTGTTTGTATCGAGTGAGGAGAAATGAAGATGCAATTCCTGGTCCCAATTTATGAGAAGAAATGGGATGGGGCCATAAAAAGGAGAATGGAAGTGACCGTGTAACATGTTCGGCATTCCAGACTTCCTCCGTAATTTCTCACCAGGATTTATCTTTTCTTGCGAAAGTTGAGGGGCTAGTTGAACCAAGTGTCATCTTGTTTCAGTGAAAGATTTCACTGGTGCAGTTGGTATCCTCAAACACATAATGTTTACAGGTAACAAGTTGTTTTTTACCTTGTATTTTGAAATTGTAGAAAAAGATTCAATAACTCTTGCATTCGTTAGTGAAGCCGATTCTAATATAATTGTGCTATACTGGTACACATAATTGCACACACACACACGCACATATGTATACACGCATATATGGAGTAGTATATTCCATTGAATCTCAAGCAATTGGTATTGTCGAAGATCTATCAGTACAAAACAACTCTTAGAATTTTGTTTTCCTTTCTTTGATAATTCTAAGGACCATGATTTTATCACACATCTATCTGTGTAATTGTTGCTTTTCTATCGAGTCCCTGTTGTTTGGTACTTCATTGTTCGTTTTCATGTTTTTGGTGAAGTTCTGCTTTGGCTTACCTACATCATTAATCCTAGTTTCGTGTTGTGGTTCCCATTTTTATTTATCCTCCCATCAAGTGAATGCGACCCACAATAATATCTACACTATTTTCCGTTCCATACAGCCGGGATTCACAAAAATGGCTTTGGGGTGCGTTTGGTATGTGGGATATGACAGTACAAAAATTTGTCATCCCACTTTTGGTGCGATTCACAAAAAAGGCATTTTTTCTGTCCCACTAAAATAGGTGGAACAAAAACCAGGTAGATCAGAAGATTGGTGAATTACCGAACTACCCATGTCAAATTAAAACCTTAATACCTTCCAGAATTCTTTTATCCTCCTATGCAAACAACTGATCTGACCTTGTAAATCTTCACTAAAATGCTTGGATTATGTTAAACAGCAGTCATTTATGTAATGAAACTTGTTACCTCCATTACAGATGAAGGTGAAATTCACCATAGCAGTTTGCTGATTGGAAATTCACTGCAAGTTTTGTTCATGATTTACCGAGGGCATTGAGGTCAGCCCGCTTGGCAATATGGGAGACTGGTTTCCTTTTTCAAATCTTGAACAAGATTTTTGAGGTCAGAGTTTGTTAAACACATCTATATACATTCTTCTGCTTACTTCTATCAAGTGTCGTAATTGTGAAATGAAATGAGAATCCTCAATGCTAATGTAATTATAGATTTGCTCTCTTTTTCTACGACACTTCATGTTAGACTTAGATGTATAAACATAAACAGAAAACATAATTTTTGTCTAGATTGCTAGTGATGTTTCAACCAAAATATGCTTATATCAATTACAAGATTGTTGACTTGCCCCATTAGTTGTTTCTGTACAACCTTATGAAATACCAACAAAGCGATTCTATTCCTATTGCTGTTAAGTTATATTAATCACTGAACTCTCTCTCTATATATATAACACACACGCACAAATTTCGTTATGTCTTCAGTAAGCTTGTCCTTCATTACTTCAGTTCTTCGGCTGATAGGAATACACAACCTGAACATTCTAAGTGTTTATATCATAAGCTTGTCAGTCATCAAATCTAACGGTTTAGGGACTCGACAATGTTCATGTTAAATTCTAGAAACTAGCAGAATAACTCAATTGAATCTTTAAAAACAGAAAGGGGTATTTAGAACGTTAATTTTTTCTTAATTCCAAGTTGTTTAACATCATAGAGGCAGGTGAGATGAAGGTTATTGAGTTACTTTTTTAGAACGTCTTGCTTCTAATCAAAAACTAATGACCCTCTTTTGGGGAGGTCGAGGGTGGGGGCGGGGAGAGTGTTAGAGGGCTAGCAAATACGGTAGGAAGTGATGTCTGCTTTTACTTGCCTTTTCCATATTTCAATGAACCTATTTTTTGCTACTTTTTACTCCTTTTCTCTTGCTTTCTATTTATTAGTTTTCGTTCTCTTTTCCCTTTTAGCTCACACTTTTGCACAAGCCGAGGTCTTCAAGGAAACAACCGTTTTACCCAAAAGGGGTGCAGGACGGGTCTGCATACATCCCCCCATGGGGTATACCGAGTTGGTTTGGTTTGGTTTGGTATGGTATTCTGGACAATGAATTTCTCGACAGTATGTTAAGACAATGTTCACATGCATACGGCTATGATAGTTCTCTCATTCATATGTTATATGTATCTCCAACAGCCATGTTGCATTTTAAGCCGACTAGGTTCTAAAATCTAGGCATCCGGAGCTTGTAATTTTCACAATTATCATCCAATCTTTATTATTCTTAGGAACCAACTAGACATTCTACATATGTTGACTTGTGTAGCAAGAACAGGTTCATACTTGTGGTTGCAGCCATATCGGTTTTGTGTGGTTCGTGTACAAATGGTGCTCGTGGTTTGGACCCAAACTTTGTCTGTGAACGTGTTGTCGAGTGGAGAGCACAGTCCGTTTCTTTTACACTTGTATATTTTTTTTATCAGTAAGGTAGTAAG
This sequence comes from Cynara cardunculus var. scolymus, assembly GCF_001531365.2. Lineage (NCBI taxonomy): Eukaryota > Viridiplantae > Streptophyta > Magnoliopsida > Asterales > Asteraceae > Cynara > Cynara cardunculus. The sequence continues at coordinate 11,727,074 of NC_037541.1, forward strand.
AAATAAATCTTTTGCAATCGGTACTCGGGTTTGTAGTGCATCTTTACCATATTGCTATATAAATTGCATTCTTTTGGTAAGTTCTCTAATCCTCGTAGTCGGGGTAAGGTCTGTGCTCTTCTTAGCAGAACTGCACATGGTTGGTCAAATTTCTTGTAGAAATATGCATGTAACATTGAGAATAATGCTAATACCACCCTTTTTTTTACAATCGAGTAGTAGGTCGGGCTTGGTTCGAAGAAATAATACCATAATTGGTTTTTCAAAATAGTGCTCGAGTTTAAACTTGCGCAGTTTCCGAATGCTTGAGCTGGATTCCAACAATTTTGAGTTATGCGTTGTGTCTAAAATTCAAGCTTTTAAAGCTTGTTTATGGAGTTGAATTCAGATCGATTGACTTGTTTATAAAATTTAAGGTTTTTATGCTCATATATATTTTGATTTATGAATTAGGAAACAGTTTTTGCACCAAAAAGTGTATTGCTCGTATGGCTTGACTTTGAAAATTTTAATCAAGCTTTTGAATGAACCGGATCAAATACTGGTGTTTCAAAGCCCGATTTTTAAAATAAAACGAGTTTTCATTTGTTTTGGTGCTCAACTTAAGCTCAAGTTCGAGTAACTTGTTAAATGCGCGGATTATTAATATCCCTACTTACATAACATCCTTTTATGAAAAAACTGTTCATAATCGTATAACCTTAATTGGTCGAATGTAACTAGTATAGTGACGGATTTGTTTTATAACGTAAATTTTTTTATTATTTATAAAACTATAATATTTTTTTTTTTTATAAAAAAAAAAAAAGTTTTATTTGCAACAAAGATCCAAAAAATTAAACATTCCATAAATTTCCATCTTTACACTTTCTTGAAATCAATTATTTGCAACAAGAATGCAAACAAAACCTACCCACTAAAACCCTTTGATCAAAACTGGGATTCAAGAACCCTAATCTTTACACAATCAAAACCTGAAAGACTCCACAATCAAATAGTCAAATTCTCTTGAATCCCGAGGAATGACCCCACGATTTGACCTCCGACATCTGGGAACGTTTCGAACCCCGGAAGAGGTCTTACCTTTCCGCTTCTAACGACTTCAACCGGATATTTCAAAAGATGGCCGTTCAATTCGGTTATTTCATCGGCTGCAAACTGGTTCCAGTTGGCTTCAGCCATCGATCGAACCTGTCTTACGCTTTCGATGGACTCAGGCCTCGTAAAACAGTCACGGACAGTGCCGAGATGCTCGGCCCAAAGAGACATTCGATATCCGTGAATCTTGAAAAACCATCAAAAACCAATGTTTCATTGCCATTTTATGTAGTAACATGTGCACATGGTATTTGGGCAAAAAAGTTAGAATGCCAACAACACAACTGGCCCCCCACGGACCCCTACTCTAAGGACACCAACGTGAGGGGGTATTTGTTAGCTTCACTCAGCGGTTGAGTCTGGCAGTGGCCGGGGGTGGGGGCAGGATCGAACCCAGAATCTATCTTGTATTTGAGCAAAGTTGCCCCACCCCTTTGCCAACTGAGCTACATGCCAAAGGCATGTGCACATAGAATTGAAATGGCTAACGATGGTGATTAGCATTTTAAACCTTTCGTCTCGACACTTTGTTACTACACAACAAACATATGATTGGTTGTTACAAAACAAAGTGACTATCACAATGATTCTAAATGCTAATCACAGCCTAGAAACCAAACTAAACCAAACCAAACAAACCCAGTATATCCCACCTGAGGTGGGGTCAGGGGAGGCTCAAATGTACGTGGACCTGACCACTACTCCAAAGAGTAGAGTGGTGGTTTCTATAAAGACAAATATGATCAAGATTTTGAAAGTTGGTTAAGAGAACAATAATACACAAAAGAAGCCGGTACAAGAAAAGCATAACCGATGTAAGGAAACTACACTCCCACTCTCGTAGCTCGCTCTCCTATTTCTTTTTTGGTTTCACAAGTCAGAGGTCTTTATGGAAACAACCTTCCTACCCATCGGGATAAAAGAAAGGTCTGCATACATCCTACCCCTAGACCCTACCTCAGTGCAGGATTTATTGAGTTTATTTTGTTTGGTTTCAGTTGGGTATATGTGACCTTTGCAAGTATATCCAAGATGTTTAACTCTTTAAGAGTTCATGTAGGGTGTGTCCGGTATGTATACGAAACCGGACATGACTGAATGGGACAGGAACGTATGGGCGAGAGTGAGGTAGAAGGGTAAAAAGGTTTTCAGGCTTTAATTTGACATGGATATTTTAGTAATTTACCAATCTTGTCCCAGAAAAATGCATTTTGTCCCACTCCGTCTTATCCTCCGAGGCTAAATGTCACACCAATCGCGAAATAACAAGTTTTTATTCTATCATGTCTCGTCTCATTCTGTGTACCAAATGCAACCTTACAGACAAATCTCTAACACAATCAACATTAGCTAGCTAGATTCTCAGATAGAAAACCATACACATTTACAAAAATGATCAAGACACTCTAAATGCACAATGATACTCGAGAGAATCGTGAGTAAAATATTACCTGTCCTCGTGGATCGGTGAGATTTTTCGCCCAAGTATGATTAGGTTGGTAGGCGCCCATTGCAATTTCTGTATCTCGAGTTCCCTCCATAGAGCGTTGATTTATGTTTGCGGAGCCTATAAGTACATACTCATCATCCACTATCATGCCTTTCGAATGAACGTAGATCATGAATCGCCTGTTCTTACGTGCAAGTCCCTAAAAATAATCGAAATAAAACAAATTGTATAGCCATATGTGCAAAACGTTAGATACAAGTATAAATTAAACAAACCAAACCAAAAAAAACCAGTATGTTTTTACAAACTCTTGCTATATCAATAAAAACATGTTAAGTTCATCAAGCACTTGTTTATTTAGGTGCATTAAGCTATTCATTTACCAACATACATAAGACAACATCACGTTCAAAACGTCATTTATTCAAATAAGTCATACCAACGAAAATAAATAGCAAAGAAAGACGTAGGGGCTGTTTAGTTGGTTTTCCATCAAGTCTTGTATGGATAAAACCGTCTTTGTGGATTAACGTGTCTGTATAGATTGGGAAGGTTTTTGTTTGAGAGAGTTATTTCATAGATAGAATGAGCGTGTTTTTCAATAGCAACAGGCATTTTTGGAAGAAAAAAAAACTTCGCTTTATTCATAAAGCTCGCCTCTAGAAGCTCACTGAATAAGCCACTTTTTATATCATTAAGTCACTATCAAATAGTCATATATAGCTGACTGAATAAGTTGCGAGTCCCATTAAGCTCATTAAGCTGCTAACAAACAGGCCCGTAATCTACTTGATAGAGGGAGTAACCTTTTTTTTGGTGTTCAAAAAGAAGTCATGATGTCGTATAGCCAGAAAGACAAATAACTAACCTGAGGAGTATTTTCGGGACTATGATTAGGTGAACTATCAGGGCCGATGGCCTCACGATTCCCCAAACAAAAGAAATTGAGATAATCCGTTGGTGAAAACGCCTCCTCAAGACCAACCTCCACCAAAGCCTTGTAGATAGTTTGATACATCATTTGCATCGTCTTGTTCTACAAAGTTAGAATCCATAGCACTACAAATTACTCCCTCACGACGACTTTGAAGTCGAGCATATAACAATTTAGCATCAAATTTATACAAAACTTTCGGACTGAGATAAACTTTTTACCACCATTAGTGACCTTTCTAATATACATGAAAATTCATATAATATGGGATTTGAAATAATTGCCCAATTAAACCAAACCAAAAAAACTCAGTATATCCCACTCGAAAGCAGGGTTTGGGAGGGGTAGGATGTATGTAGATCTTACCTCAACTACTAAGGTTGTTTCCGTGAAAACTCTTGACTTGTGCACGATGTAACGTGTGTGCAAGTGGGCAACAAGATAAGTAATAAAATAGGTCATAAAGAAATATAACAAGTAGATTTTGGCCTAAGCACATCTAACTGTAGGAGTTCTGATGGGATCCGGTGCATTAGTGCTTGTATGATCGCACCTAGATAATTGTCATAAATAATTACTTCATCTCGACTTTCCAAAAATTAAGTCAAAGTGATTTAAGAATATTATACCTGCCAAAATAAAATCCGTTGGGTTGCAGAACCCGTTGGGACACCCTCCGGCCACATAGGGATGACAATATATACTGCAAACCTTTCATGTGCTCTAATTTTACTAGCAACCTTAAGTGCGATCTCCATTGGAATCAAATTGTTGGCACCTACGAAAAGTTAAGGTATAATCAAGAATTGTCATTTTTACATAATTGATACTCCTTCCGTCCCAAAAATAAATGTCCCAAATAAAAAAAGGCACACAGTTTTAGAAATGTGTAATAGAGACAACTGAATGACATTCTAAATGACAATTTTACCACCTAATAATAGAGAAAGCAATCAAATTCTCAATCTCATAAATAAGGGTAGAATTGGAAAGTAGGCACTTACTTTTGAAAACAAACACTTATTTTGGGACGGATGGAGTATGTCAAAAGAAATGTTCCTTACCTAAGTCTCTATAAGACTTCCAATTGTACGATGATCCAATAAAATACTGATTTTCGATATAGATGAAATGTTGTGCAGAACGGATAGCCTTCACGTATGCAGAATGTATGCTCATATCGATGAGCACGTTCTTCCCACAAACCAAGTTCTGTTCAAACAAGTTTATTAATAACATATCACCCACAAAGAAAGAAAGTAATCCTAAAGAAATTGTTTGTATCTCATCACCTTGGCTGTAGCTTCCTGTGGATCTTTTGGAAAGCCTTTAACGGAGTTTGAATCAATTGAACGAAAAATCTGCATCAGATAAAAAAGAATTCTGTCACATGAAATTTAAACAAAATATAAACAAGAGAAGTTTGATATCGGAAACTAAGTATATGCTGATTTATCTTATTTACCTGTACATGCCAACCCTCAGGGTCCTCTTCACCATCGCAAGGTTCATCATTCGCACCCAAAATTTCCGGAAACTTTTCCATCTTTAGCAAAACATCTTCGTATGCCTTCAGTTTTTTTATGCCCCGAGGCTTTGAAGCCTTTAGCCACCGCTCCTCAAAGTTGGTCATAACGTCATAAGCTGCCGGGCCATCAATTCTACTATGCAAATCATGCCATGGTTCTCTTGGACAACCAGAAAGATGCCCCTGTTAGAAACAATAATGAAAAATCTTGAATAAGATGATAGCACGTGCTATTAAAATAGTGAAGAAAACCCTTAGGGGTAACTCAACTAGTGAGGCCTTGGGTTTGCTCCCCAGAGGTCATTGGTTCAAGTCCCCTCGGGTCACCAGAGGTTTTGAACGACTGTTAACATCAGAGTCCCATAGGATTAGTTGAGGTGCGTGCAAGCAGGCCTGAACTCCCATGGATAGCAAAACTAAGGAGTTGTTTGGTTAGTTTTCCAAAAAGTCCTTAATGAATAAAGTTGTCTGTGTGAATTAATCTGTCTGTAAGGTTTTTATTTGGGAAGGTTTTTTCATTGATGAAAAGAGCTTGTGTTTTTAATTGAGGGGATAGGTTTGGAAAAAACTTGGGTTTCTACATAAAGCTCACCCCTATAAGCTTACTGAATAAGTCATTTTCTATATCATTAAGACTGTACCAAACAATCATGTATATTTGACCAAATAAGCTGCGAGTCCCAAACAAGCCCTAAACGAAACCTAACGGCTTGATGCTCATTAGTTATTTAGAAGAAGTCGAACAATTAGAAGTTTATGTCCGGGGCTATTATCCACTAGACATTTTTTTCTCAAACAATTGAAACTAAAAAGAATGAGTAAGATCTTAGACGTCACCGTGAAGGTCGGATTATGATAGTCCTTTGCATGTGTGGTACTTAAAGTCCTAAATATGGGATGTTCTGGAGTATCATATCTCCCATTGCAAAGATCAAGTCCCCCAACAAAAGATACGATTTTTCTTTTATCATCTCCAGCTTCAACATCTACAATCACAGTTTTCTGGTGGTGTGTATAGATCGTTCCAACCTCCTAAGAAACAAAAAAGTGAAGAAAATAAAGCATACAACACAACACGAAGAACAAATTATACCTCAGAAAATCCCTTGGCTACTTAAGATATTTGGAAGAAATTTTGATCCAAATGCCATGAAAAAGAAGCATGTTCTTCACTTGATAGTAATAATGCAGAATACCCAAAAGAAAAAGCTAATCTTTTACTAGCAACTTTATCGTGTTCGAAACCAAGTAGTTTGTTGATTTGTAACGTACCTTCTTCTTGACCCAGCTATGTTTTTTTCCTGCCATACGAGGACAAAGCAGCACATGCACAGAAGAGTGCTTAAAGAAACGCCGAGTCTCTTCATCATGGGTAGCCATTAGTCCATCCTGAAGATATTAAGGTGGCATTCATTTATAACACTTTCCTCAATTCTCCATTTTGTTGGTCTCATCTCCATTTCTTCAATGGGAATCAACAATCATATTCCATTTCTTCTTATTTATATCATATAAATAGGATCCACAAAATAGAAATGTTAAATGTCCAAAATGAATAACATCTAAGCTAATGTGTAATAGATATCACACATTCAAAACAAATTCTAGCTTTTCCCGAGTCATTGAATAAGTTCATTAACATTAGCCTCATTGGAAAACTTCAAAGAAAAGAAAGAGTATGCATTAAAAAGACTTGGCATTAGCAAACACCTCGGGGGACCGGAAGTTACGAGTTAAATGCCTTATCCTTCCAATAATAAAGAGAGAGACAAATCTAGCGGACCAAAATCAGTAATTCTAACTAGAAATTTGCCAAAAAATGACATGTTGCACTTTGCATGGGATATCCACCTCCCAACACACACACACACACATATAGGGTCAGGTTCTGGGGAAAACCACAAAAAATGAAAACTAAGGAACACCCTGGACGGTATGCACATGTGCATACAAGTAATTTATAAGCAATTTGTTTGGTATGCACATGTGCATAACATGCATACATGCATAAAAACCAAGAAACGGCTTCAATTACTCGTATGCATATATCGTCCAGATGAACGATTACCAGGGTGATCCTCAATTTTTCATTTTTTTTGAAGGTTTTCCTCTGAACCTCCCCCCCCCCCCCCCCCTCTCTCCCTCTCTCTCTCTCTCTCTATATATATATATATATTTGCAATTTTCATGAGATCAAGGGGGTATAAAATTTGTTTTTATATTACTACAACCCCATTTGAAATAAGAAGTTACTTTTGAGTAAGACATCAATGCCACCAACATTCTACACTATTTATGCAATATGTGACGCCTGAGGATCAAGATTTGAACAAGAAACAAAGCTTTTTACAAATTTTCTATGACTTATGTATGTTATCAAACATAAAATGACATTAATTGGTTACTAACGCTTTCAAGAAACAACGAAAACTTACCGTTTTATATCCCATTATGCTTCTTGAAGTAGGGTCATCCCAAACAAGAAGCAGAACTCTTACACCTTCCTGTGCTTTGCTTTTCAGAAGATCTCCTAGGGAATACTGTGGTGCATCCGGAACCTCACGGACCAGTACCACTTTGTCCCATACCGACCATCCTGTGATGTAAATGAGCCGCTTGGCATTAGATATTGCATTAAATATGTCAATCCAACAAGTCCCATGAACATAGCGCATGCCATCACTAAGCTCAAAATCCGGGAGGCTTTCATGGGGTACGTGTGCATCTTGATAGAGAGTAACTCTCCCACCTTTCCTTAGAGGAAAATAAGTGCCAGGAACTCCGAGATACTGAGGACCAGCTCCAACTCCGTTGTTATAGAAACTCAATCTTGCCATTGGAATGTATTGCATTGTGAGTGCCAAACCAGCTCCATTCTTACAAGGCCTTCCATTTGCATTGATTAATGGAAAAATTCCTTCAATTTTTGATCCACAATATATATGTTCAACTGGGATTGCCACAGCTCCTATAAGTTGAGATCCCACGACGTCACTATCTTTGACAAGAAAATGAATTTCAGCAGTATGATGTGCAACAGGTACGCTAAAATGTTGATTCCAAACAGGATTCTCACTGTTGGTACGCACGTAAGTTCTTCCAACCACTGCACTCGTTATAGCAATGGAAACGTATGGGTCACTAGTTTGCTTTCCGGGTAATTTGTTAAAAACATCCCCCATTGTTTTATGAAACACATCCATGTTCGGAAGGTTCTTTGCCTCATGAACCCAAATATCAAGATTCCCATGTAAGAGCAGAACCTTCAAAGCCTTTTTGGGAGTCCCGTATGGCACGATCTGATAATTCTGACTATTTGCTAAATCTAACGAAGCTGTTTGGTGAATTGCAAGAATTTGAGATGAATCAAGTGAGCCGGTAGGAGAAGTGAATCCTGTGAAACTACTTGGATAAGAAGCACTGTGATGATGTCCAGGATAAGGAGGCCCAGATGCACCTGGTGCTGTTGATGGTGGTTCGTTCTCAGAAGGGTTAGAGTTACTCGTCGCATTATCATCTTCACGAGTAGTCCCACTAACACCACTTTCTTGACTATTTGGTTGAGTTGTTTCCCCAGGCTGTGGTGGTGACATTCCTGTGGGATAAGGATATCCGTATCCCGGATACTGATATCCGTATCCAGGTGGTGGTGGTGGTGGTGATTGGTATGGATATGGAAAGGGGCATGGAGGATATGGAGCTGAATTGGGAGGTGGGTATGGAGGATGATTGGAAGGGGATGGAAATGGGGAAGAATTGGGAGGTTGTCCATGTGGATTAGGATTATATGAAGATGACTGATTGTTATTGTTATCCATTCAACAACAATGCTGTATATATATATATATATGTGTGTGTATATATATACATACACATTCAATTAGGGTTCATCACTTTATTCATGTGCTATTACAATCACAAATGCCCAATTGGGTCAAGGTTTCATATGGATCTCTCTAATCATGTTCAATCTTCAAAACTACTCAAAAATTTGAAGACAAACATAGGGTTCTAAATTGGTATTTGTATCTAATAAAACCTAAGCTAAATAAATACGAAAAATACAGTTTAATTTGAGAAACGAATAGAAGAAAGAACAGAGATACCTTTGATTTGGAAGATCTTGATGGTGATGATGACAGATTGAAAGAAAAATATGGGTTAAAGAAAATGGGGGAAAAAGACGAGGACCCATGTGAAAAATTTTGCGATTATAACGCAAAATCTCCACCATTTTTCTTAAAGATTTCAAGTTTCTAAATGGGGTGATTTGAATTTTTGAGGGAAGACCCTAATTCATGAACTCCCAAATCCCAACGGTATTTCAACTATCCGGGTTTTTAATGACCCGCGGACCAGTAAGAAGCAGACATATTCTCATTTTAGAATGTTTTGGTTTGGTTTACACAAGAGTGTCTTACCAAAATGGAATTAACTTTTATCTGATTTTATTTTGGGCAATTAACTTTCAAAACCATCATTTAGGGATTTTTATCAAATTTTTTCTTTATTTAAGGATCTAGTTGATTTGTTAAACAGGTAATTTAAGAATCTATATCAAACTTTTGGTTTGATTTGCCAAATTTGATTTAAACTTTAATATTATACGGATTGGTTAGATATAAAATTTTTGAATGTGATATTTAATATTTATTTTTTATTGCATCAATTAATTTTTTTTATTAAATTGATTTTTTCATTGCATTAGTAAAAAACAGTTTTTATTGTGGTAATTTGGATTTTTTTTTGAAAAAATCTTCTATTTGATATCTAAATTTAAAAAAAAACAAGATTTGAAGTGAAAAATAGATTTTATTGCATTAATTTTTAAGAAAAAACGAATTTTAGTTATTTTTCTATAATTATTTTGCAATTTTAAATATGACGTGAAATATTAGTTTTAAAATAAAAAATTAATATGACATGGAATATCTTAGTTGGCAAAAAATAAGGATGATATCAACATTAACAGGTCAACCAGACCCTTAAATAAACAAAAAGTTTGATAGAGACTCCTAAATGACGATTTTGAAAGTTGGTTCCCTAAAATAGGAATCAGATGAAAGTTGGTTCCATTTTGGTGCAATTTTCCCTTTTCCCAACAATACATATGTGATAATAGTTGTTCAGTGTTTAGTAAGATAAAATTGTACAGAAAATAACAGAACAGGTAAATAAACAATTTACTCTATTGAGTTTTTTTTTAATATAATTTTGATTAATTTATGTGATTTATTAAATTATAAATAAAATGAATATTTTTATAATAAAATATATCATTATAAAGTTTTCGTAAAAACAGTTAAAAATGACACAAAAATGAAAAGTTTATGTAATTCTCATATAGAATCCAACACAACCCTATTGCTTGCATTAAACATTTCATGCGTGGAGGCTGGAGTCATAATGAGAGCCCGGCTTTCCCCAATAAAAGATTACTCTTCTCGCTCACAAAGCAGGTGACCAAGGCAGAGGACTGCAGGTCTCCCTCCAGGTATTTCTAAGTTATACCGGAGATTTGATTTAGGAGCGACCCATCATATGACTCCTAATAGCACATTTTTTACTTCTTTTGTACACCATCCTCAGCTATTTATATTCTTACAGCTAGTGGTGCTTTTGTTCATGTTCGTCAGGTTGGATCTCTGACTCGCTCTTCTGATCCATCTGGTCGTTTATCTCTTGATGCAGTATATCATGTTCCTCAGTTATCCTTAAGTTTCTTGTCTGTCGGTCAACTTGCTGATCTTGGTTATTACATTACTTTGACTTCATCTGGGTGTGTGGTGCAGGATCGGCACCCCGGGACGCAGATTGGGACCGGCCGTACCACTCAGGGTCGACATATAAGCCAACGGTCATAGTTACCAGCAGTCGGTTGTGTTACACTGGCCTGCTGAACCAAAGTATGTCTTGAGACTATATTAGTAAGTGTACCAGTATAGAACATTGACACCGTCGCGACCATTACATCCGAATAGGAGTCCACCCAAAAAAACCCGAAAATGAACTAATACAGCAAACCAGGGGGGTTCGATCGTCAATCTTCCAAAGTAAACCATACTTTTAGGAGAGCAGAGTTGGCGTCCTCCTTCTGGGCACGCCAATCTGTAGCTACTAAGGGCCTGAAAGGGCTTCTTCAATAGTAACATAATCCGAAGCCAGTACAGTATAGTACCACGACAATAGCTTTAACCATTGAAGTACCCAATACCTAAGCATCGTGAACTCTAAAAACTGCAAATCATCCTCAGACATTAAGTCTTCTGGTATGACTGTTAATTCCCTTGGTTTAAGCGGTGTACATAATAAAAAAAATAAGATGACCTTTAAGGTAAGGATTGAGAGGATCCCTTTATATTATTTTATTATTATTAATTTATATAAAAATAATATTTAGAGGACACTAAAGTGATGGTTTGAAATACATAAAGTACAATAAATAAAATTTAAAGAATAAATAAAATGTATAAAATGAGACGTAGTTGATGTTTTAGAAGAGAATTAGGTTTTATTAGCAAAATACATGTCTTTTACAATTTGTTGCTGGGTTGGGGTTGGGGTTGGAACATGCGTAACCATCTCTTCTATTATTTTCATATCTGTTCCATATGAAAATATTGTCAAACATGAAACAATGATTTTTGTGTTATCATTTCCAGTGTACCAAACACATGGTTTTAAAATTTTCAAACCCTATAGTTTGAAATGAAGTGTCCATACTGGTCAAATCAAACTAAAAAAATACAGTCTTGTGTAACACAGTTTAGATGTGTTTGATTTTAATTATGCAGTTTAAAGTTTAAACTATGAATTAATAGAATTAAATCATAATATATACACCTTACAAATGCAAGTAAAAATCAACATACTTCATAGTCCATACATCATACATACTTATAAATCAATAATCGGTAATCGGTAAATTTAAATATGTGATTCTTGAATTGGAAAAGCACTAAATTGGTAATTAGTAAATTAATATAAAATGATGAGATTGTGAACATAATTATATATATATATATATATATTATAAAGCATTTGATAAAAACTCTTAAAAACCATTTTTTATGCATGAAGTATATATTGATGCATATTACTTAAAATTCAAGATTACAAGTAAATTATGCATAACAACTTATTAAAGCATCATGTTTGAATTCGTGTAACTAACTGCAGACAAATATAATCAAATAGCGGATCAACATCTTATTTTAAAATATAATTAGGATAATTATCGAGTCCTAACAAAATAATTACTTATTATTTTTATAAGAAAATTATATTATTAAACCAAATATAAATTACTTCTTTATTGAACTTAAATTAAATTATAATTAAAAATTTGAATTAAAAAATTACATAAAAAATGATGAATTTTAAATAGTTAATTTGATACAAATATCGAAATATTTTTGTCAAATTTTTATGATATCTTCAAATGTATATTTTATTAAAAAACATAATTGTTTTTTTAAAAATCACATAAGACCATATTATAACATCGACTGAGATAAAAAATAAAATGAAATATTAAAATCAAGATGTATCTCGCTGCATTACGTGAGTACCCTTCTAGTATATATTATATACATAAGCGGTTCGATTGGTTTAAACCGTTGGTCGGTTGATATCTCACACCTTTAGACTTAATGAAATTGGGCCACAAAGCAAGTATACAATACGGCCCAGCGTCGTCTTTCCAAGTAATAAAGTGATACAAGTATCGGATTATCGTCCACAGAGATTGTAGCCAAAGTTAGATTATAGTCCAATGAAAGAGATGATTTCAGATGACGATTTTGAAGACTTTTGTTTGATTGTAAGGTGTGAAAACTTGAAAACTCAAGAACTTGAATTTTTCTCAAAAGGTGCTTTCAAAATCAGCCCTAACTAGCTGATTTTGATCTTGCATATATGTTATAAGGTGTGTCAAACATATGGCCAAGCCCCCCTATTTATACAAAAAGTCTTGCACAAAACAACAAAGCTATATAATCCACTAGTTAATGTCCAAAAACTAATAAAAGGGAATCCTAAGTACAAGATGACCTATTAATTCAAAAATCCCTGATTATAAAAATCTTCCAACTGGTATCTAGCTGTCGTCCATTCAACATCCAAAAGTCAGCAGCTTAATCATTAAGCCCTCGCAAAACCGTGCATGTAACAGGTGGTTGCTGCTGCAATGCTGTAGCATCAGGCTGTTTTAACAAAAATTCTCCGTTAGCTTGTATTTTTATGTCCCAACAAGTTAAACTACAATATTTTAGCTCCATAACAAAAGTATAAAGAAATAAATCAAAATGACTCAAAGTGAGAATGAAAGGAAACTAATTTTAACTAAAAAGACGTAAAACGGATGCATTATGTGTTGAATTCTCAACACATATCAACCGTCAAAAAACCCGCTCAAACGTAGATTACACCACCCGGTTTGACAATTTTCCAGGTCAGATCGGACCGCCAAACCGTCAAAAACAATCTGATTTGTTTAATCCGACTGATTTTTGTGATCCACTGATTTTATTGAGCACCCCTAACTTACACAATGATAAATTTCAGAGACATGTGTCCTCATAATACAACCACGTATTATCTTGAACAGCCTTATAATACCACGAACATGTTACTGATCATAATTCTCATCGGCCTAGGATCTTGGCAGCATGTGCATGATCATCAAGGAGCCTAATCACGAGCATTCTGATCACAAATATCGTATTGATTCTATATTCATACATTTATTCTAAAATCATGTATGTCTTAATCTTTAACAGTTCATTTGTTTAAACAGTCACGTTATCATTAAAAAATAAAATACAATATATATTGATTCTAATTTA
>NC_037541.1:11741288-11762905 GCF_001531365.2 Cynara cardunculus var. scolymus
AATATTATAAGTAATTATACATAAGTATAATTTATTAAAACTTCATTTTTTAATTCGTATAACTAACTGCAGATAAACCTAATCAAAATGGGATAAACATCTCATTTTTTAAATATAAAAAATCCAAATATAATTAGGATAATTATTGAGTTCTAACAGAATCATTATGTTTATAAAAAATTTAAGCCAAAAATAAATTAATTCACTATTTCACCAAAATTGAATTATAATAAAAAAAATTCAAATATTTAATTTGATATTAATATCGATATATTTTTTCAAAATTTTATAATATATTCAAATTTATTTTTATTTAAAAGTAAAAATATTATTTTTCTCAAAACCACATAAACGATATTATATCAACAAAAACAAAAAATTAAAACATAATATTAAATGAAGATGTATATCGCTGCATTGCACGAGTACCCTTCTAGTATTTTTCTAATGCAGACTTGGGATCACGTAAGACCAACATGTTTTCGTGAAACCCATAAGACTATTTTTTTACACTTGAAACTTCACAACAAAATGTTGTTCATAGTGTTTTTGCTATGAAGGTTCGGTCTTTTTTACATTCACAGCATCTTGCTGTGAAGTTTCAAGTGTAAAAAAATGTTCTCATGAGTTTCACGAAAACAGGTTGGTCTCACGTGAACCCAACCTTTCTAATGCAAGTTTTTCGTTGTTTTATTGATTATCTAGTGCTATATAATTTTTAATACAATTTTAAGAATCTTATTTTAATTTTAATTTTTTTTATTACAATAATTAATATCCAATTTCTTAAATAACCCTTTAATATAAAATGCCACATTTTTTTGTAACTTTAATTTCAACATGTTACACTTATTTTTATTTTTACAATTTCAAAGTATTATAATTAAGTTAATAAATTAATATTTTTATTAGAATAATTTATAATATGCAATTTATATAATATGATATAAAAATGGTTAATGATGTGATGGCTATCAATTTTCTTCATTCCTTTAAATGGTAAATGAAAAGATGGTTTGTATAAAAGCCCTTATACTTTAATCCATCTTACAATTCATACCCTAGATCTTCTCTAAATTACAAATACCCCCTTTTAGTATGATTTTATATGGACACCTGTTTGATCTGCATCGTACATAGAAAACACTATGACAAAATTAAGCATATTTTATGGGTATGTTTAAATGTAACACCTCGTTTTAGGGGCACTTTTGTAATGTTGCTGGTGTTATTTAATGTATCAGATTATGAAGATGATACATTCACCTTTCCTCCCTTTTTGAAGCATCGTTCACGTTCATCTCTTGTCTACGGAATGTGACAGATGGTAAGTAAAGCAAGCGAGTGTTGGATGTATTGCACCCTGAAACCTTCCGAAGGTAGGATAAATTATTAGTTTCTAAAACGGGTTTGGTGCTGGAATTACGAGGTTCCAGTTTAGTCGACTTTGGTCATGTTAAGGTGCGTGATTAGGGATATATGTAAGAATGTAAGGGTTATTGTTTGACCTTGTAGGGCTCGTATGACATGTAGGTGATACCGTAGGTAGCATGATTAATCTATAATCGTTTTCAAGTTACCCAATAACACCAAACTAGTTTTCCTGAGCTTCACCTTAAGATGAATGTTATGTATAAAAAATATATTTTATGCATGAACGTATATGTGACGTAATGTTATAAAGGATGATACGTGTACATGTTATATATTGCATGTATATGGTGTAAATAGGAGACAATCATGCTAAATGGTTTAATAAGTTTATTTTTCGTTACACATGTTTTAAATGTTTTGGTGGTATGTATAGTTTCGCTACTGGGCATCGGGGTTTGAGTAGACAGGTGTACGTTGCAAGGATCAGGAGGTAAGGGCCTGTTAGCTCCTGTCCTAACCATTTAGTAAACAAGATGTCATCTCAATATTTTGAAGTTATTTTTTTATATGATATAAACAAACTTAACCACATTTCAAGATTGAAGAAAAATACTCAAATCTCATAACGACAATTGCAAATGAAATGGTTGACTCATTTGAGCCAACATCATGACTTCCAACAAAAATAATCACCTCCTCTTTTCATATATATACACATTTCATTCCTTCTACCTTTTTTTTTCTTCCCATTAATGTGGGATAAGCAAATTTAACCACATTTCAAGATTCAAGATTTGATGAATACTCAAATCTCATGGTGTCATGTCATTCTAGTTGGTTTCTCCTTTAATATATATATATATATATATATATATATATATATAGATTAGCGGCCATATCATGCGATACTTATAAGATCTCAACTTATTATTATGATAAACTATTTTATTGGGAGCATGACTATCTATGGTAGTATTATATGTATATCCAGAAATGTGGCAATGCGTACAATATGACTTTTTCTATGTAGTATTCCTATTTGTCACGGTTGCATACAGGGATGTTCCAATCTTTTTGGAAGTTCTGTTACATCCGAAACTTTTGATTACATTGCATAAATGAAATAACATAGAATATATGTTAAGAACAAAAATGGGCTAAACCTAAAACGATTAATAATATGAAACTAAACCTAAACCATTAATGATTTGAACATAAAACCAAACAATTAATGGTCTGAGCCTAAATAATTTCGGCTATAGTTTTACACAGGTCGATAAAAAGACTCTAAACACATGTAAATTTGGACCCCAAAATTTCGAAGGCCCTGTTCAAAATCTCACATTTAACATACTAAGTGACAACCCTGGTTGCATATCTTGCATTTGAAGATAGACATTTGATCCATTAGAAGTTTATGACCTCTAATAAGAAGGATTCTTGAATCCCCGTTAAAAAGATATCGTGTATTTGTTATGATGATGATCATTAAGTTGTTTTAACTACCACAAGAGTACTTCACATAAACATACAGACGTTCAATTATTCAGTAATCCCTTATAGTTTACATTTATGTGAAATAAGGGCTTATCAAATTATGATTTTGGCTTCATCAGCTCCCAAAATCCCATAGAGTCAAGGGAGAATCGAGCCCGTCTTAGTCCGAAAATCCTAGGGCCATTATTTGTTGAAACTATATTTTACGTCAAGCTAAATCTCACGAGTGATTGCAACAAATAAAATACTAAACCACAAGGGTGGTGCCTGATTGGTTTGAGCTTGGCTCCAAAGGTCAAAAGTACAAGAAGGTCCCAGGTTCAAATCCAAGGAGGAATAAAAATCCCCTTTGTGGTCACGGAGGTTCAAATGCGGTGACTCCGGGTTATCTGCAAAGCAGGTGGTCACCCTGAGATTAGTCGGCTCGCATAGTGGGTTGGATATCCGGGTTAATAAAAAAAAAAAAAAAACTAGCATAAATACTCTTTGAAATCTAATTTCAAAATACATGATATTATCATATTAATGTTATAAATCCAGAAATTATGTAGGTTGAAATTGTTACCTTGAGGTCCAATTTATGAAATCATCGATGAACCCAACCTTATTCTTCACGAACAGCATGATCAACATCGCTCAACTCCACCTCGTTTCAATTTTCTCTTGTGAGCGGTTGTGAAACGAGTATCAAACCTCAACTATGAGTATGATAAAAGTAATATGGATCTGAATGATCATTTTTCACAGTTATTAATTACAACTGTTTAAAGCAAACAGTCGATGATTTTTATATGACTTTCAAATCTAAAAATCAATCGAATTGGCAAGTACAAAAGACGATCATAAAATTGCTTATGATACCATGTTAGATCTTGAAATTTATGGAAATAAAAACAAGAGACAAGAGAAAGGAGATGAAATGTGAAAGCGTAACCAAATTTGTTGCTTGTTTACGTCATTTGCTACTATCTAATTTGAGAGACAAATAACTGACTTCAGCTAGCTTAACTTCCACCTAACTTGACTAGACCATGATATTATAATTGCAACAGGCAAATTTTTTGGAATGGGTCACTCAAATACGTTAATTACATCAGTGGTCCCTAATTTAAAATTTTATTACAGATTGGGTCTTTCTCACTGATACTGTTTTAATAAATTCCATTAAGTGAGAGGAATCTTGGTAATACACACAGAGGGAACCCCTCTTCACCCCCATTCTTCGACAACAAGACCCACCTCTCCTCTCCCTTCTATCTTCGCAAAGTGTCACAAACCTTGATTGGCATCTTTACAAGCTTCTGAACCAATGGAGAGGAATCGTTCTCTTATTGGACCAATGAATTGCCCCCTCTTCTTCTTCTTCTTCTTTGCACCCTGTATTATCATCTAATTTCTTTTTGCTGTGCAAATTAAATTATCTTTCATAATTCTGGATGAATGTAAAGCACCATGACACAAACTTGAAACAGAGCATCTACTCGAAGAGGGTACTTCATCGCGTGAATTATCTGTTGGAGTTTCATCACAGGAGCTTAAACTCATTCATTTACAGAACTAATTTTCGATGTTGAACACTTGGTTGAGTCCTAACCCAAAAATCGTATCGAAATCCATTAAATCCCGAATCATCAGCCCCATGCTCTTCAATAGAGAGACGATAGGAGAACGGGGGACATATGGCAACACCCAATTGGTTGTTTTTAAATGGTTTTTTAAGTAATGAGTAAAAAGACAAAAATGCTCTTCAATCAATATAGTTTTTTAAATGAAGTTAGCGAGAGTGACCAATTTGTAATGAAACATAAAATATAAGGACCATCGGTGTAATTAATGCGTTTAAGGGAATCAATCCACCATTTTTGTCAACCACAAGGACCAAAAATGTAATTCACTCATATATGACATAATAATATTTTCTCTTCTATTTATCTACCTCTAATTGACTTGTAAGTTTATTCTTTTTCATATACTTTTTTCACCAATACGTATGTATATAGTGTTAAAATACGAACACTATGACTAACGTATGGTACGATGCTCTTCTGCATTATTTACATAAAAATGGGTCATCTCTTAGTATGTTAAATGTGAGATTTTGAACATGACCTTCGAAATTTTGGGACCCAAATTTACATGTGTTTAACGTCTTTTTATCGACCTATGTAAAACTATAGCCGAAGTTATTTAGGTTCAAACCATTACTTATTTGATTTTAGGTTTAAATCAGTAATGACTTAGGTTTAATTTCATATTGTTAATCGTTTTACGTTTAACCCATTTTTATTCTTAACATATATCATTTGTTATCTCATTTATGCAATGTAATCAAAAGTTTTGAATGTAACATAGTCTCCAAAAAGGTTAGAACGTCCCTGTTATTTTATATACATATAACTATACTAGAAGGGTATTCGCACAATGCAGCGAGATATATCTTGATTTTAATATTTCATTTTATTATTTATCTCAGTTGATGTTATAGTACGCTCTTATATGATTTGGAAAAAAACGATGAAATTTTTATTTTTGAATAAAATATAAATTTAAAAATATCATAAAAATTTGACAAAAATATCGATATTAGTATCAAATTAACTATTTAAAATTCTTATTTTAGTTTTTTTGTGTAATTTTTTAATTATTATTTAATTTATGTTCAATAACGAAGTAATTTATATTTGGTTTAATAATATAATTTTCTTAAGTAATATGCATCAATATACAGTACTTCATGCATAAAAAATGATTTTTAAGATTTTTTGTCAAATGCTTTATAATATAGTATAGATAAACAC
The DNA here is from genome assembly GCF_001531365.2 of Cynara cardunculus var. scolymus. Classification (NCBI taxonomy): domain Eukaryota; kingdom Viridiplantae; phylum Streptophyta; class Magnoliopsida; order Asterales; family Asteraceae; genus Cynara; species Cynara cardunculus. Next base: position 11,746,958 of record NC_037541.1, read on the forward strand.
ATACATAAATGGTTTCTTTACGTTATATTCTTAATAATTAATCAAATAATTTCTTGAAAACTATCGATCATATTAATTATACATGTACAAATTTGTGTGCAAGAAAGCTCATATGCAAATTGCAAATTTGTGTGCAAGAAAGATGAACCCATGTCATCATGATAAACAATTTAAAGGCGTCTTGAAGAACAAAGTCAAATCTTGAAAGGTATTTTGGTAAATTCACACAAATATAGACAATGACCTGCGATAAAGATTCTCCCCCATGGGAGATGCGATCAATGAGAATTATATATAAACATCCAAAACACACCACAACCATATAAACACCATTTAAAAAAGAACCCCAAATATACTCGATGGTGTCTCAAATTTGAACAATTGCCCTCTCTTTCTTCCATCTTTTCAACTTTTTGACTGCAAAAGATCCCACCTTTGATGATCTTCCAACAATGGCAGCGGCCACCGACCTCAGAAGCCCTCTATTACCATCTTCCAATGGCAGCCACCGCTTACAACCAACCGCCGTTGATGCCCGTCCTTCGCAAGTCATCTTGACGGTCAATGATGGGTATTCGCAATCTGGGACACCCACAAATCAAGATTCAATTCGTACGGCCACCATGATGGATATGGAGGATGAATTTATTATAAGAAGACAAGAAAACCCTTATGGGGTCATTGGGTCGGATGGATTTGAAGCTCCTGGGTCAACCACGGTGGATCCATTTAGAAATCAAACACCCAAGATTGAAGGGGTTTATGAATGGGTCAAGATGTTGGTGATTTTGCCTATAGCTTTGGTTCGTCTTGTATTGTTTGGATTGTGTTTGTTGGTTGGGTATATTGCTACAAAATTTGCTTTACATGGTTTGAAAGATAAGCAGAATCCAATGCCAAAATGGAGATGTAGGGTTATGTGGATCACCAGATTCACTGCCAGGGGGATTCTATTTTCATTTGGGTAAGATCAAATCAACCTTTATTTAATCATGTGTGTGTGTGTATATATATATATATATCTATAGAACCTAATTTAGATGAATGAATGTGAAATCTATTGCAAAAAATGCAATTGGGTTAGCTCAAATTGTTGGCCAAAATATGCACTTGGGGGTAGCTTGTATATGATAGCCTAGAGGTCCTGAGTTTGTACCCAAGAATCTCATTGGTTGGGTAGGGAAACAAAGGTTGCTTTATAAGGGGTTGGAAACCTCCTCTATCAAATGCGTTTTTAAAACCGTGAGTCTGGTTGTGGATGAAGCGGACAATATCTGGTATAGTTTCCCCTAGGATGTTACAAATACAAATGGTATTAGAGCCGAGAATTGGACTTGTCTGCCAGCGGATTGTGAGATCTTACATCGGTTGGGAGAGGAACAAAGGTTGCCTTATAAAGGACTAGATAACTCCTCTATCAGACGTGTTTTATAACTGTGAGTCCAGGTATAGATAAAGCAGACAATATCTTGTACGGTTGCCCTGGGATGTTACAAATAGGTTTTGGGTTGCCACCATGATTGCAGTAAATTGGGGGGGGGGGGGGTGTTAAAAGTTTTCACTTCCTGCTTTCATTCATCTTGAGCCTTGAAAACATGGAGATCAAGCAACACCTTAGACTTATATATTCGGAGTTGCAAGGAGTTCATAGATGTTATATAGTCTTAGTACCCATAACCATTTCTCAAAGGTCGATCTTTATGCCGTTTGTAGCTGATTTTGGTCGATATTGATCGTCTTCTTTTGTCTTTTCATGGTGCAGCTACCATTGGATTAATAGAAAGGGGAAACCTGCTCCAAGGGACGTTGCTCCAATTCTTGTATCTAATCATGTATCATATATTGATCCAATCTTCTTTTTCTACGAATTATCTCCAACAATCGTTGCATCAGAGTCCCATGATTCCATGCCCTTTGTTGGAACCATCATTAGAGCTATGCAGGTAAATTCAAGTTATTAAAAGTTCCATGTCATCTTCTTTTTCGATATCTCGACTCTTTTCCCATTTAACTTTTCTTTTCTGTGTTTTGTTTTCAGGTGATATATGTGAATCGTTTCTCACATCAATCACGGAAGCATGCTGTAAATGAAATAAAGGTAACAAGCGTTCGTTCCGTTTCCGTTTGTTTCCCACTTTCCCTATTTCGTTATTCAAAATGTGGTTTTCTAGTTTCGCTTTTAAAGTTACTATAAAGTACCTGTTTTACACACTTGTCTCCCCCGTAAATTATTTTACGGGTAAATAGTAAAATACCCATTTGACCGTTCTTATTTTGGGTCCATGATTCTTTAATTCGTCTTTTATTGAAGGGTATTTCGTTAAATTATGTGTTGAGGGACGTGTTGCCATTATTGTGACCCAAAAGTTTCTTTTTGTACATAACAAGTTAAAGAAAAAATAGTTCAAGAATGGTCGGTTGACGTGTTTTGCTGGTCAAAATACTTTCAAAACGAAAAACTCTTGCATTCTATCGATACGTAAGCAATTTGATACAGATGTGTGCTTTCAAGGATCTCAATGCAGAGAAAGGCCTCTAGCAACAGATTTCCTCGCGTACTTTTGTTTCCCGAGGGAACCACGACCAATGGAAGGCAGCTTATTTCTTTCCAACTTGGTGCATTTCTTCCTGGTTATCCTATACAACCCGTGGTGATCCGCTATCCCCATGTACATTTTGATCAATCATGGTAAGATTGCCTCCTTTTATGCACAGAAAAAAAAAGATTTCTTTTACCGCAAGAAAGGGGTCTTCATGGAAACAACCTGTATACCCCTTGGGGTAGAGGAACGGGGGAAATTGTCCAAAATGGCCAATCAAGCCTCCTCTCTTCACTTTATAGCCACCTTTTCAAGAAATTGACAGAAATAGCCGGAGATTACACAAGCAACACTGATGCAAATTGCATAATCCACTTTTTCCATTAAAATAATCAGAAAAATTTGGCATTAAACAAGTTGATGTAGATATGCCACCTAGACATTACACGACTAGCACTTATGCAACTTGCTTAATGTCTAATTTAACCACAAGGGTGGTGCCTGATTGGTTTGAGCTTGGCTCCAAAGGTCAAAAGTACCAGGAGGTCCCAGGTTCAAATCCAAGGAGGAACAAAAATCCCCTTGTGGCCACAGAGGTTCAAATGCGATGACTCCGGGCTATCTGCAAAGCAGGTGGTCGCCCTGGGATTAGTCGGCTTGCATAGCGGGTTGGATATCCAGGTTAATCAAAAAAAAAAAAAATTCTGATTATTTTATTGGAAAAAGTGGGTTATGCAAGTTGCGTAAGTGCGCTCCTTTCGTAGTCTCCAACTATTCCGGTCATAATGTTGGAAAGGTGGCTATAAAGTGAAGAGGGGAGGCCTGATTGGCTATTTTGGACAATACCCTCTTGGGGTAGACAAATTGTTTCCATTAGACCAAAATAGCCGGAGATTACGTAAGTAGCACTAATGCAACTTTTGTAATCCACTTTTTCCAATATAATAATCAGAAAAATTAGACATTACACAAGTTGCCTATAGACATGTCACCTAGACGTTACACGAGTAGCACTTAACAACTTGCATAATGTCTAATTTTTCTGATTATTTTATTGGAAAAAGTGGGTTATGCAAGTTGCGTAAGCGCTACTTGCGTAATTTCCGACTATTTTCGGTCACAATGTTCGAAAGGTTCGTAAAGTGAAGAGGGGAGGCCTGATTGGCTATTTTGGACAATTCCCAATGAATGGTTCGCGTACATTTTACCCTCCTTGGAGCCTACACTTGTGGGATTTACTGGGTTCGTTTGGTTTTGGTTTTATGATTTTTAATGGTGCATCACATGGCTATAGGGGTCATATTACTGTTGCGATGCTCATGTTTAGAATGTTCATGCAATTCCACAATTTCATCGAGGTATGCTTCCTAGTAACTGATTTATGATTGTTCAATTTTATAAAAAAAAACGCAGATTTATTGACCTCTAATTCCCGATATGAAGTTATTTCAAAAGAATTGATATTGTTTTGTTTCAAATAAATCAGGTCGAATATCTTCCCGTTATGGCACCCTCACAACATCACAAAGAAAGTGCAGCTCGTTTTGCCGAGAGGGTGAGTTTATCTCTTCTAGTATAACTCATCAATATCACAAGGATTCATATTGTTGTAGTTGATCACTTTGGGTCATGAACTTTTTTGGTTTGGTTGGGTTAAAAAGATTTGGAATCGGTTTAGTTTGTTGTTCGTGTCCAAAACTAAAGCGAATCATATCTTTTACACCTCGTTCATACTTGCAAGATGTTGAAACTAGTCACAGAGAATGGTCATTAGCCGTGATTGCTCACACTTTGCACAAGTCAGCGGTCTTCACGGAAATAGACACTCTACCCTTTTGGCTAGAGGACGTGTCTCCATTCATCCATCCCGAGACCCTATTTTTGAGTGGGATATACTGTGTTCGTTTGGTAACGGGATTTTTTGGGGGGTGGGTGGGTGGTTGGTATGTTTAGTGAAAGTTGAGTGTTTACATCTTTAACTAATAGTATTTATGTTTGTGCAGACTGGGAGAGCCATGGCTTCTGCTCTCAATGTTGTACAAACATGTCATTCTTTTGCAGATTATGCGCTTCTTTCAAAAGCTTCCAACGCTGGACAGGTATATATATATATATATAATGTTTCGTTTTATTTTTTCTTTGTCTCAGTTGATGTTATAATACGGTTTTATGTGGTTTTGAGAAAGCGATAATGTTTTTATTTTTGAATAAAATATAAATATGAAGATATCATAAAAAAATGAAAAAATATATTGGTATCATTATCAAACTAACTATTTAAAATTTCTTCTTTTTTGTGTATTTCTTTAATTCATTTTTTTTTATTTTTGGTTTAATAATATAATTTTTTATAAAGATAATAATYAAGTATTTTGTTAGAAGTCAATCACTATCCTAATTGTATTTTAGATTTTTTATATTTAAAATGAGATGTTTATCATCTATTTGATTGTGTTTATCTGCAGTTAGTTACACAAATTCAAACATGAAGCTTTAATAAGTTGTACTTACATATAATTTACTTGTAATCTTGAATTTTAAGTAATATGCATTAATAAATGGTACTTCATGCATGAAAAATGGTTTTTAAGAGTTTTTGTCAAATGCTTTATAGTATAGCATAGATATGTATATATCTAATTTATTGAGTTATCACTACAGAATCAATGCTACTGATTTCGTTGTCGGTTTGAAGGGTATTTTGGTCATTTCACAAATAGTATAACACTTTCTTAAACCCATGTGTTTAATAAAACATTGCGATTTTCATAGCACGGAGGTGTTACAATTTTCTTGTCATTTATATATGCAGTGTGGGTGGTTTAGCTTGTGAGTTAGAAATGACCAGAAGACACAAAATTCATGAATTTTGTCTTGTTAGTCAAGTTATGAACACTCCGTATTTTAAAGTGTTGACGATATTTCGTTCTTTTTGCAGAAAAGCTTGTCGCCCTTTATGGTTGAAATGACAAAAATTCAAAAGGTGAGTTCGTAGTATAGTTTTTTTCCTGTTAGAAAATGGAACCTACCTTGTGTCGTGTGAAAATTGCAACATATGAGCACAGAGACATAGTTTCAATCGAAGTGGTTAGCTATCGACCAATTCTCTTGATACCCTTCAAACCATCATTAACAATCTTGTGGATTAAAAGAGATATAATCAAGAATTCGTAATGATGAAGTTAGTAGGTAGCTTTAGCCCGAAAATTTGCCAAAAATGGGAAAAGTTACAATTTCTATGGGATGTCTCAACGTGGAAGTGGTTGAAATTTCATGGAGGCAAAAAGAGTTAACCAAACCAGATAAACCCAGTAAATCTCACATAGAGGTACGGTCTTTTTTTTGGGGGGGGGGGAGATAGTTCTAATCCCTCCGCCCTAAATAATGTCCACATTTTTAATTTAGTTTGTCCCAAAATAAGTGTTTACTTGGGTTGTGGCGAACCGGTTAAGGCAACCTCAGGGGGGATGTAGTGGAAATCTCATCTTCCCGAGTTCAAAGGTAGACGCTGCGAAAGCCCTTGTGGCCACAGAGGTTCACCTGCTATAACTCCAGGCTATTCGTGGTCGCCTGAGGGATTAGTCGGTGTGTGTAAGCTGGCCCAGAAACCCACGGTTACCAAAAAATATAAAAGTTAAGTGTCCACTTCCAAAAGTAAGTGTCTGCTTTCCAATTGTGCCCTTATTGAGAGATGGAGAAATTCGTCACTCTCTTTATTATTAAAGGTTAAAATTGTCATTTAGTTAATTAAAAAGTGTAATAATTACACATTTGTAAAACTATGTGCTTTTTTCATAGCGGGAATTTATTTTGTGTTCCCAGTTATGCCATTTGACTTCTGCAGAAGCTGTTGACCTCTTGGATAGATTTCTTGCGATGAATCCTGATATCAGGTATATTGCTATAAGTAATAAAATCATCGTTTTCAGTTTATTTATATATTGTAATTCGATGATTTTAGCATAAGATTTTTGCATTTTTGGTTTTATTGAGTTCTTGAATTGAAGTCATTTAGGGCCTGGTGGTTTTTTCAAAATTACCTCTTAATGCCTCTGAAGTCTGATTCGTTCAGACGTTTGGGTATTAAGAGCGTTTGTTTTATTTCTAAATGTTCTCTGAAAATTTTAGTGGTAGCGTATCCCTTAATACCTCTTAATCCTAATCCGCCTTCTATCAAATGGTTCGTATTTTTGGGGCCGGAAGAGATTTGTTAGCAAAAACTATTTATTTTTTATACTTCTGTAAAAAACTATTTATCTTTTATATTTTTGCACTAGCTTGACCGATTAAGATTTCAAAGTTCAGAAGTAAAAATAAACAATTTTACTGATGCAGATTTTAGACTTCAGGACCACCTCTTATAAATCAGAAATGAAATCAAACTTCAGACTTCAGCACCTCTTAAAAAACAAACACCACCTTAATTTGCAAAAGGGGCAGTTAGGTGGGAGTCCTCCATCTGTCCCATAGAAATTTATATCTCTTTCCATTTGGAGTAACATTTCCACTCTTGGAAAGTTTTATGTTGGAATTACATACTTGGAAAGTTTTCTAGTTAAATTTACCTATTTGTCTGTTGTCACCTTCGCTTTTGTGGGTCCCATCACCATGACGTCAAGTAAACGGGACCCACAAAATGAAAAGATAACCCGAAACAAATAGACCCTTGTATTTCTTTAGGTAATTGTTATGGAATACAAGAAATCTTTATATCAACTACTTGCATTTTGTTTGCAGTGGATGTGTTAAAATACATGATTTCATGAGGGTTTTGAGATTGAAGCCTTCTACCCTTTCTGAACAGGTAAGGAAAATAATTCCAATTTCTTTATAACCATCACCCTCTTTTTTACATAGGCGAAGGATCGTGTGAGAAGGAGAGTTAAGGTGCGAAGCATGAGAAGGGATCTGGACCCTTGATCACCTTTAATCTCAAATCCACCCATTAATAACGCTTGATACAGGGATTGATCCTGTGCATCTTATCTTGGTGTATCTCATCTTAATGTGCATCCAAGGATGGAGATCCCTTCTTACACTTTTCACCTTAACTCTCCTTCTCACCGGATCCCAACCCTTGTTATATATATATATATATATATATATATATATAGAGAGAGAGAGAGAGAGAGAGAGAGAGAGAGAGAGAGAGAGAGAGAGAGAGAGAGAAAGAGATCCTCAGGTTCATGGGAAAACCACAAAATAAATGGAAAATCGAGGAACACCTTAATAATCATTCATTTGTACGGTATATGCACATGTGCATAAAAGTAACTGAAAATGTTTTCTGTTCCTATGCACATGTGCGTACCATACACAGATGAATGGTTATTAAGGTGTTCCTCAGTTTTCCATTTCTTAATGATTTTTCTTTGAATCTTATCCTCTATATATATATGTAATGTCAAATTTGTGCTTAAGAAAACTATAGTTATAAATTAATTTTTATTTTTCTACAAATTTGTAACTTTTCTTTATGTATTTGTAATATTTATCATACCATTTGATGCAATTCTTGATTTTTCCTCAAAAAATCAACACTTTTATCAAATTTTAAAATTGATAGTAGTTTCTTTAACACATAAAGTTCAAACCAGACGATAAATATAGTATTAAAATTTAAAAATATTTTATTTTCTTCTTCTTCCTGATTTTTTAAGTTTTCTTCATTGTGACAGATTTTTGGATTCATTGATGTCGACAAGAACGGAGTTATAACCTTCAAAGAGGTAACCATGATGCAAAAATCTTCCTTTATCGTTCTGTGGGTCTTGTTTTCGTTCATCCTAAATCACAAAATAAGGGACCCACCAAAGAGACGGAATCTTATAGCGCATACTTTCCGGGTCCCATTCTCTTTTGGAAAGTGGACGATACCTTTGGCGGGTCCCATTCCATTCGACTTATTGGGATCGACCCTAGTGGGTCCCGTTTGTTATAGGGTTATAGTTTTCTTGATATGGTCTATGCTCCGATTTCTATTTATACCGACACATCATCTGTCCCCAAACTCCTGTTCCTTGTCCCATCAATCAACTCCTGACACATCATTACTTTATTTAGTTTATCTTTTTATTCTCTCTCTTCGATAAAGTGATGATGTGTCAAAGATTGATTTGTGGACATGAAGGAGACAAAAATTCAAGTACATGTGATTTGTATTCCATCGGGACCTACTAAACGTAGTGAATCTTGTCGGGCATTCTTTGCGGGCCTCATTCTTTCCCTAGAAGAAACTTTGTGGGAATTCTTTCTTCGTTTTCCTCACTATGCAAAGCCGGAGGTCTTCAAGAAAACAATTGCTCTACTTTTTGGTGTGGAGGTCAGGTTTTCATACATCTCACCGCCACCCACTTTCGGGTGAGATACACTGGGTTTGTTTGGTGTGGTTTGCTTTAGTCGGATACTCGGATTATGTTATGGGTTATCGTCTTCGTTTATATTCATCGTCACATGGAAATCGGACCACACAATGAAGCTGCAATTGCATTTTTTTTTATGGGTTCCATTTCTTTCTCACCATAAACCTTTCTTTTTTGTTTGGACAATGTATGCAGTTTTTGGTAGGATCGGCTCACATCCTGAAGCTGCCCGTATTCCGGCGAGCATGTGAAATGGCCTTTACTCAAAGTGACGAAAATAAAGATCATTACATTTCGATACAAGAAGTAATAATATATATAATTTTTTATGTTTTTTATAAGTTCTTTTTTCCGTTTGGTTCGTTTTCTGAAGTGTCTACTGCTTAAACTTGCTTTGATTTTCATCTGCCAGTTTGGAGGTTCCGCCAGCCCCGCCATTCCCAACTTGAGCACGAGCGAGGTCAGTTATCCGTTCTTTCTGTAACCAAATGAACCTAGTAAATCCCATACCGACATAGGGTCTGAGGAGGGTAAAATGTACGCAGTAGTTTCCCGTACCTCAAGGGATAGAGAGGTTGTTGTCAACGATCTATAAACGAACCCACACTACACCAAAGTCGGCTTTATAAGATGCCATCTAATAGACTGCTTTATATGACTTAAATTTGTAGGACCAAATAATTATGTCCCCTATATAAAAGTGTTACAATAAGTTGATAAGACATTTTTGGGCGTCTTAACAAGTTCTTTAGGAAACATTTTTCAAATTCAACAGTGTCCTAAAAACTTGTTAGGATATTGAAAAACGTCCTATCAGCTTATTGTGCAACATGTTATCTAGGACACATAACTAAACTTTACTCTTATAAAGCAGTCAGTTTGGACATTTACACATATTTGGCATCCTATAAAGCCAAATTTTGTTATAGTGCCACTAAAAACCTTGTGGGGTAGGCTTAATTGGCAATAAGGTTTTGGGGCTTTGGGGATTTTTCTCAGAGGTCACTGGTTCGAGTCCTGCAAGTCCCCTCGGATTAGTAGAGGTGCGCGCAAGCTAGCCTGGACACCCATGGTTAACAAAAAGATAAAAAAAACCCTACACTGAAGTAGGGTATGAGGAGGGTAAAGTATATGCAACCGTTTCCTTTGTCCCAAGGGGTAGAGAGACTGTTATCGACAATCCATTCCTTAGAAATTCAAAACCGTAAGAACGGTTCTTTTTTGTTTCGAACAGATGCACACACTCTTCAATCTATTCGACACCGATGGTGACGGTAAAATCAGCAAAGATGATTTCATGACATGCTTAAGAAGAAACCCATTGCTCATTGCACTGTTCTTGCATCATTTCATTGATAAAGATTTGACTGCGGAAACAGGTTCGGATGAAATTGTTTGACGGGTTTGGATCAAAAGTTTTCGTTTTTTTTTGCTTGGTTTTATATAGTTGTGCCCTTTTCCAGCGGTAAGAATCGAATCCGGGGTAATGTATAACTTTTAATGCATAACGTACAAGTTGTTATAGCGCTGGAAAAGGAATTATTTGATGGGTATTTTTTGGTTTTTAGGGGGGGGAGGAGGGATTGAAATTGATTTCTCTTTGTGGGTATATTTTGGTTGTGAAATATGTACCAATGAATTTTGTTTTACTTTGACTTTGACTTTTTTGATCAACACAAATATAGTAAGAAAAGAATGATTCTTGTTATGTTGTTTTTTTTTGTTTTGGTTTCTATTTTGGGGAATTTGTTTTTTATGATGCGACGGGCGTGTCGTTTTTATGCAATTATGTATGTGTTCTGGTTAAACTGTTGAACATAATGACTCGAAATCTTGAATGGCGATTCAAGAACTTATTTGTTAGATTGTAAGGTGTGATCGGACAAATCTTGCTTTTCGCCAATTGGGTCTTTTAGGGTTTCATCGATTTTATCTGTTTGCGATCAATTTACTGCAAAGATTTCACTGAATATAACATTTGATTTGATATACAGTTTTTTAGTTGATAATGTTTGCCTGAGGAAAGTTCTCTTATAAACTCAAAATTGATTAGGAACTGAATCATAAGGGTGGTGCCTGATTGGTTTGAGCTTGACTCTAAAGGTCAAAAGTACCAAGAGGTCTCGGGTTCAAATCCAAGGAGGAATAAAAATCCTCTTGTGGCCACAGAGGTTCAAATGCGGTGATTCCGAGCTATCTGCAAAGCAGATGACTCCGAGTTATTTTACGGGTTATCATCTTCGTTTATATCTCTGGGATTAGTCGGCTCGCATAGCGGGTTGGATATCCAGGTTAATCAAATTTTTTTTTATTAGGAACTGTCCATGAAGTGTGACGTGTTCTTCTTTAGAATGAATATTTATAATGAATAATATATTTGTGACGAATTTGGAAGTGTTATTCACACAAATTCATGATGAATATGGATGTGTTATTTGTCATAGATCATACATTCATGGTGAATATGTTACGACATTTGTGATGAATTACACACCTATATTCATATTGAATATTCATATTGAATATTCATATTAATAAATTACCTTTTATTAATCGGTTATTATAAAACTATTGTTCTTAACATGTTCGAATATCTATACTATATTATAAAACATTTGACAAAAACTCTTAAAAACCATCTTTTATACATGAAGTACTTTTTATTGATGCATATTATTTAAAATTCAAAATTACGAGTAAATTTTGCATATGTACAACTTATTAAGCTCCATATTTGAATTCGTGTAACTAACTGGAGATAAATATAATCAAATACATGATAAAATTCTCATTTTAAATATATCTAAACTATAATTAGCATACTTATTGAGTTCTAACAGAATACTTAGTTATTATCCTTATAAAAAATATATTATTAAACTAAAAACAAATTACTTCGCCATTAAATATAAATTAAATTATAATAAAAAATTGAATCAGAGAAATTACACAAAAAAGAACTTTTATATATATTTTTAGTTTTTATGATATCGTTAAATTTATATTTTTAAAAAACATTATTGTTTGATTAAAACCACATAAATCCATATCATAATATCGACAGAGACCAAAAAATAAAACGAAACATTAAAATCGAGATATATCTTGTTGTATTGTATGAATACCCTTCTAGTTATTACAAACAAATCTTACGAAATCATATGAAATACCAACTACCTCTGTAGAATTTCTATATCTAATGATCGTGGGATTTCAATTATGAGCTTTCATTTAAACCAAACACAGGATTTGAGTGGAATCCAATTCCAAATCGCACCAAATCCCGCACACCAAATGAGACTTTATTTGTTGATCATAAAGTGTGGTTGAACAAGCCATGCCTTTTTCCAATCGGCTTTTAAGATTTCATCGATTTTATCTATTGAATTTTGTTTTCAATCAATTTACTGCTAAAAATGATTTGAAAAAATCTGGTTTGCTCAAAATTTGGTTTTTGGTACCTAAAAACAAACTATTTATACTGATGCTTCCTAAATATTCAATTTCATAACACTCAGGGTTCCTAAAGTTGACACCCTCAATTAGTACCATTATACGAGACAAACCAATGTTTGGCCAAATTATAGGTACAAAAAGTGTAATTTACTCTAAAATTAAATGTGATTCACATGTTTTATAAAAAGTTTGTTTATTAAAAAATATTTTATATATCCAATCATAAATCAGATTTCGGTACATTATTAAATTAAAATCTTGATATTTATTTTAAATAACTACTTAATTGACAAAATGATTTTTGCATTCTTTAAAAAATTTACCCGTTATAACATTAGGTAACCTTTTAAATTAAATTTACCCATTATACCAGGTTTCTTTGCCACCTCATCGTCCACGTAGGCTGTTCACATGTACGATAGTGCTGACATGACATTTCTTATTATAGCATTATACTTTCAAAATCATTTTATTATAACATCATCAATTTCTATTATAGTAAGTAATTTTAACAATATGGTGTCCTCACCATCCTCTCTCCTCTTGTCTCTATTGGCCTCTCATCATCTCCACCCCTCTCTTTCTCCCAAAGGCCAACCTCTTTTACATAATTGGTGATTTCTCTCTCAACTCTGTACTTGATCATATCAACAGACTGAATTTCATGTAAAAGCAGTGTGTCAATAATTCCATTACACTTGGAAGAATATACATTCATTATTGTTAGACGAATGTGAATATGATGGTTTTTTTTTCTTGAAAAGATGTTTCACTTGTTTAGTTTTTGGCATTACAAAGTAAGCCATGAAATTTACGATGAACGAATTGGTTTTTATGAATACTTTTATTCGTGAAATAGTGATCTTTTGTAAACATGTTTAATTTATGATATTTATAATTCTTAGTAAACATATTTGATTAAATTTATAATGTTTAAATGATAAAAGTATTAAAATTAAAAGTACAATGTTGTAATAGAAATTAGTGATCTTATAATAAAGTAATTTTGAAAGTATAATGTTATAATAAGAAATATCACGTCAGCACTATCGTACATGTGGACAGCCTACATGGACGATGAGGTGACAAAGAAACCTGATATAATGAGTTGGCATCATGTTATCAATGCAGGATAGCCAATTTTAACCACAATTTAATACTTAGAATTCTCAATCCACATTGTGACATACTATTTCTCTTGGGTTGTTACCATCTAACAAAGGAGATAACACCCACACTCTTCACGCCATGAAGATCACACACTCTTAGGTTAGAATCACAAGGGTAGTGCCTGATTGGTTTGAGCTTGGCTCCAAAGGTCAAAAGTACCAGGAGGTCCCAAGTTCAAATCCAAAGAGAAATAAAAATCCCCTTGTGGCCACGGAGGTTCAAATACGGTGACTCCAGGCTATCTGCAAAGCAGGTGGTCGCTCTGTGATTAGTCGGCTCACATAGCGGGTTGGATATACAGGTTAATTAAAAAAAACGAGTTATTACTTCGAATATAGCCTCAAAGGAACCGCTAATAACCTCCTTAGGTACGTTCCCAAAATACATCCCCAAGCCACCACTTGTGCAAAAATTGAGAACGGGGAAACAGTGGGTTACATGACTTGGCCCATGGCTAAAGTTGTGGCACAACCTACGCACGCCACTGTTTCACGTGCACAACCTGCTCAAACATTTCCAGCTTCCTCCTCCAATTTTGAGCAAACCATATGAACCAACGACGTAATTCACTCTTTTAATAAAATTGCCTAATGATAAAGTTTATGAATGTTCGTCAATAATCATAACGGCAAAATGTATCAATAATATAATAAAGTTTGTTCATGGTATTTATTGTAACGTATATTATTTTCTCAGTTAATTAAACAAAGATTCAAAAATTTATATTTATACACATTTAATGATGTGAATATCCATTTATGAAAGGATTATGAGAAGGTTAAGACGAAAATAACGATAAATTGACATTCACGTCATCGGTAATATCAACAAATGTTAAGATATAAGTAGGTTATGGTTGAAGTGCATAAACATTAAGGGGCCGTTTACCCAATTGCTTACCCGGTAAACGTTTACCCATAGAAGTCAACACTAAAATTTATTTTGATGCGTAAGATTTTAATATATATCAAAACCTATCGAATGCAACAATTTACTGGCGCTTACATGGGTAAGAGTCGTCATCATCACTTAGCGGGTAAGACTCTCCATCCTTCTCATCACTCTTACCCTGTAAGATTCTTGGCTCTTCTCATGTTTATCCGATGAGAAAATTTATCCGGTAAGCACTTACCAAGTAAGTGTTTAGTAAACGGCCCCTAAGATATTTGGAACTTTATTACGTTAAATATGAAATTTTGAAACTTTGTTACATTGATTGAGAAAAAAGTCTTTATTATACCAAATAGGAATCATGCAAAACTTAAGTTTTTATTTTTCTTGTCATAACGAAGTTAGATAATCTGATAAGACTAAAAAAATTAGGGGTGTTCATCCAAAACCATCAAATAGCCCACACCGCATCGCACAACGCGGTTTAGAACTTTTGCGGCAAGGTTTGCGGTTTGCATTTTTACCAAACCGTACTACGCGGTGCGGTTTGTGGTTTGAGTTATCAGACCGCGGTCAATATGGTAATTGACAATATTGATAAATTAGTTGGACAAACGCACATATTTTGTACATTTTTTAATTTTATATAACACACACACATAAATATATATATATATATATATATATATATGTTGAATATTTTATTATTTATGTAACATTTTTGGACTTTTAGTTTGATCCAATATGACAATTGATAATATTAATAAATTAGTTGGACACGTCACAACTCACACGTCGAAGTTTATTTATTTTTTACTTTTTAGACTATTTTTAGGACCAAATGTAGTATATACATAAATATTGTAGTATTCTCTATAAAAATTGTAGTGATCTAACACTTCTACTCTTACAATCCTTAATCTTTAAAGACAATCTACTATCACAACTCTTAATACAAATATGAAATTACGTCAAAATGATAACGGTTCCATGTATGTTCAAAGTGGCGGGCTGAGGGTTGTAAGAGTAGAAGTGTTTGAATCACTACAATTTTATAGAGAATACTACAAAATTTATAAATATATTATTTGGTCATAAAAAGACAAAATACCAATGAAAATCTCCCCTGATGTCTCGTCACATCGTAATTGATGTGTCAAATCGTTGCGTCATAACTTGTCTTCACTATAAGACAAAATAGAGGTCAAAAACTGTAACACCCTACTTGAAACACCCTACTTGAAACACCCTAAAAAAATATTCAACGATTTAAAAGGTAGATCATCCAACAAATGGGAGAAGTAAAGCGTTTACAAAGCAAAAATGAGACGATAATTAACAACCTAATAATCTAAACATTTCTATGCCTAGATTAGGAACGGGTGTCTCTACCGTCTCCAACAAAACGAAATTTAACCAAAATAGCAACGCTCGGACCATTAAGTGCTCTGATCCCAAAAATGACCTTTACCAACGACCAACTTCTCAACCCTTCGATACCCCACCGCTAAAAGAACTTGTTAAGCAAC
>NC_037541.1:11763745-11770078 GCF_001531365.2 Cynara cardunculus var. scolymus
GACAGAAGAGTTGCTCCTACTCCAAGAGGCAACAACAGAGGTGCGTCAAAGGAAAGGAAATKGCGTAGTCTTCCTGGCTCGGTTACGACAGCGCGGCTGGAGACACGGAGACAGCCGTGTGCAGGGGCTAAGGAACAGCCTCTCGCGCAGACCACTCGAAAACATCAGATGTGTAGATCCCACGGTGACTGCAGCAGTGGGTGCGCGGGATTCAACGACGCGCAGTCCTTGTGAGCAGCTCGCCTGAGAACGGCAGCAACGGAGACTCGGGAACAGCCCCTGTGTGCAGGTCGGAAAAGAGCAGCGGCTGTATGCAGATGCACGGGGCAACACTGTGCGCTGATCGGAATGTGCAGGTCGGAAAGGAAGTAGCGGCTGTGTGCAGAAGGCGAGATGGCAACCGTGAGAAGATCGGAGTGGAGTACGGTTCACAGAAGCTAAGAGGAAAGTCGTGGCCGGAGCAAGGCAGTCGGCGCCGGTAGCTGAAATTTTACCAAGAAGAGTCTAATTCAAAAATGGAGGTGAGATCCCTTTTTCTCACTTTTTCCTTCGATCGACAGTCCCCTAGGAGTTCCTCTATCCCTCCCAACTACTCTCTGCCACAAGGACTCCCTTTTCCCCAAAAATGTCCTTCCATCAACCCCCTCCCAAGGTAAAGTTAACAGGCATGGACCCTAAAACAAAAAGGAAACTTTCCAAGGGAAGTGACTAATGGTTCGGGGCCATGCACAGGAGGTAACACCCCCCCCACCCCACCCACCCCACATTCTTCTTTAAACTCCGAACCCAGACAAAAACAATTTAACCCAAAACAAAAGAATCTCTGCCTATGATTGAAGGACTAGTTACAAAAAAAAAAAACAATTTATTAAAATTCTACTATACAACACGCATATAAAAAAATACATAAAAAAATAAGGAAGGACGCATACCTTGCAAAAATTTGGGATGAGAGAAATCCAGATGTGAAAGGAATGGAGAATGAGGAAGGAGAAGAAAATTTCAAGGTGTTACAACTCTCCCCATCTTGAATTTTATTTCGTCATCGAAATTAGAGTTCACGCGAATAGGTGGGGGTAGCGTCTCTTCAAGTCCTCTTCCGCTTACCATGTCACGTTTGACCCTCGATGATGCTTCCATTTTACCTTGACCATGACAACTTCTCTGTGCCTCAACACCTTGATCTTGCTTTTCAAGATGGCTTCCGGTTCTTCCACGCATCGATTGTTTTCATCAACACGAATTTCCGAAAGTGGTATCACACTTTCTTCTTCCGCCAAGCACTTACGAAGGTAACAAACATGAAATGTGTCATGGATACTGGCCATTTCTGGGGGTAGCTCTAATTTATAAGCTTCGATCCCCACCCTAGCCAAAACTTTAAACGGTCCGAGAAAACGGGGACTGAGTTTCCCGCGCTTTCCAAAACGGATGACACCTTTCCATGGAGATACTTTTAGCATAACACGGTCGCCCACTTGGAATTCTATAGGTCGGCTCCTCTTATCCGCGTAACTCTTTTGTCGATCATGGGCTGCCTTTAAGCGCTCCTGTATGCACCGCACCTTTTCGGTCGTTTCCTGCATGATTTCGGGACCGGCGAATTGTTTCTCACCTGCTTCTAACCAACATACCGGAGTCCTACATTTTCGTCCGTACAAGGCCTCAAAAGGTGTCATCCCTATACTGGAATGGTAACTATTGTTGTAGGCGAACTCTACAAGGGGTAGGTGAGAGTCCCAATTCCCGCCAAAGCCGATAACACATGATCTAAGCATGTCTTTGAGGGTTTGAATGTTCCGCTCGCTCTGACCATCGGTTTGAGGATGGTAAGCTGTACTCGGCTTCACCCTCGTGCCCAACTCTTTCTGCAAGCTGCCCCAGAAATGGAAGGTGAATCGGCTATCTCGATCTGACACTATGGACAACGGTATACCGTGCCGTGAGACTACTTCATCAATGTATAACTTGGCAAGCTTGTCCATTGACGATGACTCGCGCATAGCCAAGAAGTGAGTGCTCTTTGTCAGCCGATCAACCACTACCCATATTGTATCATGACCCCTTAAGGTCTTCGGCAGTTTGGTTACGAAGTCCATTGTAATGTGCTCCCACTTCCACTCGGGGATCTCCAGGGATTGAAGGCTACCATAAGGTCGTTGGTGTTCCGCTTTCACTTGTAAACAAGTCACGCACCTCTCTACGTAACGAGCCACATCCAATTTCATGACAGGCCACCAATACGTCAATTTCAAGTCCCGATACATCTTGCTACTACCCGGATGAATTGAGTATTTAGACTTGTGCGCATCTTCTAGCAGCAGTTCACGATTGCCTCCAATCTTGGGTACCCATATACGCCCTCGAAATAACTTCAAGCAACGACCATCCTCTGTCAACAGTAAGCGTTGTCTTAACATTACTTCGCTCTTGAGGTTTTCTTCTAGAAGTGCCTCAGATTGCGCCACTTTAATCCGATCGATCAGACTGAACACTAAATCGATTCTGGTAAGTACAACTTTCGTCCCTCTACCGTACTCTTTTCGACTTAAGGCATCCGCCACCACATTTGTTTTTCCGAGATGGTAAAGTAATTCACAATCATAGTCTTTGAGCAGCTCGAGCCAACGCCGTTGTCTCATGTTTAATTCCTTCTGATCGAAAATGTACTTCAAACTCTTGTGATCAGTGAAGAGCGTGCACTTGGTACCATAAAGGTAATGTCGCCAAAGTTTTAAGGCGAACACCACCGCTGCCAACTCCAAATCATGGGTGGGATAGTTCCTCTCGTGATCTTTGAGTTGTCTTGATGCGTAGGCAATCACCTTTCCCCTTTGCATCAAGACGCAACCCAATCCCATTTTCGAAGCGTCGCTATAAACTACGAAGTCTTCGGACCCCTTTGGCAAGAAGAGAATTGGTACTTCACATAATTTCTTCTGGAGGGTTCTGAAGGCATGCTTTTGTCTCTCAGTCCAGAGAAACTTCACATTTTTCCTAGTCAAAGTTGTTAAGGAAGAAGCGACCTTGGATAAATCTTGGATAAATCTTCTGTAGGAACCCGCCAAGCCCAAGAAACTTCGGATTTCGGATGGGCTCTTTGGTGGTTCCCAATTCATCATCGCCTCGATCTTGGATGGGTCCACCTTCACCCCGTCTCGAGTGACTACGTGACCCAAGAATTGAACCTCTTCCAACCAAAAGTCACATTTGGAGAATTTTGCATACAACTTCTCCTTCCTTAACATCTCGAGGACCTCCCGAAGATGTTGCTCATGATCCGACTCATTATTGGAAAAAATGAGAATGTCGTCAATGAACACTATTATTGACTTGTCGAGGAATGGTCGGCACACTCGGTTCATCAAATCCATGAATACCGTCGGCGCATTCGTCAATCCGAAAGGCATGACCAAGAATTCATAGTGTCCATAACGCGTTCTAAAAGCTGTCTTTGCCACATCATCTTCTTTCACACGTACCTGGTGATATCCCGAACGAAGATCGATATTTGAGAAGCAACAGGCTCCCTGAAGTTGGTCGAAAAGGTCGTCGATCCTAGGAAGAGGATATTTGGTTTACGGTTGCTTTATTGAGTTCTCGATAGTCAATACACATTCTCATGGTGTCGTCCTTCTTCTTTACAAATAAGACTGGAGCCCCCCAAGGTGACGAACTCGGTCTAATGAATCCTTTCTCAAGAAGGTCTTTCAGTTGAGACATCAACTCTTGCATCTCGGAAGGAGCTAATCGGTAAGGGGCCCTAGCAAGTGGAGCGGTTCCCGGTACAAGATCGATTTGGAACTCCACTTATCTAACGGGTGGTAAACTGGGTAAGTCTTCAGGAAATACGTCAACAAACTCGTTGACCACTTTCACATCCTCAAACTTCCTTTTTTCTAGCTTGGCATCCAACACGTACGCAAAGAATGAGGGACATCCCTTAGCTAAGCATTTGCGCGCCTTCGTCATTGATAGGAGTTCTACGTCTCCCTTCCTTCTTTCCCCATATACTAGCACTACGTCCCTGTCCGGTAAAGGAATTCGAATCAATTTCTTAGCACATAAGATTTCCGCTTGGTTATTTACTAACCAGTTCATTCCAATTATGATGTCAAATCCGCCGATAGTCATGGGTATAAGGTCCACCCGAAATTCCTTTCCCTCAATTCTCAACACGCAACTCCTAACAACCTCTCGCACCAGAACCCTACTACCATTTGCTAATTCAATGATCAAGGCATCTTCTAGAGTACTAGGGAGCGTATGCAAGAGTTGGTAGAATGTAGTAGACACAAAAGAATAAGAAGCACCTGAATCGAAAAGTACATGAGCAGGTATGGAGTCATCGAGGAACGTACCCGACACTACATCCGACGATGCCTTGGCTTCCTCTGCATTCATCTGAAAGGCTCGGCCGGTTGTTCTCGGGTACCCTCTTTCCTCCCCTAGCCCCATCCGCCTTCGTCTTCGGACAGTCATTCTTGAAGTGACCCGACTCTCCGCATCCAAAACAGATGGGCCCTTTGATAGGACATTCATTCCGCGTGTGGCATGGCTTCCCACATTTAAAACATTTTGCAGGAGTAGGGTTGGTGGTGCATGGGTCGTGGTGTTTAGTGCGACATTTGGAGCACCACCTAGCTTCTTGTCTAGGGTAAACTCCCCGATTGCTGTTGTTAGGATGACTTGGTCTCTTGGAAGGTGCGTAATGATTTTCCCACTTCCTTTTCTCACCACTCACCACTTTCTCTTCTCGTCCTTTGGCATAAACCGTTTCCATGACTTTCGTCTCTTCAATTGCCTCCCTAAGGGTGGAGGCCCTGGAGTTCCTAACCATAACCATCATGTCTGCGGGCAATCCCTTGAGATAAGCTTTCATTTTTTCTTTTTCCGTTGAGGCCACATGTCCCACTAAATTCAGTTTTTCCATAAAAAGTCGTGTGTAGCTGACAAGTTTCCTTTATTAAGGGTTCGGAATTCCTCTTCAATACGGTCTATTTTTTGTTCATTGCAATATTCCTCCAATACTTTCTCCTTAAACGTGGCCCAACTCATCTTGGCTAGCTCCTGAGCCTCTATAGTTGATATGACAATGTTCCACCAAGTAAGAGTCGCACCCCTAAGCATTTGAGAGCCAAATTTCGCCTTTTGCCCTTCATCACAGTCACAAGCCCGGAAGGCCTGTTTGATCTCTCGAAGCCAGTTCATGCATGCCACGGGATCATCTGACCCCACAAACTCCGATGGTTTGCAACTCAAAAACGTCTTGTAAGAACAAACCCTTCCCACATGTCTTGCATCAATTGTTGCTAGTTCTTGAGTTGGGATTCCATTTCCTGTACCCCCGGACCCCATAATGGTTACGTTCTCGGCAACTGCTTCATGCTTACGGTTGTTGGCATCTCTATCCTCCAACAACTTCATAAAGAACTCTTGCTGCTGGACCATAGCTCTGTTCATAACGTCCATCATTGTGCCCATCATTCTTGACTCCGGGGTTTCCTCTTCGATTATAGGGTTAGAGGTGGCAAGGTTATCTTGGGGAACACGACCAACTCCATCGCCCGAGATGTTTTGCCTAGGATGCACCCTTGCGATTGTGGTCCGTGGCAGATGATCCGCGGTGGATTCGGTCACCGCGAGACCTTCCGGTGAAGTATCCCGTCTACTCCGAGTGTTCACCATAAAGGCTGTCATGCAAGAGATTGATAGAGTGTTAGGATAGAAAGATTATGGAACTAACATAACACGGTACTGACAAAATCAAAAGTTGTTGTAGTAACAATGAGTTCAAGCACACGAATGTAACAACTTACTCAAAATGACATTAGCTAAGTGAAATTTTGAATAGGTTATACATAAGAGTCCTCAACACCATCACCATAAATCACGAACCATGCAACAAAATTTGACTCTAAAGTTTCTCCTATCTTAAAGTTACTACCCACGTCACACAAATTAACACTTACAATAACAGCTTAAGTCTAGGCATCTCATTTCTATACCTAGTTCGCTTAAGCGCTCGCTCTGATACCAACTTGTAACACCCTACTTGAAACAACCTAAAAAAATATTCAACGATTTAAAAGGTAGATCACCCAACAAAGGGGAGAAGTAAAGCGTTTACATAACAAAAATGAGACGATAATTAACAACCTAATAATCTAAACATTTCTATGCCTAGATTAGGAACGGGTGTTTCTACCGTCTCCAACAAAACGAAATTTAACCAAAATAGCAACGCTCAGACCATTAAGTGCTCTGATCCCAAAAATGACCTTTACCAACGACCAACTTCTCAACCCTTCGATACCCCACCGCTAAAAGAAC
>NC_037541.1:11771505-11774621 GCF_001531365.2 Cynara cardunculus var. scolymus
GACAGAAGAGTTGCTCCTACTCCAAGAGGCAACAACAGAGGTGCGTCAAAGGAAAGGAAATGGCGTAGTCTTCCTGGCTCGGTTACGACAGCGCGACTGGAGACACGGAGACAGCTGTGTGCAGGGGCTAGGGAACAGCCTCTCGCGCAGACCACTTGAAAACTGCAGATGTGCAGATCCCACGGTGACTGCAGCAGTGGGTGCGCGGGATTCAACGGCGCGCAGTCCTTGTGAGCAGCTCGCTTGAGAACGGCAGCAGCGGAGACTCGGGAACAGCCCCTGTGTGCAGGTCGGAAAGGAGCAGCGGCTGTGTGCAGATGCACGGGACATCACTGTGCGCTGATCGGAAGGAGGTAGCGGTTGTGTGTAGGTCGGAAAGGAGGTAGCGACTGTGTGCAGGAGGCGAGATGGCAATCGTGAGAAGATCGGAGTAGAGTACGGTTCACAGCAGCTAAGAGGAAAGTCGTGGCCGGAGCAAGGCAGTCGGCGCCGGTAGCTGAAATTTTACCAAGAAGTGTCTAATTCAAAAATGGAGGTGAGACCCCTTTTTCTCACTTTTTCCTTCGATCGAGAGTTCTTCTATCCCTCCCAACTACTCTCTGCCACAAGGACTCCCTTTTCCCTACAAATGTCCTTCCATCAACCCCCTCCCAAGGTAAAGTTAGCAGGCATGGACCCTAAAACAAAAAGGAAACTTTCCAAGGGAAGTGACTAATGGTTCGGGGCCATGCACAAGAGGTAACACCTCCCCCCCCCCCTTATTCTTCTTTTACCCTCGAACCCAGACAAAAACAATTTAACCCAAAACAAAAGAATCCCTGCCTATGATTGAAGGACTAGTTACAAAAAAAAAACAATTTACTAAAATTCTACTATACAACACGCATATAAAAAAAATAAGGAAGGACGCATACCTTGCAAAAATTTGGGATGAGAGAAATCCCGATGTGAAAGGAATGGAGAATAAGGAAGGAGAAGAAAATTCCAAGGTGTTACAAAAACGCCCCCATGGAGCGACTTTCACTTTTTGAGGGCGATTTGCCCCATTTTCAGATATAATATCTGATTTTTACCCCCTAAATGGTATACGTACGAGACTCATCCGTACCTTATAGTCAAAATCGCCCTCCAGGGACAGTTTTGATGGTCATTTTGTGAAAAAGCTTTGAAAAGTGGTCATTTTATTAATGTATAGTGTATAAAATGGTTATTTTGTGTAATTTCCCTTTTAATTATGCAACATGTGTTTAGGAATTAGATGTACTGAAACTCTTTATTTTTTTGGACTACGGTCACTTTATCATCAATTTTATAATGTATTTTGAACTTATAATTATTAGATTTTAAGCATAAAGTGCCATAGGTAGAAACCGCACATCGAACATCCTCAAAAGAATAAGTGTTCGTACTAATGTTTTTATAAAACAGTTCTTGAAAAGTGTTCTGAAATCTTGCTAGAAATGTCCTATAAAACACCTTTTCAAGAAGCGTCCTCTTAAAAAACTGAAGAACAATTTATTTCTTGAGTTTATTTGGGTTGTCTGACTTTATGAGAAGATAAGAAGAAACGTTAAGGAAATGTTCATAAGTGAATCATTGAGAAAATCTGTTTGAAGAAACATATGTGAACGGTGAACCCATATGAATTAGTTTGTAATGTTGGTTCACATATACATCTTAAAACAAATCCTTTTTTTATGGATTTTTATCAATTATTTATAGATGAACTTTCCTTTAACCTTTTCTTCTTACATTCACACGATTTTTAGCATTTTTATTTGACAAAACCATATATATATATATAT
Source organism: Cynara cardunculus var. scolymus (assembly GCF_001531365.2). Classification (NCBI taxonomy): domain Eukaryota; kingdom Viridiplantae; phylum Streptophyta; class Magnoliopsida; order Asterales; family Asteraceae; genus Cynara; species Cynara cardunculus. The sequence goes on from NC_037541.1 coordinate 11,773,311, forward strand.
ATATATATAGACTTGGGATCATGTGAGACAAAGGGATTTTCGTGAGACCCGTAAGACTACTTCTCAACCCTTGGATTAGATCTACAATCTGAACATTCATAATCACAAAATTGTCACGAGACTTCTCAATAATCACAAAATTGTCACCGTGCAACTTTAGACCATTAGATCATTAGCTTATAAAGTTGATCAATGAACAAAAACTGGTCTTACCGGTCTCACGAAAAAACTTTGGTCTCACGAGAACCCAACCCTATATATATATATATATATATATATATATATATATATATATATATATATATGAAATAATTCAAATGAGAACACTTGTGATCTTTGCAAATACCAGAATACTTGTAAACCCATCATTCTATTTAAGTCACAATCTTAGAAAAATTTGGGGAGCAGTCAAATATTAAATAAATATTTACCCTTTTTTGGAATATCAAAGGCATGCATGTGGGGGTAAAATTGAGAAAAACTGTTAATCACAACATGAACAAACATAGCCGATGATTGTGGACGTAATCATCACTGGGTTTTCGATTTATCACAATATTATCATAGTAAAATCACATTATAAGAAGTTCTCAATTTATCAGATCATCATGACAACAAATTCATATCTTTATTGACAATGAAGGCATCGACATAAAAAGTTTTTGATGATACTAATAACATTTAAGGGAAAATGACAAATAATTAAAATAACATAAAATTGTTAATAAATACATAATAAAATCAGTGCCCATAATTATTTATTTTTATTTATTCTAATTTTTATTATTAATGAAATAATTTGAAAGTCCATTAGGGTGCGTTTGGTTTGCAGGAATGTTTTTGAGGGATTTGGATTCCTGAAGGGATTTGGATTTCATGGGATTTGGATTGGATTGGATTTAAAATCCATTCCTGTGTTTGGTTTGCAGGATTTGGATTTGATTTGAAATCCATTCCTCTGTTTGGTTTGTAGGATTTGGATTTGATTTGAAATCCATTCCTCTGTTTGGTTTGTAGGATTTGGATTTACATTTTTTTTTAATCACCAAATCTCTTTCATTTGTTAAACATATACTCTTGATGATTGATGGTAGGAGGGTAACAATTGATATTTCTAGTCAGATCCTATATTATTGGATGATCGGTTGTAAGAATTATCTGGTATTAACAGATTACTGTTCCATATCAGGCAATAGTAYARCTGCTTCAACCAGAGCCTGTGAGTTTCTGATTCAGGGTAATTCTTTATCTAGGTCAAGCCTCTGAAGAAAACATCAATTATTTTAGTTACTCTCAAATATGACAACTCTG
>NC_037541.1:11774941-11795000 GCF_001531365.2 Cynara cardunculus var. scolymus
GTGGAGACGGAAGACAAATGGGGAATTTGTGCGAGAAGAAGTCGGCGAGAGCAGTGGGGAGTTGGAGGAGACCGGCGAGAGCAGTGGGCGGCGAGAGCAGTGGGCGACGAGAGGTGGGAGACGAGAGCAGTGGGCGACGATGGTGGAGACGGAAGACAAATGGGGAATTTGTGCGAGAAGAAGTAGCGTGGAAGAGGAGCCCGRATTTGGATTTCAAAATCCAGCCCATTTACAATGGATTTCAAAATCCCTTGTTTACGGGATTTTAAAAACTACACTGGATTTAAAATCCAGCCCATTTAGCAAACCAAACAAGGGAAGGGAATGGATTTCAAATCCAAATCCCTCCAAATCCCTCCAAATCCCTCAAACCAAACGCACCCTTAGTGTTCTCGCATTTTCACAAAACAAAGATTTTCTTTTTTGAACTTCCAAATATATATGAACGAGTTCAAATGAGATCACAACCAACTTATGAGAAAGGCAGGGATATTCCCTCAACAACTATTTATCAAACGATTGTGAATAATAGAGACGATTCATATTTTATCAAAAGTTATTCCACAATTATAAAAACGATAACAATTAAATATGGGATTATCTGTTATATATATATATATATATATATATATAATTATGTATATATACAAGGTTCACATGATGTTTACAAGTGGTAGGTTTAGATTAAGTTTTATTGATGTAGTAGGTATTTACAATATGTCCACAAGTTATATAAGATGTATAACCGAGTTGTAAAATTTTTAAACTATATGAATTGGGTTGGAATCGGCTTACGGTCATTTAAACTAAACCAACTCAACTGGATATCTTTTTATTTATTGAATTTAATATGATTGTTAACTCTCTATTAGTATGTGCATTAGACAATTACACAATCATGTACCATTTGCATATTCAATATTTTCAATCTCTCCTTAATTTCTATATAACTTATTTGTATATATGTTTAGTAAATGTGAACATATATACAAATTGAGAAAAATAGTTGAATGTTTTATATACTTATAAGAAGGAGTATGAATAAACTATACCAAAAAATTGATGATTAAAAATGAAATTATGAGCAGAGATAACAATATATTCAAGGTAATAATAATATTTTTGATGTATCAAAATATCAACTTGACCAAGACCAACTCGTATAGTTTTTTTTTTTATTAACCTGGATAACCAACCCGCTATGCAAGCCGACTAATCCGAGAGCGACCACCTGCTTTGCAGACAGCCCGGAGTCACCGCATTTGAATCTTCATGGCCACAAGTGGATTTTTATTCCCCCTTGGATTTGAACCTGGAACCTCCAGGTACTTTTGACATTTGAAGCCAAACTCAAACCAATTAGGCACCACCCTTGTGGTTGACCAACCCGTATAGTTTAGGTTGGTTTGGGTTGCATTTTGGTTTGTGTTGAAATCTTTCAAACCGCAAACACTAGGTTGGATCGTTGAAATACCTCCAGCTGAATCACCCCAACTCATGAGTACCTCTATTGCAAAAAAAATATAAAATTTTAGGGATTTTGGACATGTTTTTTGCTCCAACAGATTCTCCAAAATATAGAAAGTATGAGAGAGAGTGTAAAAATCTCCAAATTTGAAGAACTCCCAGAAAATGATTACAACGAGCGAGAAATATTATTTAGTATATTTCCACCAATTAGAAATTTTAAAAATAAATATCGAAAGAGGGAAATAATATTTTATTAGATGAAAAGAATATATTTTAATAATATAATCAACGTTGTAATCTTTAAAATCAGAGAATCTGTTGGAATTAATTACATTTTTACTTATATATATATATAAGCAAAAACACTGTAAATTTTATTTTTACAACATTTTGCTGTAAAGTTTTAAATGTAAAAAAAAATGATCTCATAATTCTCACGAAAACAGACTGATCTCACGTGAATCCAACCGTATATCTATATTATCTTATTAAGCAAATTTAACAAAAGTCTTAAAATTCTAAATGACCAAGATACCCTTTATACTACTTTTTCACTTTTTCACCTTCTCTTCTCCTCACATACACTCACCCTCTCACAACAACGGATTTTTTTAAAATGATAATTTTATATTTACATTTTATACTCTTATAATTAGTTAATTAATTTACTTTACGTCCTTTACTTTTAAATATTTCATTTTAAACTTTTATCAAATTAACATACATAATCGTATATCAATTAAAACATGTTTAAAAAATACATTTTTATTTTAACAAATTATACCATTATAATCGTCTCGTTAATACCTTCGAAATGAGTCCAATATTGAATAGTTTTTTACTTAATTATATTATTATATATTATATATACTGTGAAAAAATATTTTTAATATTTATGATTTATACTTTTATAGTTATTTATTTATATATATACTATATATTTTGGGGTTAGGCTGTTCAAATTGCACTGTATAATATGTTCTTAATTAATATGTTCTTGGGTTTTTTTGAAATATATATATATATACATGTCTTAATTCAAACTTAATCTAAGTTTTTGGACAAGAAAGCGGGTAAGCAGTTGAAATTTCATTCTAAAACCAATCTTTTTTGGTCTTTTCATGGCTTATGATATGTCAAATTTGTAGTTTTCTTTATTGGTTTTGAGTATTTATCTTAAAACTCAAGTTTTTTGGTTCTTTGCTCTTGGTGTAAATCGAACACATTTGTGGAGTCGTTTAAATATGTTAGATTTTTTATATATATTGAATTTTAAACTATCATACAATTTTTTTCATCGATAGTCTGTAATTGGAACCATAACTCTTATTTATTCAAATTATATTAATATGTAAAGACCAAGTGTAACATATATCATCGTTAAATCTTATCTTATAAAATCAGTGGAACTTCAAAATATTAAAATTCATAGCTTTCGTCGCATTGCGTAGATATACAACTAGTATATATATATATATATATGTATTTTTTTTAAAGTGAAAGATGAAGAATTGTGGGGCAGATGAGAAGTTAGAGTGGGTCCGAAAGAGGAGTAATAAAAGGACCTGCTTTTTGTAATAAAAATCATAGGCTGCCGATGCGTTTTCGATCTGTGATTGGCTACTTCTCTTTCTATTATCGTACTACCGGTGTTGACACCTTTTTTGCTTGGTCCCTCCCTCCCTTGTACGGACAACATCCCCTCCTTAAATACCATTTCTTTTTTTTATTTTCTTTTTTTTTTATTTCTAAAATAAGTGTCTCAATTTCATCAACTCTTCAACCTATAGAAAAATCAAAATGTAAAAAGAAAGTTTCTAAACCAGGTACAAAAGTGAAGGGACCAAATCTGTAAATTAGATACAGTCCTGCACCGAAGGTGTTGAGACTAATTTATAGATTTGGTTCATGTACTTGCAGACCTGGTTTAAGAATTTTTTTTTTTTACTTTTTGATTCTTCTGCAAGTTAAGAAGTTGACATTTGTGGAGGTAGTGACATTTTTTGAAATATTGATAATAAAATGACTAAGAAATGAAACCAAAGTCTGAAAATAATTATTTTAATTAATTTCCCAAATAAGGGGGCTGTTTGGCAATTGCTGAATGGTTTGGTGCAGAATGATTAAGAGGCTTTAATGATATAATGCAAAATAAAATATAATTGTTTTGGTGATTGTGTACGATAAAATTAGGGCTCTTAATGGTTAAGGGGGATTTAGGATACAAAATCATTCAGAGGGTTTTAGAACCATTAAGAGGCAGACTTTTTTTTTTTGCCAAACAAGATTCACCTCTTAACGATTCAGAAATTACCTCTTAATGGAACTATTAAGAGGAAAACAAATAACCCCTAAGTATCTATAGTATTTTTTTTTAATTATATAATTAATTACAAGGGTCACAATTTTGTATCAAACTAAATCAACAAACTTGGTTGGTACCGGTTAGTAGTACCCAATAAAGTATACAAACATAGTTAGTGTATGGTATTGAAAGTTACATACTACGGTAGTACAATAATGCCTACTTATTTAATTATTTTTTTTATATTTTTATGTATTAAATATTGTAACTTTAACTATTTTGTTTGGATATCTGAATATTTGGAATTTTTTTCTTGCAATTTAAAAAAAATTAAACACTACAATTTTTATACATGTAACTTGAAGTATGCACAAAATCAGTACCAACCGAGAAGTTTGGTACCAAGTACAATCGGTTGATACACAGTATAAGATTTTGTGTTTGCAAATTGTAATTGGTTGATACGTAGTATTTAAGAGAAAAAAAAAACTTGGTACCGTACCAAATTCATCCCTAAGTGGTTGTTTGTTTACCTCTTAATAGTTTTATTAAGAAGCAGCATCTGAATCGCTAAGAGGTGAATCTTGTTTGGTAAAAAAAAGATCTGTCTCTTAATGGTTCTAAAAACCATCTGAATGATTTTGTATCATGGGCCTCCGTTAACCATTCAGCATCCAAATTCTATTGTAAACAATTATCAATCAATTATATTTCATTTTGCATTATATCATAAGAATATCTTCTATCATTTTAACCACTTGATCATTTTGCACCAAATCATTCAGCAACTGCCAAACAAACCCTAGTTAATTATGAGATGAAGAAATTTATCATTCACTCCAATTATTAAAGGTGAAACTGTCATTCAGTTAATTATTTATGTACAAATCATTATCTTTCTGAATATTTTTCTTTTAAAAATTGAATATTCTACAGCACAATATGCATTAATATTTTCAAACTATTGACTTTTAACTGGTCTTCTAAAAAACAGTTGATTTAAATAGAAATCCAACTGAATATGTTCTACAAGGGTATAATTCATGAACCGTATTTTTTACGCTTAATAAAAGATAATCAAGCATCAAAATATAAGATCGGGTTTGATACTGATGTATATGAACGTAAAATTAATAAAGAGGTTTTATTTCTAGAAAAACCTATAAAAGTTTAGATTTATTAAATTATATTATTAAATTAAATATTATATTATATTATATTATATTATATTATATTATAGGATAAAAAGTCAAGATTTTGATGCATAAAAATATTTACAAGTATGCTTTTTCTCCCCTCTTATTTTTCATATGTGGGAATGTACCAAACTTTCTTCTTTTGGGTGTGAATTATGTATTTACCCCAATTAGCAATGGAGCATGTTCTCCTACCACAATAATTGTTTTCCCAAATTAATTAGTGTTTTTAAAAAAACTATAATGCTTTTTAATTATTAAAAATCGATATTATTATAAGACATAAGTAAGATTGAATGTGGTTTATAAAGGTGAAAGAATACGGGACATTGATTCACAACAAAAAAACACCAGAAATTCACTTGAACTGATCATCATGAAAAAAATAAGCATTCATTAGAAAATAACACATTAGACTGTCAGAGTATGGTTTAAGCTCTTACAGAAACCAGTTGATCTCACGTGATCCCATTTCTGGGTTCAGTGTTACAGTTGATCTCACGTGATCCCAATTTCTGGGTTCAGTATTACAGCTGATCTCACGTGATCCCAATTTCTGACTTCTTTAACTCAAGATATAACATTATTAAAGAAAGAGATTTTATATCAACAAATAGCCTCACCATTTTTATGAAACAAGCACTTGGAAACCATTGAGTAATAAATCTTGTTACTATAAAAAAAGGAAAGTAGTTAAATTGGGTGAGTTGAGTTTCCACTTTCTTTTCTTTATTGTGGTACTACATCCCTAAAAGAGGACTCAACCACCAATCAATCCTTTAAACCCTACCTCAACCATTGGCAATTTTAGGCCTATTCCTATATCTCTAGGGTTCCTTGTGGGATAGTTTTAAGGTTACCCCATTTTCCAAACCTAAAGTTTGAACACCCAAACTAATGTACAAGTCATAATGCATAAGTTACAAGTGAATGTAACAAGATTACTTCATCTTTAGCACTTACTTTTCTAAAACAAGCAACTACCCATTTTTCTTCCTAGTCCATCCACTCCATCTCCTTCATCTTTCTTCACATATCTTCCCTCTCTCTCTCTCTCTCTCTCTCACACACACACACTCTCTCTCTCTCTCTCTCTCTCTCTCTCTCTCTCATCCATCAAAGAGAGACCAACCTTTTTCTGGGTTTTTGCCTCTTTAGTAAGGTTGCTATTTCTTTCTTGAACAAAATCTCCTTGTAAGAGTTGATATATTTAGGTAAAGGTTATACCTTTACAACCTCTTTCTTTTATGGTACATGTAGAAATCTTGGACAAGAATTGATGTGGGTTTTTGAGGTGGGTGTTTGTTTGATTGATGGATCTTGATCATCACATAAAGATTCATCAACTTCTATGTGATATATACATATATATATATATATATGTATGTATGTGTGTATATATATATATATATATATGTGTGTGTGTGTGTGTGGGTGGGTGGGTGTGGGTTTCAGTTCTTGATCTCTCATCTTATCTCCAACCAATCCACTTCAATTCCCCCTCTTTCTTCTTCCATCTTTTTCAAGACTTGATGATTACTATTTGATCTCAACTTTTTCACACTCACACCCTTTTTTAACTTTGTTTCTGAATTAGGGTTTCTGAATTAGGGTATTTTGAAAGGTGAGTTTTTGAAGAAAAAGATTAGTGAAGATGGTGAGAGGGAAGACTCAGATGAAGAGGATAGAGAATGCTACAAGTAGACAAGTGACCTTCTCCAAGAGGAGAAATGGCTTATTGAAAAAAGCTTTTGAGCTTTCTGTGCTTTGTGATGCTGAAGTCTCTTTGATCATCTTCTCTCCAAGAGGAAAGCTTTATGAATTTGCAAGCTCAAGGTTCCATTTTTCTCCCTCAATTCCTCATCTTTTCTTCATTCTAATTTCTGGGTTCTTTTCATTTCCAAAATTCCAATTCTGGGTTTCAATCTTTTTTTTCATTTTATCCACTCATTTCATATATACATACACATATACATACATACATGTATATATATATATATATATACATACATACATGTGTGTATATGTATACATGTCTTGTACGATAAGTCATTAAACAAGATGGTAAAATGTTATCTTCTCGAATGTGCTTAATCGGATCTTCGAATAAACCAAACAAAAGGATCCAAGATTTTGGGGAAACTATTTTTGTTTCAATTTTTTATGAAATAATTACTCGATACGTAAAAATATCGAAATATTTTTGTGAATTCGATCTCGTTTGCCAATCTTTTTACCAATTTTTAAATTTATAAACAATTACAAGTAATTACTGGATACATAAAAATATCGAAACATTTTTGTGGGCTCGATCTCTCGCTGAACTTTTTACCGATTCGTGAATTTATAAACGAATCGAAGACCAAAGGAGAATACATACATATACATATATATATATATATATATATATTATATACATATATATATTATGTATATATATATATATATTATATATACATATATATATATTATGTGGACGTGGGAAGTGTTTTTTGTGAGACCCGTAAGACCAATTCTCAACCCTCGGATTAGATCTACAATCTTAACATTTATAATCACAAAATTATCACTAGACTTCTCAATAATCACAAAATTGTCACATGTGCAACTTTAAACCATTAGATTATTAACTTATAAAGTTAATCAATGAACATAAATCGGTCTTACGGGTCTCACGAAAAACCTTTGGTCTCACGTGAACCCAACCCTATATATATATATATATATATATAAAATTGGGAAGTGAAGTTAAACTGTTATAGTTGACCATATATATTATTTATTTATATTAAATTAATAAAAAAAGACTATATATTTATAAATTAATATTTTAAATAAAATTATATGATGATACTAGAATTGATTGACTCTTTGTCTGGTCTGTTTTCATAAATTAACTTGAAATGGTGTGTTTCATGTTCTTATGTGAAGAATGTCACAGCTTTTGCTTTTCTGAATTTACCATAAAAAGCATCCAGTTATAATTACTTCTTCATTTTTTTATTATTAATTATTTATTTATTGCATTTTTTTAATTGCTATTACTCAAAAATTATAATATAACTTTTTTTTCTATATTAAATTAAAAAATATTGAAATTGTTTTTCTAATCGTTGTCGTTAACATTTTGTATCAAGAAGTTCTCAACGATCGTTCTCTGTAGAATCAAGAAGCTTAATCAGTTAAGAACCTCACGTATTTGTGATAACCGTGAGAACTTTTACCTTAAGATATTGTTTCACGTGATTCTTTTATATCTAAGGCTAGCATTTAATGTATTGATTAACATATATTTGTTTCATAATGTGTTTGCTTCATATGTATTCGGTTTATGATGTGAACCATTTCTACATATAACTTTCCCTACTTTTACTCTGATGGTTTATCATAATTATCTTTTAATAGTTTCTTAATAATTTTTAACCATATATTTTTTAAAAACGATCTTTATTTAATTAAAATTAAAACCCTTTTCGAGAATCGGATCAAACTGTTTTTGTCAACCACGTTGATATCATTCACAATATGAAACAATGCACGTCAACGGTGTGAATCGATTGGTTTTCTCATTTTTAACCAAAGATCGTCTGCGTATCTGATTTAATATCACGTGTGTATCATATTGATGGACTAACAGTATCACATGTAATTAACTACACTAAAAGGGTGTCATCTCATTTTCGTAAAATGAAGGTTTTTTTCCCTATATGTGTGCGTGTGTGTGTATGTTCAGGTATAAGAAGACGGTCAATTTGTAAAATGTAATCACATATGATACAAACACGTAATCACATGTAATACAAACATGAACATGTTGCATTGACCTTGGTCGCGTTGACGAGGTCGGTTGCATCCCTTTTGAACGTGTTGTATTATATGTGATTTTACTTTATAATCGTATGTGATCTTGGAACTTGTCAAGTTCAGGTACTTGTAAATTGACCGACTTCTCACATGATATCTATAAATACTTTACGCACTTAAAATACCAAAAAGCTCCCATTTATGATTGAAATTCATACAAGTAGACATTTAACTTGAGATATATATAATTCATGGTTTTGAATTAATTTTTGGGGAAATGTACGTTTTATCGCGTTTTGAATTGAATCAGCATGCAGGAGACTATTGAACGATATAGAAGTCATGCAAAAGATGTTCAAACCGACAATTCATCGAGTGTAGAAGATGTTCAGGTTCGTAAATTAACTTCCAAAAACTAATCGATTTTCTTCATCATCTCATATATTTACATATATATTTAATCAACTGCAGTATTTGAAGCATGAAACAGCTACTATGGCAAAGAAGGTAGAACTCCTAGAAGTTGCAAAGAGGTGCTGATTAATTTTTATGGTTTAAATCATCCAAACATATATATATATATATATATATAATATATATATATATATATAGTCTAATCTATATATGCTTCTCAAGATATATTAACTAAAAGGGCTCATTATATATATATATATATATAGAGAGAGAGAGAGAGGGGGGGGGGGAAGTTCATGGGAAAATCCTAAAAGAATGAAAAACTGAGGGAAACTCAAGTAACCGTTCATCTGTAACAGTATGCATATGTGGATATAAGTAATTGAAGTTGTTTTTTGGTTTTTATACACGTGTGCATGTTATGCACATGTGCATACTGGTCAAACAATCGGTTACCGGGGTGTTCCAGTTTTTCATTTGTTTGTGGTTTTCCCCTCAACCTCACCTTATATATGCACACACACTCACACATATAGATATAGATATATATATATATAGAGAGAGAGAGAGAGAGAGAAACGAGGAGTGCAAATCATATAGGAACCATGAAAAGGTTACAATGTGTTATTTTACATGACTCTTTTTCATTAAAAACCAGGATTTATATAAGTTATTGATGAACATACATTTGTTTCACAATATGAAACCTTTTTTACGTGTTTGTGAAACAAAAAGTACACGTAAAATGGAGTTTGACATCGTGAAACTAATACATATGAAACACATGTATGTATATATGCATGTATTCTGAAGATCAAAATGGGTACTGATCTATTTGTAATGCAGGAAACTTTTGGGAGAAGGATTAGGAACAAGCAGCATTGAAGAGCTGGTTCAGATAGAACAGCAGCTAGAAAGGAGTGCATGCATTGTTCGAGCCCGAAAGGTTTAGAATTTACGAACAAACCCTTTTCGTTCTACTTAATCAGGTGTCGATTCTAGGGTTATTTGTGGAATCTTTCAACACCCTTCTTAATTTGTTGCATATTTGATGGTCTAGATGCAAGTTTATAATGAACAGATTCAGCAACTACAAGCAAAGGTACTGCTCAAGATTCCTAAATCTAGAAATATATCATCAATGTACAAGTTTCACTGCACCGTGTACAAGTTCCGATAGCAATAAAAGGAAAAAAAGCAGATTTTTAGAAACTAATTGTTTTTGTTTATATGGAAATATATGTTCAGGAGAAAATGTTAGCAGCTGAAAATGCAATGCTTAATGAAAAGGTCAGCAGTTACTTCTGTCTGCATACTTGCTGTATACGGTATTATGATATGTGAAACCCCTTTAAATCTATCTGTAAAATGCTAAAAGAGCTCTTATAGAGATATGAGAGATTCCTATATGTATGTATATATATATATATATATATATATAGAGAGAGAGAGAGAGAGAGAGAGAAAAGTTCAGTTGCAAACCAATTTTGGTTGTGAACCGGAGGACAAAGAAGAGCGTGACACGTGTCAGCATTTGTTCATACATATTCATGATGAATAATGCACGTAATTTTTTACAACATTCATTCAAGATGAATATTACACATATTCAAGATGAATAATGCACCGTTCATTGATGAATATCACGTGAACGTGTGGGACAGGTGACACAGTCTCCTTTATCCCAGTTCACAACAAACTTACCCTATATGTGTGTGTATATATATATATATATATAGACTTGGGATCATGTGAGACCAAGGGTTTTTCGTGAGACCCGTAAGACCAATTCTCAACCCTTGAATTAGATCTACAATCTGAACATTCATAATCACAAAATTGCCACGAGACTTCTCAATAATCACAAAATTGCCACCGTGCAACTTTAGACCATTAAATCATTAACTTATAAAGTTGATCAATGAACATAAATTGGTCTTACAGGTCTCACGAAAAACCCTTGGTCTCACGTGAACCCAACCCTATATATATATATATATATATATATATATATATGATGGTCTATTTCTAGCTGGTCTATAGAAGATTATAACTTTGCATATTTTTCTTCATTATCTCCTCATGTTTCTCACAGTTTATGAGAACTGTATTTATAGATATGATAATATGTGAAACCCCTTCAAAATCTCTTGGTAAAAGAGCCCTCAGATTCTTATATATACATACATATATATATATATAGGGACAGGTTCAAGAAAACCCCAAAAAAATGAAAAATCGAGGAACACCCTAGTAACCATTCATCTGTACGGTATACACATGTGCATACAAATAATTTGTTCAGTATGAAACCAGGAAATATCTTCAATTGCACATTGCACGTGTACATACCTTACAAATGAACAGTTATTTAAGTGTTCTTCAGTTTTTCATTTTTTGAGGGTTTTCTTCTGAACCTCACTCTACATGTATGTATGTATATGTGTGTGTGTGTATATATATATAGGGTTGACGGTCTGTTTCTAGCTAATCTATAAAAGATAATAACTATGCTTATTTTTTCCGTTTCAGTGCCTAGTCCAAACGGACCAGGTAACAGCAGAAATAAGAGCGGATTCACGGATAATAGATAATGGAGAGAACTCCGATGTGGAAACAGAATTGTTCATCGGACCACCCGAGAGGAGAATCAAGCAACGATGGCTGAAGTAGTCGTATGATATATATATATACACATATATATATATATAAATTTATCAAGATTACGTATGTTACCGATCTTATCTACGTACGTTAGTTGAGATGCGCGTGTTTTACGCATACGGAATGTTGTTTTGCAACAAAATATTCATCCAAGGGAAGTCTAGATATCAAACCTAATTAAGCTACTACTTCTGTGGTTAGAAAATTATTGTACATGAGTTAATGACCATTTGAATCCTAAGAAGACTGTTTCTGGTCACATGTGTTCTTTTTATCTTGAATTCTTGATATTGTTTAAGCTTATGTTTCGCAAACTAGCTCTTAGCTGACAAGTTAGTCATATCTGGTAAAAAACAAGGTTCGAAATCGAGTGAGGCGTGGTCTGGAGGTCAAGCCTCAAGCCTTACATGCCATGGCGAGAATGCGGTTTTTTTTAAGACGTGACATAAAGCGAGAAATTTTTTAAGACGTGACATAAAGAAAAAACATCTGGAGCTTATTGAAAAGCTATAAGAACTATGAACTAGTTTTTAAAAAGTTGGCTTATGGTTACTGAACATTTTTTCAGTCTGCTCGGCGTTAAATACAGTTTTAGGGTTTTGTCTGTCGTTATGCCTTAAGGCATGGTCACCAAGCTTGTTTTCATGGACTCGACTCGAGGCTTCTCAACATCGATAAATATAACATGTTTTCGTTCAAACTTTTAGTATTCTGTTATTGGGTTTAGTTTTCTTGATGTTTAAGATAATGTCGTTATGGGTTTTTGTTTGTGCTTTTTTAGGATAAATATACGTTGTCCTTTTCATGTTTCTTTCATGTTCCATCAATCACGTGAATACACATCAAGGTTTTATTTAATTCATGTTTAACATTCTCTTGATGATGATGTGTATTCATGTGATTGGTGGACACGAATGGAACATGGAATTTTGGGACAACAGGTTTTTATTCGTTCTTGGAAAATGCAAAAAAAGAAACTTGTTTTTTCCAAGAACGAGAGATTTTGAACAAAAAAAAAATCAAGTTTGATATTTCTTTCTCGTATATACATTTCTACCCGTTCTAACTCTAGCAAAATTGTTACGTTTTCTTTTATATTTTCGTTAGGAGCGATTTCATTCCAAAAAATCAAATATGTTAATTTATGAAGTCAAAGAAACGATTTTTTTCGTGTTGGTCAAAAAATCTTCAAGAAAATGCAATACTAAATAAAAGACTTTCGTCTACAGACCTTTTCCTGGGAAATATGTCGCTAAAAGGGTAATTCGTCACAAAACCGTCCCAAAAGTTGGTGGGTAATTCAAATCAGTGAGAGATTACCCGGAGATTCTTTGGGTGATCCATTGGTATTTTCTCGAAAAAATAGAATTCTACCGAATCATTGGTATTTTCTGGGTAATCCGTCAGCAATCACCGACAAAAATTTACCTGAGTGATTTATGTGGGTAAAAGTCATTTGTTTTGTAGTGATGGTTTACAAAGTTTCGAGTATTCAACGTCTGTGAGCTCCCATGAAATGCTATTTTCATGGCAGTACCTAAAGCATCTCCAACACATTCTCAAAAATAAAGAATTTGGGGATTTTGAGCAAGTTTTTTGATCTAAAGCATGAGAGAGGGTCTAAAAATCTCCAATTTTTAGAACTCCCAAAAATAGTTACGAGAAATATTTTTTTATTACCATCAATAAGAAACATTTGAAGGAGGTTAGGGGTTCAAGGTGTGTGAGTTTATTTGTTGCATTTACCGTATATAAATATTATATACTTCAAAAAAAATTGAACTTAAATATTTAGGAAAAATAAATAATATTTTATTAAATGTATGAATACTTTAATAGTATAACTATTGCTGCAAATCTCCAAAACGGAGAACTTGTTGGAGTTGAATGTAATTTTTTTATTCTTCATTTTGAAGAATCTGTTGGATGCTCTTATAAACCAGACCAACCAAATTTGAACCAGCCCAGTATATATGTATTAAAAAGTAGGGTTTGGAGATAACATGTACCCATAAATGCTATTTTCAAGGTAGTATGTCTAACCAAACAAAAGCAAAGCAAACATGGTATTTCACCCGAAAGTAGGTCTGGGGCGGGAAGCACGCGTAAAATGCTATTTTTGTTGTAGTATGTATAAACTAGACCAAACCAAAACGAACTCAGGTATATCTCACTTGAAAGTAGGGTCCGATGGGTGGAATGCATGTATAAATGTTGTTTTCAATGTAAATTTTATTTTCATAGTCCTATGTATAAACCAAATAAAACTAAACCAAACCAAACACAAACACAGTATAACCACTCGAAAATAGGATACAAGAACTCGGACGTATGCAGACATGTCCTTTACCAAAAGGATATATCATATTAGTATATATAGACGAAGGATCGTGTGAGAACAGTAGTTAAAGTGAGAACTGTAAGAAGAGATTTGGACCCTTGATCACTTTTAATTAGTATTGATCTAATGGTTCAATTTAAGTCCCAAAATAACCCATGAATTAGCTTAAAAGGGTATTTTTAATTGATCTTCCATTAGAATTGATCCAAGGGTGAAGATCTCTTCTTACTCTTCTCACCATAACTTCCATTCTCATTAGAACCCAATCCCCCCCTCTCTCTATATATACACACATACACACACACATCTCATGGTAGTACATATATATTCATAAACGAAGAAGATGCATATTAACATGGAAGGCACAACTTTCGTTAGGCTCGGAATGAAAGCAAGTGCACAAAAAGACATCTAGATTTTACGGATGAAGATTTTCTTTTAAAAGCTTTTCGATTTATAAATTTAGTTAAGAAAGTAAGTATTTGATAGAAATCTAACTTGTATGACAAAAATGTCGAACGTGTTCAAGCCACGGCCTCGTGGTGCAACTTCCTTTGTTAGCAGGCACCTTTCTTTGTCGATTGATAGTGCCATAGATGTATGTAAACGTTAGTTCATCCCTCGGGTAGCATTAATCCTGAGATAGGGAGAAAAAGAAATGGATCAAAAAATGGTTCTTAAATATTGGTACCAATGATCACCACGTATTTTTGAAGTATATAATATTTATATATTACAAATAAACTCACACACCCTCTTTACTTTTAGTGAGGTTTGAACCGTGACCTCATGGGAAGTTGGACTCTGCCTGTAACCCAAATACCACTAGACCAAAGGCCCTTTGGTATTATCACCATATTTTAAGAACAAAACTTCAGGAAAACCAAGTTTTTTTACTTCAGGTGTGTATACGCCCCACCCACCCACCCACCCAACCCTGACCCTATTTTTGAGCGTGATTTACTGGGTCAGTTTGGTTTAGACGGTTGTTTTACCTAACAATAGAATATTTCACTTGATATCTAAACAGTGCAAATCCAAGGGCATATAAAAAATAAACAAAAACGAACCCAGTAAATCCAAACTGAGTAGGGTTTGGGGAGGGTAGGATGTAGGCAGAAAGGTTGTTTCCATACAAACCTTGTCTTGCTAAACAGATCATGGTTTTATTGCTAAAAATATGATTATTGTAGGTTATGAAAATCTATGTTCGGAGAAAAATGAACATGGAACCTACAAAAACAAGAATCGGAAATGTAGGGAAATTGATGTTGGTTTAAGAAAATTTGGTTTTCAATGGGTGATATAGAAACATGTAGTCTAAATTGTGAAACTGGTTTCAAGAGATTTGGGGGAGGAATATAACCTCCATCGTTTGGTACGTGGAACAACGTGAGACAGTACATAAACTTGTTGTCTCACATTTGGCGTGATAGTAAAACGGGATAGGAGAGGACCTGAGTGGAACAAAAATACTTTTGTTATGTCCCACCAGAAGAAGAATAGGTGGAACAAAAATCATGGAGATAGACAAGATTGGTAAATTTAAACTAGCCATGTCAAATTAAAACCCTACAACCTTCCACAATTCTTTCACCAGTCCTATCCAGTCCCATCTATTTCTACCCAGTCTCGTTTGCATACCAAACACAGAAGCTTGGTCAAGACAAAATCGATATTTTTCCATCTACATTTCCTCAAGTTCCATAGACAAGCAAGTGAAAAAGTATAAAAGATGAAGCAACCTTCATGATATCGGCTTGATCCCAGATGCTCACGATGCCTTCAACCGAAGGCCAGAAAGCAATCATCAGGTTATTCTCATAGAAGAAAATGCAGCCTGCCATTCTTTGCAACTTCCATTACAGCTAGATCAGCTCATATACAACTTCTGATGGATCCATGGTGAAAGATTTCTTGACTGTATGAAGAACAAAAGACCATAAGAACATTCTTTCATTTTTCAGCCATCAAATATCATCTTTATATCCAATATTTTTTGTAGAAAAAGTGGCACAAATCTTTCTGCAACCTCATTGATTCATAAGTTTCAATCAGAATTACTTATATCAATGTCAATGCTTGTTCTTTGATCAGAAAAAAAAAGCCTATACAATCAAGTTCAATATTCATTGATATTCAAAAAAACAAAATTCCCCATAATATGATCTAACTTGAGTCATCTTGGAGAGTTAAATACAAGCATTTGACCATAAAAACCTTTGTGTCATCTTACAGTCAACCAAATTTATCTGGTATGACATTTGATTATCTCTCAGGCATATAAACAAACACATAGAGGGTGTATTTTATCGAAGGCATCCAACAAATAAATCGAGACACAAACAGGGTATAATTTATCGAAGGAAGGGGGGAAACAGAGATTTAGGATATGAAAAATGAGAAATACCCGTTTGAGCTCTGGGACTCCAGGATAATTGATCAGAGTTCTTGCGACGCTTGAAGCTACTACCCCTGTTGAATCGATTGAAAACAACCAAGAACCAACATGCCATCTAGTTACTACTGAAAAATTTGGACTCTGTTTGATCCATTTTCAAGATAACTAATCTGAAACCAGAGAAGTTAAGTCGAATGAGGAACAAGAAGAAGAAAGGAAATGCGTTAATGGAGTTTGATTAGTCTTGAATGTGTACATGTATCGACAAATTGAAAAAAGAACGATGAACCCTTTGTAATTATGGTGTAAACGTTACCAAATCTTTCTATGGGTGTTGGATCCATTGAAGCGTTCTTCTTCTGATCCATGTTCGCTTTTGCTCAAGGTTGGGGGTTTTCTCAACTCTGGCGAACAGATTGCAGATATTTGAATTGTACCCTGTTGCTGATACGACAGGACGTGACAGTGTCTGCTGTAAGGGGCTTTTTGATTGACTAATTATAGCGGGTACCGTAATAAGCAATCTTTTAAGTGTTTGGAAAATTGTTTATATCGATGTCAAACCGGTAATAAGCAGTTTCTTATAAGAAGGTATTTGAGATTGCTTATTTAAAATAACTTGTGTCTTTTTTGCAAAAGTGTTTATTAACTTATGTCGCGTTAAACCGGAGTTTTATAAAAAAAATGTTTAGATTAGCTTATTACGGTACCAAAACATAATCAGCTGATAAGTTGTTTTTTAGTGTTAATTTTGCTTATACAAGCAAAATGACCAAAAAGGTCATTTTTTCATATTATTGACTTATATGGAATGTTTGGGATTGTTTATTTGCTTATTAACTTATTTGATTTTTTAACATGTAAAAATTTATTTTTCATCATTTATAATAATATTATTAACAAAAATTTATATCAATAACATTAATAATTTATAACAAAAAAATAACTTAAATAACAAAAAATGTATACCAATACCATTAATAAAACTCCGTTATTAATACCATTAAATAACACTAAAAAAAAACTTATCAGCTTATTGCGTTTTGGTACCGTTATAAGCTAATCCAAACATTTTTTATAGAACTCCAGTTTGACACCACATAAGTTAATAAGCATTTTTGCAAAAAAAAAAAAAAAACACAAGTTGATAAGAGTTGTCGCCCTCACTTACTGGGTAAGACTCTTGATTCTTGTCACGCTCTTACCGGGTAAGATTCTTAGTCCTTACTATATTCATTCAATGAGACAATGTGACTTAGTAAACGCTTACCCAGGTAAGCGTTTGGTAAACGGCCCCTAACTATAAAATGAAGAAAGACGTGGAACTTGGCAAGTTTGGTCAATTTCTCGTACAATAACATCCCGTCGGCTACTTCTTTTTCTTTCTAATTTGAGACAAATATTTGTAGAGCATTTGAGGTTCTTATAAGTCACTATTATAATAGAGGGTTTTTATTAGACATCGAAATGGGGCGGGGACCCCAGTCGCGGTCCTCGATCCCCAATCTCTATCCTGTTGGGGAATATGATCACATATCCACATCCCCATCCCCGTTTCCAACGGGCATGAGGGATTTTATTTCGTTGTATGTGAAATGTTTTAAATCAAATGTGTTAAACACTACATTCGAGCTAAAATGATCCATGTTTAAATCTCACATATATCCAAATTTTGCTTTTATGGAATATCAAATATTCATATGTGAACAGAATCACAACATCATACGTAATAAGAAGAAATGTCAAAATTAAGAAGAAATGTATATAAGAAGAAAAAAAGGTAAGACGATCGTGACGAGTACACCAAGATCCTCAATAAGACGGGTTGTGACGACCAGGGCAGGAGATTCTCCGTAATTTTGTTTTTATGGAGTATCTAAAAAAAGTAAGATTAGTTATAAAAAATGTATATAAGAAGAAATGTCAAAATACTCCTTTTAAATATAAAGGATACTAAATCTAATTCTTTATAAATAATATATTCGATATATGGGGACGACACGTGTCAGATATCACGTTACTTGACTTTGTCTCCATATCTGGTTTTTAACTTCTGGGGATCCCCGATCCCCGATTTTATGGAGAATCTCCGGCCCTGGTCGTGACGAGTACACCAAGATCCTCAATAAGACGGGTCTCATTTTCATGCCTAATATTTATAAATCACCAACATATTTTGAGTTTTTTGTATTTTGAATGTCTCAATTATTGTATCAAATGTGATTGTATCTCTCTCTCTCTATATATATATATATATGGGCATGTTCAAATGAAAACCGTGTATTTCTAAGAAACCGTGTAAATCAATTTCGACCGATAGGAAAATTTCTTTTTTTTTAAATTAAATTTAATCAATAAGGGTATTTCGGTCATTTACAATATTTTCTATTAAATATGGAAGTTATTAATAAATCTTAATTAAAGAAACGTAATAAAGAAAATTGTATAAATGGTAACATTTAAATATTTAATTATATTAAAATATTAAAAATTTGGATTTCATATATTGTCATGAGTTATAATAAAGAAATGTGTCTTGATGAAACAATTGAATTATAGAATGAAATCATCAAAACGTAGATGAACAAAAAAAATTCCACAAAATGAAACAGGTTTCATGAACGTGAAACCGATTCATGTTGCAAAGAAATTAGGTGAACCCAAACATTTTTATGGTGAAACCGTTGCATTGATGGTGTAGTTTATCCATTTTGTTGATGAAAAGAAAAATGAAACCGGTGCATTTTGAAAATAAATTATGAAAAGGAAAATGAAACAGGTTTCATGAACGAAGTGCATAATGAAACGGGAAAATAATTTTAATCTGCTACATAATCTTGAAGATTGTAACTTGCTCCAGAATCTTCAAGATTGTAAGGACTAAAGGAATGATTCCATCAAATCGGTGGTGATATAAGAAAATTACTGTACATGAAATAGTTTCCATGAAAGTGAAACTGGTTCATGGCAGTATTGAGCCTGATAAGTGAAATTGTTGCATAAGTGAAACAATTTCATGTTGTATTATAAACTTTTATGAAGTCAGTAATCGATGAAAAAATTTCGTTATCCAAGTGTAACGGATCCATCTACCAGTATAATGAAAATTACGAAATATGATCAGTATTACATGGATTAGTCTGTTGATTAAATTTTGAAACCAATTTCGTTCGTATAATGTAATTCAAACTTTAAAACAATTCACTCCATATAATTGAATATGGTGTGTTATATTCATTTTTTTTATATGTTTTATTGATGGATGTGATTTAAAGTTAAAAATAATATATTGCTTTAAAAAATGAAAATAGTGTCATTAATATCGAAAAGAATGTTACAAAATGTTAAATTTTGTTTACCATTTTTGCCCTTATTGTTGAAATAAAATAAATTTTTAATATACATTTTTTTAATTTCCTAAAATAAAGTAAACTAATCTTGGTCATTGATCAAGAAAATGGATG
>NC_037541.1:11795123-11807447 GCF_001531365.2 Cynara cardunculus var. scolymus
AAGAGTACTCGCGCAATGCAGCGAGACAAATCTCGATTTTAATGCTCTATTTATTATGTGTCTTTGTAGATGTTATAATACTATTTTATGTGTTTTTAAGAAAGCAATAATGATTTTATTTTTGAATAAAATATAAATTTGAAAATATAATAAAATTTTGAAAAAAATATATCAATGTTAATATCCAATCAACTATTTAAAAGTTTTTATATTTTATGTAATTTCTTTAATTTATTTTTTATTATAATTTAATTTAATTTAGGTATCTATTTTAAATTTATATAATTATTAAGAACCTTGGTATTTTAAGGGCTGATTACCAAACGTTTATGTGGGTAAGTGCTTAGTGGCAAGATGCAACATTGTCACTTATTTACCGGGTAAGATTTTAGTCTATCAAAACGATATCGTTTACAACAATTTACCCTGTAAGTGCTAACCATGGTAAGAGTCGTCATCCTCACTTACTGGGTAAGACTCTCGGCCCTTGCCTTTGCTCTTACCAGGTAAGATTCTTGGTCTTTGTCATATTCATACTGTAAGATAATGTGACTTGGTAAACACTTACCCGAGTAAGCGTTTGATAAACGACCCCTAAGTCTACCAAAATAAGTTGATGTTGTTGTTGTTGTTATAACTAATAATTATTATTATTACAATTTATGATAATAAATTAGTCATATTTAAAAAAATGTTGTGAATTCTTTTATCGGTGCAAGTCGAGTACGCCACTATTGTTGTGGCTCATTCTCGTTTGTTTCGTTTCTCGATTCGAGACAAGGTTGGAGCGTTATTTTAGAGGATTACTTAAAGGGATATAAGATATGGTTGTTGGGATAATTAAGATGGTTTAACACCTTTCTTAACTTGGTTAATTCAAGTGTTCAATTTGAGCATTTTAGTCGTTTAGAGCTCTTGATGGAACATCGGACAACAGGTTACTGCTTTTTATAACTTGTGATTGTTTCTAAATGATTTTGAGCACTGATTACGGTTTTATGCATCAATGATTTTTTATGCAGTTTACCATGTTGTACCCTTGGAGGTAACTGAGTTATATATGGTTATGTAGGATGTGTGAAATTGCACAACAGGTGTAGGGTACCTTGAAATAATGATATTTCTTGGAAGTGATAATCTGTGTGCCTTGAATTTGTTTCTCGAGCACATTGAATAAACATATACTGCAGGGCTGAATTGTAATTGTCGCGAGGATTGGCTACAAATGTTGTGCAAGGTTGTTAGGATCCAAGCGCTTACTACTACACCAAAAGCAATTGCTGGTGGAGAAGGCGCAACTTATTTCTTTATAGCATAGCAGCCAGTGCCACGTTTCGATTTAAGAAGATGTTGGTCAATGACCCAACAATCCCCCTCAAGCATCTGCCATCACTAACAAGATCTTCGCTAGAAGTCAATGGCTGCACAGTATGCCTTTGGCATTTTTATGCATTCCATGGGATTCGAACCCGTGACTTGCTCTGATACCACATGTTAGGATCCAATTACCACTATGCAAAAAGCAATTGCTAGTGGAGAAGGCGCAACTTTTTTTTTTTATAGTGTAATAGCTAGCGCCATGTTTCGATTTAGGAAGATGCTGGTCAATGGCCCAACAAAGGTCCATGTGATGGGAATGTGCTCTAAATTTTAATTGAGTATGGAATTTCTATATTGTTGGTTTTGTCATTGTTTCAACTGTTTGAAAATGTTGAACTGATGATTAAGGGAATCCACTGGACCTTATGGTCTAATCGTCGCTTTTCGAAACTAAACCATTTTTCAGGGAAATGTTTTATGGAAAGTTCATCCAATGGTAAAAGAGGAAGAGGTGACGTACTAGAGAGATGGCTTGGTTTTGAGGATGGAGATTAGTCTGCTTTTAGATTTGTATTAGTTCTCAGCTGTGGAGGTTGTTTAACCGCTGCTACTCTATCTTGTAAATTTGGGGTCCGTTTGGCTGTTCATTATGATAATTACTAATTTGGATTCTGGGTTGTTACATATAAGGTTTTTGCTTAAGGAATTCCACTTTCTACATAAGGATTTTTAATTTTGTTTGGCTGAAAACCGATCCTTATGAAAATTGTTATTTTTGGTCTTGTACTCTTGAAAGTATGGTTATCGTTACTATGATTTACAATTTATTACTTTTTTCGTCTCTACGGTTTACAGTTCATATGTGTCTTATTCCTCGTACTTAATGGTAAACCAGTTATAGAGTCGACCTCAGAGACGAAAACATCAATGAATTGTAAACCATAAGGACGAAAACCGTAAATTCAAAATATAGGCATGAAAGTTACAAGTTTTTTTTATTAACCTGGATATCCAACCCGCTATGCGAGCCGACTAATCCCAGGACGACCACCTGCTTTGCATATAAGCCCGGAGTCACCGCACTTGAACCTCCGTGGCCACAAGAGGATTTTTATTCCTCCTTGGATTTGAACCTAGGACCTTCTGGTAATTTTGACCTTTGGAGTCAAGCTCAAACCAATCAGGCACCGCCCTTGTAGTTAAAGTTACAAGTTTTTAGCATACCACAAGGACAAAAATCGTAATTTACTCTTAAAAGGACAAAAGAATTGAATTATAATTAGAATGTGTCAAATAGAGATGGACAAAAATCGACATGAGGTTGGGTTAGGGCAGTCTGTTACGATTGAAAATCAGTGTTAAATTGTATTCGTCTTGAAAGTTAATTTTGTCTATAATTGTGTAAAAGTCACCGTGTTTGACTTTTCTTTAGAATAGTTTGATTTTAACCTTGTGTCTTGTTTGACCCTATATAAAGGGTGTTTCCTTTGTAATTTTGTAGAGAGCCTTATTGTAATATCAGATACGTAATAGTGAAGTTTGACCAAGATTGGATGTATTGACTTTCTCTCTCTTCTCCTACATGTTCTTAATAGATAACATTTTCTGCCATTGATGTTCTTGAAGGATTCATGAAGATTGATTAAATTGGGACTTATAATTGGTATCAGAACGAGTTTGCAGAGATTTTGATTGAAGAAATCAACAAGAATTGCACAATTTTTCTGAAGATTCATCTTTTTGTTCTTGAAGTTCATAATTGTTCTTGAATACTCATCTTTGTTCTTCATAAATTTTTTCTCAAATCTTTCATTTTTGGACGTTTGATTGTTAAAATGATGATCATTGTGTGTGTTTTTACATCGTGAATTATTGTTATTCTTTTGATTTTGTGATTTGATCATCGATATTAAAGATTTGAAGAGATTTGTGATTTTTTGAAAAGCTTTGTGTTCTTGGTAAAAACTCATAAAATCTTGAATTTGATCCATTTTTTGTATGAGTTTTTGTAAATTTTGTGTTTGTTTGTTGGTTTGATCTTAGTTTGATTGAATCTTGTTAGGACATCCTTTATTCACACAGTGAGCGATTTATCTCTTCATGCAGTGAGGAACTTGATAAGTGACCGGATAGAGACTGTTATTTGACCGGATTAAAACTTGTTTAGTGAGCGATTTATCTTGTGTGAAGTGTGTGGTTTACTTCATAGTGAGCGAGTTAGGAAGTTCATGTGGTAGGCGATTTAGACTTTGTGTAAGGTGAGCGATTTATTTCTCCATGCTTTGAGAGGTTTTGAGCGGATTAAGGGTCACATCTTCTAAGGTTTAGGCAGTGGCTTGACCGACTTATATTTTATGCTTTGAGTGATTTAAAACATTCTTAAACGGACTTCACCATGCAGTGACCGGTTTATTTCTGTAGTGACCGATTTATCTCAAGTGGTAAGCGGTTTAGATCATATGGTGTACGATTTACATCATAAAATTGAGCGGATTATAGAAATGATTTGAGCGATTTATAGCCACTCCTTGTAAGGATTTGACGGATTTAAGACTATGAGGTGTGCGATTTAATACCATGCAGTGACTTAGGATTTGTCTTGACCGACTTAAACCATGTGGTAGACGATTTAAGACCATAGTAGTAAGCGGATTTAGACTGTATAGTGAGTGGATAAGGAGGTTAGCTGTGAGCGATTTAGACTGTATAGTGAGCGGATAAGGAGGTTAGTTGTGAGCGATTTAGACTGTATAGTGAGCGGATAAGGAGGTTAGCTGTAAGCGGATTAAGGCTGTTTGGTGATCGGTTTAGACTTTCATGCAGTAAACGATTTAAGACTATGCAGCGAGAGGCTTACAACTAGTCTTGACCGTATATAGGCTGTTTGATGAACGGTTTAGAAGTCTAGTGTTGAGCGATTTGACCAGCATAGTGAGCGATTTAGACAGTGTAGTGACCGGATAAGGATCATAGTGGTAAGCGAACAAGTTCATGAAGTGAGCGGATTTGAGTGATATTTACTTCAAGCTTAAGCAATTTATAGTGTGAGGTGCGATTTAAGTACATAATTTGAGCTAATTAAGGGATATTTCACCTAGGCTTTGAGCGATTTAGAACATAATATTGAGCGACTTAAGCTTAGTTTGGTGAGTGATTTAGAGCTTAAGTTGAGTGTTTTAAGCAGTCTTGTTTGGTTTAGCTCAAGTTGTGAGTGGTTTATTCATACTGCTTTAAGTGATTTAGAGATAGGTCTTGAGCGGAGTTAACCGGTTTTGTTCTTCCTCTTGAGCTATTTAGTGTCTTCATCGCACACTGTTTTGAGTGACTTAAGTTTAGTCTTGAGCAGTTTTTCCAGAAATTGTGTGATTTGTGAATTCTTTTTGAGTGATTGTGTAATATTTTTTTTGTGTATTTCTTTGATCAAATTCTTGAACTGCATAGATTCTTTATTTGATCAATCTTGATCTTCTTAATGGCATATTTTCTTCAGAAAGAGAATAAGGAGTTGAAAGAGAGAATTTCAAAGCTGGAAAAAAGCATTGAGGATCATTGAGAAAAATATTTTAATATGTTCGATAAAAACTTTGCTGATAAAGAATTTATCAAGGAGCTACAAAGTGAAAATAAAATCTTGAGAGAAAATTCTGAAAAGATTTTATCCAATAAGACTTGCGAATTTGAGAGAATTTTGAATAAAGTAAGGACATAATGTGAAGAAGAATTGAAGATTTGGGTTGATGCGAATAAGAAGTTATTCAACAAACTTCAAGATTTGCAAAAAGTGAAGAATTGTTATGAGAAAGTTAATACAGAGACAAATGACTTAACTGAAAAATTTCATAAGTTTGAGAGTGATCTAATTGAGTTAAGAAAATTACTGAGTGAAGAGAAAGAGAAGGTTATAAAAGTTGAGAATAGTATGAATGTTGAGAGGAAGAAATTTGAGAAAGAGAAGAAGAGGGTGATTGAACTAGAAAGAAAATTTGAAGCTGAATGTGTATCTTATGAGAATAAGATAAACTCTCTTGAGCTGAATGCAAAGATGCTGTTAAAGCAAATATCGGATTTTGAGCAGCTGATCATCTTGGAACGTGCCAAGAATGATAAAGAGAAGAAAGACATTACAGAAGAGTGTCAGAGCCAAATACAGAAATTATCTAAAAGCATTGCTCTAAAGCAGAAGGCTTTAGATGAAGATATAAAGCAATTTTCTCTTGATAAAAGGAATACTATAAAGAAACATACAACTATTGCTAAAGAGCTTGCTAATAAGAAAAAGTGGTTTGATATCGCTTCTGAGAATGAAAAGAGCAGCTCAGATGAAGAGAAAAGAGAGTTAATAAATCAGAAGAGAAAGTTTGAAATGCTTCAAAAGGATTTAGAAGGTAAACTCCTGGATACTACAAGCAAATTGTATGATCTGAAGACAGACCTTGAAACTGAGCTGAAGATGAGAATTGAACTTAAAATTAAGTTTGATTTAGTTACTGTTGAAAGAGACCAGCTTTTACAGAAAGTCAAAGACTTTTTTTGTACACAAAGCTCAATTGGTTCTCCATCATAGTGTAAAACTAGCTTCTATGACTGTTCCAAATCGAACAGTTATTCAAGCAGTCCTAAATCAACTGTTTCTAAGAACTATTCTCGTTCTTTTAATCAATATTATCAAGGGTATGTTATCGGATCACCCAATAAATCCTCTAAGACTAAAATCATTTGGGTTAATAAAGTTGATTATGTTTCATCTCATACATCTGTTATTACTAACTCTATTCTTCTTTGCATTGTGAGATCCACTAATGATCTGATCAATCTCAGCAAGAGAAGAATTATGTGCTCAACATGCAAAACCAATGATTTTATCAATAAGAAAAGGTTCAATACGTGGCATGGAGATGACAGTTATCAGAACAATCGGAAAGGTAAGAACATGTATGATTATAATAACTGGTATGGATCATATTATGTATATAATCATCCTGTTAATAGTGCTGAAAAGAAAATATCTAATAGAAATAAATGGTTTGGAAGTTACAACATACCCCAGCCTGATTCTAACAAAATAGGACCCAAATTCATTTGGGTACAAAAATCTATTTAATCTGGTTTTGCAGGTGTGTCAATCTTGTGCTGATCAGAATATCATATCAGTGATACATTAATGCAGGGGGAGTTGTAATCTGTTCTGAACAAGGCTTCTGAACAATTCAGTTCAGGACTCGTGCTTTACCGAGTGTGGTTCCTAAACACTCAGTTTAGGAACCGTGCTTAAAATGTTTTCTTTATTTTTAATTTTTAAGCTTAACTGAAACATTTCTATAATCTACTTTCTAGGGGGAGTCTCTAAAAGTTTTAAATAAATGTTTTCGAAAAGTAAATAATTTTTTTTGGAAACGAGCACTTTTTCTGAACAGGTATTTCCTGAGATTTTACTTGTGTAATTTCTCATCGTACATAATTCCAATACCTGTTTCAGCTATTCTTCAAACTGTTATTATCACGTCTCTTATAATAATATCTTTTTCGGTGATCATACGCTCGTTTGTATTCAAAGGTTGATTTTTCTGGGTTTTTTTTTTACCTTAATTGATATATACTTCATTTTTTTTATTCATAATCTGTAAACTTGTTCTTACAGATCTTCATTTATTTCTTTCGCATATCGAATAATCTGATTTTGTGTATCACTCTTTTATTGATTGTGCTTCAAAGTTACACTTTGATCAATTTTATATCTTATCATTGTACTTCATTGCAATAATATTCTTGATCAATCATTGTGATCAACTGAGCATATTGTAATTTTAGGAGGGACTGAGTGCTTACCAGAAATACCTCAATGGAATGTCAGAACCGACAAACCTACCCATGAGGACAACCATATCTGAGTGAGCTTTAAATACAAAAATGGTTTGTTTGCTGAGCTTAAAATGAAAAATGAGAGGGGTAGTTGTTGTGAGCCAAAAGAATTGATGAGAGTTGTGTCAGGATTAAAAGAATACGAGAATCTTGTTCCAAACTTCTAAAATCCGGGCATACCACATAATCTATTAGTTCTTAATTCTTTCGAGACTAATATTGAAAAAGACAAAACCCAAGCCAATTCTTGTCACAACCCCACCAGCTACTCATTTATCTCTGAACAGATAAGTGTTTCAATAACACTTGGGGCACGCAGCTCACAATCTATCAATTTCTCATTCGGAGAAATTTGATATTGAATCAGAAGGATATATGTCCCCCCCTTCAAGTCTTCTTGATCACTAATTGAGTCTGGTAAATTTGTGTACAATGTCTCAATTGGGTTATATGATGTTAGCGGATCTTTACCCGGAGTAGAGCATAAACCTAGATACGTAATAGTGAAGTTTGACCAAGATTGGATGCATTGACTCTCTCTCTTCTCCTACATGTTCTTAATAGGTAACATTTTCTGCCATTGATGTTCTTGAAGGATTCATGAAGATTGATTAAATTGGGACTTATACAGTCCAAATCGGTCCCTTTAAAACTGGGTCAGTCGATCCCTGTCTTGGTTTTTAAAACGAAACATTTTTTGCACAAAAATGTTACACATGTTTTTGTAATTACGATTTTGGAAGTTTAGTATTAAAATACACTTTAAATAATACATTTAAGTATGTAATTTTTTTAAAAGAAAACTTGAAAATCTTGTATTACAATTCAGAAAATTAAATTTTCATTAAAAGTTGATCATATAAATAATTGGTCTTGTTCCGGCCACGAACCGAACCATAAAA
The DNA here is from genome assembly GCF_001531365.2 of Cynara cardunculus var. scolymus. Classification (NCBI taxonomy): domain Eukaryota; kingdom Viridiplantae; phylum Streptophyta; class Magnoliopsida; order Asterales; family Asteraceae; genus Cynara; species Cynara cardunculus. Next base: position 11,803,205 of record NC_037541.1, read on the forward strand.
TTCTATAAAATGTGAAACTGGTACCGTTCGTCAGACTATAATCGGTCATTTGTCGATCACAGATGGGATGGTCCCAATTTGACCATCCCCACTTCCCCAATGTCAAATGGAGATAGCCAAAAATCGGTCCCAGACCCGGCCCAAATCGTCCCCTGTCGCAAACACCCCGTAACCAGTCCTGGTCCCGACCAAAAAGAGAGAACCGTTAAGGTACATTGCAACGGGTTATGAGAAGTTGAGAACCAGTCTCAGACCCGGGCCTGACGCAAACATGTCCTACGTGTTTTTTTTTTAAATTCGATTTTTACATATTCTTTTGAAGTTTTTTAAAGAATACAAAGATGTTGTTCTAATACACTTGAAAAAATGTAATTGAGTCAATTAAATACATTTAAAAAAATACATTTTTTTGCTAAAAATATAAGTCGAAATCATGTATTATAACAAGAATTGTGAACGTTTGTGAGTTAGTATATTCTCCCATAAATCATATGACTTATATATAGTGAATAAAGGGTAAATGAGAGAAAACAATGATAAAAGATGGGAAAAAACGGTCATATGGACGTTAGGTATCAATAATATTTTTGAAAAATCGGGACAGACCCATAACTGGTGCTGGATCAAGCCTACTTTTTTGACGAAAATTGTAACTGGTCCTAGACCACCAATCCCAATCAATCCCGGACCAGGCTGGTCCAAAATCGGCCCCGATCCCGGTCCTCCGCTGGTTCTGGACTGGGCTGGGCCCAATTGGCTATCTCTAAGTCAATTGTCAAATAAAAACAACCGCGGGCTTGGATATCTACTATTGGGCCTTTGGCCCAATTATATAATCCTGAATTTAGTGTTTAGGACTTTAGGTCCAGAAGAGCTTCTACCATTTGCAGTTTGAGAGAGAGAGGGAGAGAGAGAGAGAGTTGCAGAGCTGTAGAATTGTTCATCAATGGCAGCACGTGGAGGAGAAGGGCAAAGAAGAGGAGGGGGAAGACCTCTTCCTCCATCTGCAAGAGGACCTCCTGGTCCTCCTCTTCATGGTAAACCTGGACCCCGATTTGAACCAGTTGATCGCGAAAAGGTTAGGTTTTGCTTTCGTTTTTATTCCTATCTCTTCATATCGACTTTTCTGTTGTGTTTTAGTGTGTATGAGGTTTTAATTGTTTAGTGGTGATGCGTATGAGAATACTGGTTGTTTGTAGTTTTTCTAGGGTTTGGAATCATGTGATATTTCTGCGGATGTTTATTGTTTATGAGTTTGCATTGTATTTTGTGCGGAATTCGTTATTTTCTGTTTTCTCAGCTTATTCGGGGTTTATACATATCTGTTTGGATAAGTTTGCGACAAGTTTATTACTCAGAGCATCTCCAACTCGACATCAAATTCCATTTTTACACCATGTTCACACTATTTCACTCCAACCAACATCATTTCTTACACCATTTTTGGTGTTGGGGAATAGTATAACACCAAATTTGGTGGTGTGTTATTCATTTACACCAATTTGGTGTCGAGCTTGCAAAATGGGCTTCAATTTTGATATTTATGGCATTTTAGTTTATTTGATACCAAGGAGAAGTTATATTTTGCTCATTATTTCACAAATTGAATGAGTTTCCCAACATCGTGAAAGTAGGGGTGCCCCTTTGGTAGCTTGATAATTGCAATATTTGTCTGTGGATGGTGATCAACCAACGTAAGCACCCTCTCAAAATGCAAATATGGAGGAATCTTTATTGATGATAATGAATGATTCATAAAGAACACAACGAACAGATGGATAGTTTTGGCTTCAATTCAGTCATTAAATGAAATTTTGCACCTTTCATGGGATGTCCTAGAGTAAACGTTGTTGCAATTTTCATGAGTGGAGAGAGTTTGTTATTTTGAGCAGTAGCTCCTGGAGTTTCAGTCATTTTACACAACTCGAGACTCTTGTTTTGTATTTTGTTTGGCAGAAGGACTTGGATTTCAGGAGGGAGGCTGGATGTGTAATACTTTTCCTGTACATGATTGTATAATTGGGAGTCTTAGAGGCTGTTTCAGAACTGTGTTAGAACAAATTTCTTAACTGTTGTACTTGAACTTGTTCTTATGCTTATTTTTATTGAGCTTGAATTGAGAATGTGAAGAGTATAAATTTGATCCTGTTAGCCAGGTAAGCTGAAATCAGTTATTTTGACGAGTTAGGGAGGAAGCTATATTTGAGCTCACGGGCCAAATATATGCAAGTCAAGCATCTGATCAGCTTCTCTCTTAAATTTTCTTCTAGTTGTTAGCTCTTGGTTTGAAATCATATATTAGTATTTCTTGTGTAGTTGTGAGGTTATACTTTCTGAGAGGAAAAAATTTGTTGAAGACAAGAGGCAAGTAGGAAGGAGAGTCCTATTAAAGGACAAGAATATACTATGCGGCTAATGAATCATGTTATGTTGTTAATAGGTCCTAGTTAGAGCACAAGAGATTATGAAGAGGCGAACACCCCTAGGGTTATAGGGCATCTTTCCATTTTTTTAATGTGGTACTAGCAAAGGGGAATGCACAATTAAGGCAATGTTCTACAGGTTCCCTGCTTAAGTGTCCCCCACTGTTTTAATTAGTAAAACCAACTTAATTAGCCTCCTAGCCATTAAGTCTCCCCATCCCTTCAGTTAGCAACTGATTGCTGAGTTAAGTATTTCAAGAAATTTAGTGGGGATTATTCCTCTTCTCTCAACTAGGAGTTCACCTTCCCAATCCATTCTAAGTGATCTATTAATGGTGCAACAAGATCAATCATATATTCTGAAGGAAAATATATGGCAGGGCGGGAATGAAACAAACAAACTAAAAGAAGGACATACTGTGATTTGTATGTATAAGTTTTAGAGGTATAAATCTAGTTAACAATGAGGGAATGTTTAGTCCTATTTTCTAGTTGCTGTTCAACATCTAACTATAAACATATTGAAGGATCTGATTATTCTGCACTCCTAACAATTGCATGTTTTTGGATTATTCAAAATCTTCATCTTTAGAATTCTGATGCTTCTATTTTAGATTAGGGTCGAAGAAAATATTTTAATTTTGTCATTGCTCACATATTACTGTGACATTTCATTGCAATATTCTTTTGTTTTACTGATAAAGTCCTTTCTTTGACATGCAGACTTGTCCATTGCTACTTCGAGTTTTTACTAAGGTAAGACTACTGTGTAAGACGCTGGAAATATATTTTTCCCCCAATAGTAGTTAAAGATGATTATGGTACAAAATGGAGACGTCTAATGGTTGCTGCTGCATTTGATGGCAACTTAAAAGTGCTCTTGATTTTGAACAGATTGGTGGTCATCATAGCCAGGCAGACTTTGCAGTGAGAGGCAAGGAGCCTAAAGACGAAGTCCAAATATATACTTGGATGGATGCTACACTTCGTGAGCTAACTGATCTGGTATGTCAAATGATCTTCGTTACTTTCTGCATACATTTATTTCAAAATTTATGTTTAAGAATCCAATCAGAAGTGTGTTGCATGTTCTTTTTGCCACTTGGACATGCGTATCAGCTTAAAATTTTCCATTTGTTGAACTTAGTGAAGTTGCTAAGGACTTTTTTCCTAGTATAGTTAAGGAAATGAAAATTTCTTTTACATAAAATCTGAACTATTTTCAGGCTTTTTTTTTTTGCATTTAGTGGAATAGTAGTTGTGAAGTCAAGCAGCTACTTGTTTGTGCTATTCCCAATCGGTGTAAATAGTATTACACCATCTTTTTTCAGCGTATCTTTGTTTTCATTTTTCTATGCGGGTCTCTTATCAACTCTACATGTGGTATTGATTTTTTCATCTATTTTTCTTTCTGCTTTCTAGGTAAAAGAGGTGGCTCCAGAAGCTAGAAGAAGAGATGCTTTACTGTCATTTGCTTTTGTATATCCTACTAAAACTGGTCATTTTACAGTCAAAGAGGTAACCAGCTCTCCTTATCCACATGTATATTTAGAATCATACCTATACTTATCTTATAAAGCATTTGGCTAAAACTCTTAAAACTCTTAAACTTGTTCATCCCTAAACGATTTCATCCCTATCCAATTTCATCCCATATCTGAATTCGTGTAACTAACTGCAGATAAACACAATCAAATACAGGATAAACATTTCATTTTAAATATAAAAAATCTAAAATATAATTAGTATAATCATTAAATTCTAACAAAATACTTAATTATTATCTTTATAAAATTTATAATATTAAACCAAAAATAAAT
>NC_037541.1:11809137-11810197 GCF_001531365.2 Cynara cardunculus var. scolymus
TATCTCGCTGCATTGCACGAGTACGCTTCTAGTATAATAATAGTTTATTCACTGCGTTCCAAATTGTATGATTTTTTTGCCCTTTAATTTGTTTTGCAAGATAAACGACCCTTGTGCCAAAATCTTTTGTTTTATTTTTCTTCCCTTCCAAATAGCAGTTACATCCTAGTTTGTAGCTTTCAGTTCTTATTCATCTTATAAAAACTCAACTACAATTATACGTGTTCTTTTCTTGAAAACTCAATTTTTACCATCAAATGTTTATTGTTCCTTTTACAAATGAGTGAAACCTAAGCATTTTTTTTTTGGCATGATAAGGAGAGCAAACATAAATAAGTTCATTACTTCCGTTTTAGCTGTTTCAAATCATCAAACAGATGTCCTTAATGGCAGAATGCTTTGTAACCGAGTTATCGACTTTGAACTTTGTACTTGGCTTTTTGATGTTGACTGATGATCATTCTTGTGAAAATGCTTGAAAAAATACTAGTTTGCAACGATGAGTGAATTTGGAGAAATTATGTTTATACAAATGCAAGAAACCTGTTGTACTTGAAGTTTTTTGTTCAAAATTATATATCCTTGCAGAATCTGTGTTTCTTGTTTTGCTTTTCTGGAAAAATGATGGTAAAAACCAAGAACAATGGTTCAAAAAGTCAACTCCTTTGTAACTAGACTCGAGAACGACTATATTCTTACACTCAACTCTTTCTATCATGCCTCAAAGGTTGGGAAAACCTTCTCTTATCCAAATGCAAGACGACCAGATGATGGCAGCAAGGCCCTCGGCAGCCTTAGCTTCGAGGTAAAAAACACCTTGTCATTCTTTTTACAACTTGTACCTCATACAATAGACGGTTATCTACATGTTTACTGCATGTTAGTCTTGGCGTTTTCCTATGATAGTAGTTGTCAGTATTTCATTCTGTGCACATTTATCCTTGATGCATTTTTTGTTAACTGTACTTGTTGCTTCTTTGCACACACACTCATCTATAACCCGTTTGCTTGTTTCTTATAATTCTTGTTTTGCAAGCCGGGGGTCTTCAATTACCTTTTG
>NC_037541.1:11810327-11821318 GCF_001531365.2 Cynara cardunculus var. scolymus
CTCTGTGTGAGATTTATTGTGTTGTTTGGTTGGTTTTCCTTCAAGTCCTAAAGCTGTCTGTGGATTAACTGTTTGTATAGATTGGAAAAGTTTTTGTTTGGGAGGGTTTCTTATAGATGGGAGGAGCGCTTTTTTTATTGGGAGGGGAAGTTTTTAAAACAACTTGGCTTTCTGCATAAAGCTCCCCCTAGAAGCTTAGTGAAAAAGCCATTTTCTATATCATTAAGCCACTACCAAGTAGTCATGTATAGCTAACCGAATAAGCTGTGAGTCCCATTAAACTGCTAACAAACAGACCCTTAGTTTGGTTTACCATATGCAATGCTACGTTTACATCGTTTGGGTCATTTGACCATATCTCTTCGGAAAAAAATGAACCTTCATTTACATCACAACTCTTTTAGTTATTTAAAAAAAACCTGTTTGAAGCTTATATTTTTGTATGTAGTTCTAACGACGTGCAATTTGCAGATTGGAGATTACTTGGATGTGGCAATACTTTAGACTTCTACGTTGTGTTTAGGTCCCCTGGTGGTTTCGTAGAGTAGTCATGGATCCTGCTATCAATGGTGCGATTTCGGGTTTGTTAAACGATATAGTTTATATTACGCTTGTACTGAAGGAAAATTTTCTAAACGTGTATTCGTGGATGAGTTCGAGTTTGTCACCTTAGAAGTATGATTTATGATCATCTTGGTCTGGAAGTAGAGATGGGCTAATTTAGCCATCTCTAGGCTAATGTAACCGGCCTTTGAGACCGACCGGTCCAAGGTAACTAAACTTGGGCCCATGTGTTAACCGGTTAAAGAAGAGCTATTTTGCATGGGTTAGGGACCGGTAGGGCTCTACCAGGCAACCCAAAAAAATTAAACGGGCCTACACCGGGCTTTCTGGGACCGGTTATGAGGACTGGTTGAGGACCCGATTAAAGGGACTGAAACAGTCATCTTATAAAGTGGAGTTAAACATCGTTCCAACTAAGATACCGACAATAAAGTTCTTCTACCATTAAACGTGTTGCAAATTTTAGTTTTAAACTTGTGTCCCTGTAACGTTTGACGTTTAAAACGCTCAACATAATTTACCACATTCGTATCTAATGATACGAACGTCTTGAAAAATTAAATTTGATTTCGCATCTTGTATGTCGTGTTTTTCTCCATACTCCGTTGGAAGTTATGTTGGCATAATTCGGGATGGAAATAGTCGGCAAAACCCTAGAAATATTTTGATCCATGTTAATACTGGTTTTTTGTAGGGGTAAAATAGTCATTAAGCATATACACGTTTTTTCCATCACGTAGGTGCTAGGGCTTACAAATCGACATTTGATACACATATAAAACGAAACTCGACCCATTTAATGTTTGAACCAAAAAGATACGTTATAAACACCTTATGACCAAATGGAATTGCAATCTATAATGCCACATGAAATGACACTATCAGTAAACCGCAACCACTTTTTGTTAACTTAAAGGAACACACGTTAATTTAAAGTGGGTTAGGACCCCAAAAAAGTTTCAATTATATCAGGACGATATATAGTGGGCACCGACAGCCCGTAAGCTATTACTGAATCCACCAATAGATCTGAGCAATGGTCATTTCGTTGTGGTTACATCGAAACCTATCAATCCAAAAGATATACAATATGTTCATGGACGGACCTAGAGTAGAGCATACGGTGGCACGTGCCACCATATTATTCTTCCAGCGAAGGGTAAAAAAATTTAGGTTCATGAAAGGTGCATTGTATTTTGCTACGAGGGCGCGAACCATGCAAGAGACGATGAACCGAAATCTTAACCTAGAAACAGAAAGACGACATATCGTTCTTCAGCCGATGAAAGAGTCGATCGAGTGAGATGAGGAAAAAAGTGGAACAATGATGAGAGGTGGAAAAAATCGTAAAGGAATCATAACTGGAACCATTTTAAAGTTTCGGGGGATGATTCTTGACTTGTAACTTAGATTGAGACGGGTTTTTTCAAGTTGTTTATTTTTTAGAGATTTACAAGCTGGTAAAAGTTGGGAACGTAGATCATTGTAACCGGTTTGTAATTCCATCATATACGTTTCATAAGCATTTTTGTAGTGAAAACTCTTGACTCGTAACTTTTATCAAGACGATTTAAGGTACTTTCCGTAAAAGATCATACTGATGGTAGTTTAGTAGTGTGTTAAAATCATACAAATCCATTAAATAAAATCAAATGCGACCAAACTGATGGTAAATATGAGGTTGTTTGTTTATCACTTAATAGTTTCATTAAGAGGCAACATCTGAACCGTTAAGAGGTGAATCTTGTTTGGCAAAAAAAAAAAAGTCTGCCTCTTAATGGTTTTAAAATCCTCTGAATGATTTTGCTTAACCATTAAGAGCCTTAATTTCATTGTACACAGTTATCAAACAATTATATTTCATTTTGCACTATATCATTAGAACCTCTTAATTATTCTGACCATTAATCATTCTTCATCTAATCATTCAACGATTGCTAACAGCCATTAAGGGTAAAATTCACCATTATGATTCAGCAGACAACTCATAACTCACAAACATGAATTTTCAACTCAAATTATACCCATATATATATATATATATATATATATATATATATATATGAGCCTAATCAAATGAGAACTAATTAGTTTGTGGTAACTGTGAGAACCAATATTAACCACAAATCAATAGATAAATTAGAAAATTTATAATTTTGGTAATTTTGAATTAAAATATTAATGCAAGGATATTTTTGGTATTTTAAAACTTTCCTCCCTCCTCTCTTCTCTCTCCGGCCACCGTTCGCCCGCCACCGTCCTCCGGTGATACTACAATGGTATCACAATGCATCATATATGTGCTTGGGTATCACATTGATGTCGTTTGTGTGGTTGATCAAAGATGTAACACAGTGGTATCACTATGTATCTTATATATGATTAGGTATCACAATGTATCTTTTGTTTAACAGAGTCAATATTTTTATGTATCACAGTGGTATCATAGTGGTATCACCGGAGGACGGTGGCCGGAGGCCGGAGAACGGTGGCCGGAGAGAGAAGAGAGGAGAGAGGAGAGTTTTAAAATACCAAAAATATCCTTGCATTAAGATTTTAATTTAAAATTACCAAATTTATAAATTTCCTAATTTATCTATTGATTTGTGGTTAATATTGGTTCTCACAGTTACCACAAACAACTCAGTTCTCCCTTGAATAGGCCCCTATATATATATAAAGTAAACTAATCTTGGTCATTGATCAAGAAAATGGATAGATGAGATTGGTTTATACGGTTTACACAAATGAGACAGGTTTTTATTTGAACGCTCCTATATATATATGATCAATGGCCAAGATTAATGGCCAAGATTAGTTTACTTTATTTTAGAAAATTAAAAAAATATATATAATAAAATATTATTTTATTTCAACTTTAAGGGCAAAAATGAAAAACAAAATTTAACATTTGGTAACATCCTTCTCGATATTAATGACACTATTTTCATTTTTTAAAGCAATATATTATTTTTAATTTTAAATCACATCCATCAATAAAATATATCAAAAAAAAAAAATTGAATATAACACACTATATTCAATTATATTGAGTGAATCGTTTCAAATTTTGAATTACATTATATGAATTTGTTTCAAAATTTAATCAACAGACTAATCCACGTAATATTGATCATATTTCGTAATTCTCATTATACTGGTAGATGAAACCGTTACACTTAGATAACAAAAAAAATTCATCGATTACTGACTTCATAAAAGTTTATAATATAACATGAAATTGTTTCACTTATGCAACCATTTCACTTATCAGGCTCAATACTGCCATGAACCAATTTCACTTTCATGAAAACTATTTCATGTACAATAATTTTCTTATTTCACCACCGATTTGATGAAATCATTCCTTTAGTCCTTACAATCATGAAGATTCTGGAGCAGGTTACAATCTTCAAGATTATGTAGCAGATTAAAATTATTTTCCCATTTCATCATGCACTTCGTTCATGACGAGCGAAATACAAAATGACTCAACTACACCATCAATGCAACAGGTTCACCATAAAAATGTTTCGATTCACATAATTTATTTGCAACAAGACCCGGTTTCACGTTCATGAAACCTGTTTCATTTTCCTTTTCATAATTTATTTTCAAAATGCACCGGTTTTATTTTCCTTTTTCATCAACAAAATGGATCAACAACACCATCAATGCAACGGTTTCACCATAAAAATGTTTTGGTTCACCTAATTTATTTGCAACATGAACCGGTTTCACGTTCATGAAACCTGTTTCATTTTCCTTTTCATAATTTTTTTCAAAATGCACCAGTTTCATTTTGCTTCTCATAAAAAAAAGATTAACTACACCATCAATGCAATGAGTTCACTATAAAAATGTTTCGGTTCACCTAATTTCTTTGCAACATGAACCGGTTTCACGTTCATGAAACCTATTTCATTTTGTGGATTTTTTTTTGTTCATCTACGTTTTGATGATTTCATTCTATAATTCAATTATTTCATCAAGACACGTTTCCTGATTATAACTCATGACAATATACGAAATCCAAATTTTTAATATTTTAATATAATTAAATATTTAAATGTTATCATTTATACAATTTCCTTTATTACGTTTCCTTAATTAAGATTTATTAATAACTTCCATATTTAATAAAAAATATTGTAAATGACCGAAATACTCTTATTGATTAAATTTAATTAGAAAAAAAAGAATTTTCCTATTGGTCGAAATTGGTTTACACGATTTCTTAGAAATGCACGATTTTCATTTCAACGTGCCCCTATATATATATATATATATACACACACAATCATACCATCGTTAGTGCAAAATCTCAATTAATTAACGATGCCTGTTATTCTCCCTTTGCCACTAGTTTCTCTCTCAAAAGAACCAAACCCTTTAGTCTTTGATGCATCCATTCTGCAAAATGAATCCAGTATACCCTCACAGTTTGTATGGCCGGACCATGAACAGCCCCGCCGTGAACCACCGCCACCACCGCTTCATGTTCCTCCAATTGACCTAAAAGCCTTCTTCTCCGGCGAACCACTTGCAGTCTCCAATGCAACTCGTCTCGTCAACTCTGCGTGTCAAGAACATGGTTTCTTCCAAGTTTTCAACCATGGTGTTGATTCTAATTTGATCAATGAAACCCACAAGATTATGAATCTCTTCTTTGGGATGCCATTGTTGGAGAAGCAAAAAGCTCAACGAAAGTTTGGTGAATATTGTGGGTATGCAAGTAGTTTCACGAATAGATTCTCCTCTAAGCTTCCATGGAAAGAAACATTCTCTTTTCGGTATTCTTCGGATCCAAAATGCGCGAACATCGTTCAAGATTACTTCGTGAACGTAATGGGAGAAGATTTTAGCAATTTCGGGTACGAAAATCGACATATTTTATGTTCCTCAAGATCGCAAATCTTGATTTTCCTTGCCTAAATCAAGAATCGAATACCCTTTTCATAATTCTATTTGCTTTCTTGTTGGTGAAATAGAAATCGAGATTCACTACAACAAAATCGGGTTTATATGACGCTCCCAAATTCTAAGTGTCCTAATTTAGTTTATAGGACCAAAAAATAATGTGTCATATCTAAAGATATCGTTTTTTGACGTCGTAATAAGTTTTTTAGGACACTTTTATTATAAAACGTCTCATTATCAACTTTATAAGACACTATTTGAAAAACTGTCATATAAAAACAAATGTCCTATAAAAAATTGAGTTTATAGGACATTTTCTCAAAAATGTCCTATAAAGTTGCTAATGCGACACTTTGTATTAAAAAATGTCTTAAAAAACTTGTTAAAACGTCCAAAAACGTCATATAAACTTATTACAACACCTTTAGATAGAACACTTTATATTTTAGCCTATAAATTAAGTCCTATAAAGCGGTCTATTGGGACGCTTAGAAATTGGGAGTGTCCTATAAACCTGATTTTGTTGTAGTGATTCAATTTATCCTTAACACTTTTTATTCGATTTCGCAACTATTTTTGACATTAATGTTGGTTCATGTAGGAGGGTTTGTCAAGAATATTGCGAAGCTATGAGCAAACTATCTCTCGAGATCGTGGAGCTACTCGGAACGAGCCTTGGAATCGATCGATCCTATTTTAGGGATTTCTACAAAGAAAACGATTCGATCATGAGATTGAACTATTACCCTCCTTGTCAAAAACCTAATCTAACTCTTGGAACCGGTCCTCATTGTGATCCGACATCCGTAACCATTCTTCATCAAGACAATGTTGGCGGGCTTGAAGTATTCGTTGACGAAAAATGGCATTCTATCGCTCCTTGCTCCGAAGCCTTTGTTATCAACATCGGGGATACTTTCATGGTTACTAATTCCGAAACAACATTTGCTTGCTTTTTGCTTTTGGTCGCTAATTTGATCGCGTTGATTCAAAATGATAACATTATATGTGCAAAAGATCACGATTGAGACTGTTTTTCACTAACAAAAATTAGGGTTTCATTTGTTTTTTAGGCACTATCGAACGGATTATACAAGAGTTGCTTACATAGAGCGGTCGTGAATAGTGAAACTTCTAGGAAGTCTCTCGCGTTCTTTCTCTCGCCTAGAATGGACAAAGTCGTGAGACCGCCTAAAGCACTGGTTGAGGACGATACACGAAGGGTTTATCCCGATTTTACGTGGTCGAGTTTCCTCGAGTTCACTCAGAAACATTATCGAGCAGACGTGGAAACCCTAGATGCATTCTCAAATTGGCTACAAAACGAAGGAAAATAAGATGCAAACTTTTGTTAACCAACCTAGTTTCAATGTTGTATGATACTGGTTTTGTGAATATGTCATGACCTTAATCTACATTTCGATCGATCGTAAATCGGATTTGAATTTCGAAGCAAATTTATCGACTCGTGATAGAGTGCGTTTTAGCTCATTAAGCCCTAGCTGTAGCTGATTTAGTGTTTGTAATTCGTCGTTGTTAGTGTTTTTGTGTTTGAAAAGCGAAAACTAATAAGTCATGCAACCATGATATATACTATCTATATATGAAATTCATCATCACCCTAACTTTTGAAATAAAACACATATTAATCTACATCTCTTACCCTAAGTCCAAACATACCACTTATGAATTAAGCAATTGGATGATTATTTAATATTATTAATTTTAATCAAATAACTTTTGTTTTATGGAACCAATTTTCAAAACCTCAAACAAAACTTCCAACACTTCTTATTTAAGAGGAGTAATGCTTACCTAGTAAGCGATTATCAATATGAGTCAACACTATAATTTATTTTGATGATTAAGATTTTAGTACATCAAAACATATCAAATGTAACAATTTACTGGGTAAGCGTCGTCATCCTCACTTACCGGGTAAGATTCTCTATTTTTCTTATCGCTCTTACCCGGTAAGATTCTTGACCCTTCTCATGTTCATCCGATGAGGAAATTCATGCGTTAAGCATTTACCAAGTAAGTGTTTAGTAAACAGCCCCTAAATTCATGTTTTCCAAAATATGAACGAAAACAATATTCGTCTATCTTGGTTCTTCAAAATAAAGTTTGAAAGTCGATTCCTTAAACTATGAATGAATATAACGTTGGTTTGATTTTGATACAGTTTAACCGTTTTATAACATGGTATATTATTCAAATTTTTTGATAGAAATAAAAGAACGTATGTCCCATAAATGGGTAGAGGATTTGTCTCTTTTCTTGTTTGTAGAAAGAAACGACACAAAAAACAGTATCGAAAATATCGATGTCAATGACATCATAGAGTAACGATGTGGTTATCTGTATGTACGGTAACGAAAATCAGTGACATAAATGACAAAAAACATGTTGCTAAATTTTAATGACAAGTTGACGTTATTTTCTCTTGTATTTGATTATTTTATCGTAAATTAACCATTAAATTTGTAGAAAAACATTAGGATTTAAAAGAATTTAAGTGTTTTAATATAATTGATATGCATAAAAAATATTGTAGCTAAATAAAATATATATAAATTTATATTTATATATAAAAGCACATTCAAGAAAAAACTGATTAGTTTATGATAACCGTGAGATGAATTACTTATTTGAGATATTTAAGAATTTTTACTTAAATAAGTTAAAAGGGTAATATAGTAATTCTATTCTTGACAACTAATCAAAATATTTAATTAAATTTTTTAGAAGGAAATATTTAATTAAAATTAGTTACTTAGTTTATCAATTACCTAATATACATCGTATTTTAAAGACGTTTGTGAATCAAAGTGTATCATAGTGATAACGTTCACATGGTTTCACGTGTATCACAATGTATTTTCTTTGTTTTATGAAATGTCTCATAGTGTGCATTTTCATTATTTTCATTGTTTTACAAAAGGTATCACATTGTACATCTTGTATGTATATATGGGCATCACAGTGAATATCGTTTGTAGGTATCACAATGTGTATCTTGTGTTCACATAAAGTTCATCGAAATAAGGTTCGCTGAATAAGATTTGCCGTAGAGAGGAAAGAGAAGAGATGAGAGATGATATTAATAAAATCCCTAAAATACCCTTAACTGACATTTTAAGTTAAAATTACCATAATTATTACTTTCCTAATCTAACTTTTGATTTGTGGTTGAGATTGAATCTCACGATTACCATAAACAAAACAGTTCTCATTTGATTAATCCCCTATGTGTGTGTGTGTGTGTCAAATATATAAAAGTGTTCTAATTTAACACTAATCGTTTAAAAATGATTAGTGTTATTCTGATAAATAATATAAAGTTAAGTAATTAAAATATAACGTCAGTATTTAACACTTTTGATTAGAAACAGTTCTACACGATCTTATAAAACACAAAAAAAATTAAAAATTAGGATTAATTTAATGATTTAGATGAATTATCGTAGGTAAAGGGTATCTAATTCTATTATTAAATTTGCAAAAAAATCCAATTATTTATATGTAATTTAATTTTTATAAGTGCTGTTTAAAATTGTCTGTTTTGTTAAATTATAACTTGTCTGAATGCCTTTGTTTAACCATTTTTTTTGTACATATATACATATATATACATATACATATATATATATATATATATATATATATTACTTTATATTCTCTTACCTTTTCATCCTTATGAAACTATGCATGTACTTATATTATACTTTAAACATCAAGATTATGACAAACAAATAAGAAATTTATGGTTATGATTTTTCTCATACTTTTAATAACTAAATCTTGATTAAGATCACTGCAACAAAATCAGGTTTATAGGACACTCTCAATTTCTAAGCGTCTTAATAGATTTTTTTATAAGACTTAGTTTATAAGACCAAAAAAATAAAACGTTATATCTAAAGGCGTTGTAATAAGTTTATATGACGTTTTTTGATGTCGTAATAAGTTTTTTAGGACAATTTTAATATAAAGCGTTTCATTAGCAACTTTATAGGACACTGTTTGAAAAACTGTCATATAAAAACAAATGTCTTATAAAAAATTGAGTTTATAGGACACTTTCTTAAAAATGTTCTATAAAATTGCTAATGCGACACTTTGTATTAAAAATGTCCTAAGAACTTGTTAAGACGCCCAAAAGCGTCATATAAACTTATTACAACAACTTTAGATATGACACTTTATATTTTGGTCCTATAAAGTCTTATAAAACAGTCTATTGGAACGCTTAAAGATTGATAGTGTCCTATAAACCCAATTTTTTTTACATGAATTTGAACAGTTTTAATATTGTTAAACATGTCTTTCATTAACGATAAATCTTTTTTAAATATATTTAATAATTAAATGTAATTGATGTGATTTATCAAAAAAATTCATCACTATAAGATCAAAATGACTCATACATGCATTTGAGTAGATCTATTAGCAATCCTCCAAAATGATATATACTTAGATGAATAAAAAAAAACACAAGTTTATAAATAAGCTCAAGTTGATAGTCTCTCTCTCTCTCTATATATATGTGTGTGTGTGTGTGAGAGAGAGGGGGGGGTTAAGTTCACGTGAAACCAGTCTGTTTTCGTGAGACCATTTTTTTACGATTGAAACTTCACAGGAAAACGTTATGAAGGTAAAAGAAAGCCGAACATTCACAGCAAAAACACCGTGAATGTTACTTTCACAGCGTTTTGCTGTGAAGTTTCAAATGTAACACTATAACAACATGGGCTTTATAGGACACCCCTAATCTCTAAGCGTCCCAATAGACCACTATATATGACTTAATTTATAGGACCAAAGTATAAAGCGTCTTATCTAAAGATGTTGTAATAAATTTATATGACGCTTTTGGACGTCTTAACAAGTTTTTTAGGAAATTTTTAATACAAAGTGTCACGTTAGCAAATTTATAGGACACTTTTGAGAAAGTGTCCTATAAACTCAATTTTTTATACGACATTTGATTTTAAATGACAGTTTTTCAAATAGTGTTCTATAAAGTTGATAATGGGACGCTTTATATTAAAAGTGTCCTAAAAAACTTATCACGACGTCAAAAAAGGTCATATAAACTTATTGCAACACCTTTAGATATGACACTTTATTTTTTTAGTCATATAAACTAAGTCTTATATAGAGGTCTATTAGAACGCTTAGAAATTAGGAGTGTCCTATAAACCCGATTTTGTTGTAGTGTAAAAAAGTGATCTCACAAGTTTCATGAAAACAGACTTGCAGTCTCACATGATCCCAAGTAAGTATGTATGTATGTATATATATATATATATATATATATATATACTTGGGATCATGTGAGACCAATGGTTTTTTGTGAGACCCATAAGACCAATTCTCAACCATTGGATTAAATACAATCATCATATCTCAACATTCATAAACGCCACGAGACTTCTCAATAATTACAAAATTGCCACCGTGCAACTTTAGACCATTAGATCATTAGCTTATAAAGTTGATCA
>NC_037541.1:11821636-11836857 GCF_001531365.2 Cynara cardunculus var. scolymus
TTTCTCTAACATTAATGAAACTGTTTCATGTATTTCTCTAACATTAATGAATCTGTTTCATGTATTTCTCTAACATTAATGAAACTGTTTCATGTATTTCTCTAAAATTAAAATAATGAAGATGATAAGATCTATGATTAACACCCTCCATAATAAAAAATGATTAATCAACCTCTCATAATTACAAAAAAATGAACAAAATGAAAAATTATGATTGGTTGAATACGGTTTGCACGGTTTGTACAAATTGAGTGGTTTGCATTTGATCGCTCCCCTATATATATATATATATATATATGTATATATATATATATATATATATGTTTTAACCTGGACATCTAACTCGTTATGCGAGCCGACTAATCCCAGGACGACCACCTGTTTTGCAGATAGCCCCAGATCCAGAGTCACCGCATTTGAACCTCCGTGGCCACAAGGGGATTTTTATTCCTCCTTGAATTTGAATTTGAGACCTCCTATACTTTTGACCTTTGGAGTCAAGCTTAAACCAATCAGGCACCACCCTTGTGGTTATATTTTTTTATTAACCAAAAGATTAGTGTTAACTTTGTTAATTAATCTTGGCCCTTAAATTTTTTAATCAATGGTTTAGATGGATTAGGGTCATTCTTGTAAAAAGTAAAAACGGGCGCGCGATAAATCAAGATGAACCCTTATGAACGAGGTTATTTTGGAAACATATCTCGAAGCTTTATTTTAGTGTCTATTGTTGTTATTCGTTCAACCATTGCGAAAGAAGCCATATCTCCGATTACGATTGTGATGTTATGCAGGAGAAATCCGACTGACGTGAAATCCAGTGAATGATTTGGTTCCAAATCGATGGCGGATATTGGTGGAGGTGATGTCGCTAATAGTCCAATAAGAGGTAAAGTTGTTTACCAAATTTTTTATTAAATCATGTATGGATAAATTTGTCTGTCTGGATAAAAGGGTGTTGTTTATTTTTTTTATCTGAACCAACAGTCTGAATAATATAAATGACCGATTTACCCCCAATATTAATTATTTGAACATCAAAACAAAAAATCATAACGAGGCCGACGATGGAGTGTCTCATATGGGAAGGAGGCGGTACTTTAAATTAGGGGCATGGGTGTCATTTTTGTGGCTGAATGGGGACAAACACGATTTCTATCTATGCGATTAAGCCAATGTTCTGTGCGAATAAGCCGTAAGTAAACAACCCAAATGAGCTGTGCGAATAAGCCAGATAGACCAATAAGCTTAATTAAGCCGCAAGTAAACATGTTTTAATCGACATTTAATATAGCATGATGACGATTTTTTGATTTCAATGTTCATTGAGGAAAATGAGCGAAAGAATAATGAAGAAGACATCATTCTCAAACTTCACTAATACAATCGACAACCCAGTCGATTGTGATCAAGATGTTAAAGCAGAAAAAAAATGTAGGATATGATCGTATGAAGAAAAGGGGGAAATCAACAACTCAGTCAAAAGGAACAAGATATCTAGGACATAGAGGTACCTCTTTGACTTGATTCTTTGAAACTGTAATATCGGATTCTAAGACACTGATTCAGGTTGTATCACTGCAATTTAGGAATGTTTACATTATTTGTGTTTTGGACACTGTGTGTTGGAAGACTGTATTTATTTACAATATATAAAAGATGGTTCCTTACACAGAACCTTGACGTTGTAACTTATGAACACAGTTGATTCCGAAACCCTTTTTCACTTATAATCAGCGACCATTATTTTTTAAAATTATGTATGCGGTAATCAGGTTCAACTATGAACACATATATCCGAACAAAGTTATCGTTATTGAACTTGTATACAAGTTATGAACAATTTTCACTTATGAAACTGGTTCGTTTATGCACATGGTTCACTTTGAACATGGTTCCCAATTTCACATAGTTCACTTACGAACACGAGTTCACTTGTTAAATAACTTAAAGTAAATAAAGGGCCATCGTAACTTTTTTTGAACATTTAAATTTATTTTTTATTGTGTTTGAAAAATAAAACGTGTTATCTAAAGGTGTTGTAATAAGACTTGGTTTATAGGACCAAAAAATAAAACATGTTATGTAAAGGTGTTGTAATAAGTTTTTAGGACGTATTAAAAAGTTTTCAGAACACTTTTAATTTAAAACCTCCTATTAACAATTTTATAGGACATTATTTGAAAATTTGTCCTCTTCTATGAAAAGATGAGTTGTTGATCATCTCTCTCAGTGATTTGATGATAATCCCTTTTTCCTTTCGATGTATTTCTGTATCTGTAATTTCAGTTCCAGCGATCATACACTGAGCTTGTTCAGTGATCGCTGAAGAACTTGTTTTGAAATTCATTCAGAGACAACGATACTTCAAGAAAACAACACTCACACCAAAGATCCTTCAGCAAACGTCGAAGACTGAAACTGAAGATTAGAGACTGGCGCGTACGTGATCTAAAGCGGTATTCAGTGATTACAAGCCTGTCTAGCTATGTGTGAAGACTGCTCTAGCTTCAGCGAATGATGATGAGACCTTCAGGTCATTCCAGCATTCAGCGATCAAAGGAAGCTTGCTTAGCACGATTGTTGTTGTTTTGTCCTTGTACACACAAAAGGACAAACCCATACCCTTACCAGAGATAGTACGGTACGGAGCCGATTAGTCGACTCTTTGTCCATCATCTTTAGGTAAGGATGTATGTTCATAAATAGTGCTTTTGTACTATTTACTGTAACAAAGGACAAGCCTTCCTATTAAGGCTTGACACGCACTCTAAACCTACCATACTGCATTAAATGAACATTTAATGCACTGGGTATAAATAGAAGTGTTTTCTTCTCCATGCAGAGTGCGCATCACTCTCTTACTCATTCTTACTTTAAGCTTCTTTCAGCTTAAGTAAAAGAACCCCCCAGCAATATCTTTTCTTATATTTTGCTAATCTTTGTGTGTATCTAAAGGTTGTTTAGATAGGTTTCTCTCAACTTATCTTTCCGCAAACAATCTTGTAAAATCTGTATTGATCTTCTTTATCAATATATATTTTAAATTTGAAAATTGTGTTTGTATTCATCCCCCCCTTCTACAAACTGTTTAGTATTCTTGTAGACCCTTTTGGGACCAACATGAGTTTATAGGACACTTTCTAAAAAATGTTATATAAAATTATTAATGCGACATTTTGTATCAAAAAGTGTCATAAAAAACTTGTTAGGACGTTCAAAAGCGTTATATCAATTTATTACAACGCATTTTAGATAGGACGCTTTAATTTTGTGTCATATAAAATTATGTCCTATAAAGCGGTCTATTAGTACATTAAGGAATTTGTGGCGTCCTATAAACTCAATTTTGTTGTAGTGTTTATTGTTAATTTCAACAAATCACATGGACGAAATTTGCATTTAACTCTTTATATGAACACGAAAATCGACTTTAGAGTTTGTAAACAATATTTATAAGATTGTGTGTGTGACGGCCCAAACTAAAAAAACACGACAATAACAAAATATGCCAAACTGACGCCAATATCAACGAGTAAGCAGAAATTCGAATTACATCCTGTGAGTTGCAACAGATAAAAATAAGACCCACAACTGAGATTTTTTACAAACTGAGGAAGGTATCAGATTAAACCACTAACTCCACACACACCGACGATCACAACTTGTCTTTCCCTTTGGATGCACTCTCCACTTGCTTTGCTACCTTCCTAAGATTGGTTTTCAGTTTTACAAAATGAGGGTTAAACCAAAAGAACTAGTGAATTACCTCGAAAGTCACTATAACAAACTACTCTGTAATAATAGAGTTCATAAATAAAATGAACTCAAACGACAACAACACACACGATCGTCATTACATAGCGGTTACACATAGTCCGTCATGCACACCCGTGACGTTAAATATTGGCTAACACACCTGCCAATCCCATGAGTAACATAAAACATATTTATGTACTTTTTATGGGTATATCCGGTTTGTTAGTGTATATGCCCAAAAGCTAATCATTGGATGATTCTGTTTGGACATTGTGTAATGATATTTGTTTAATGAAAGACAATGCTAATTACTCTGTTTATGGATTATTCTGTGTTATATCTAAAAGTAATAATAACTTTAGAATAATGTATTCTAAAATGTCTCTAGTCAGGTATTAATTCGGATTTAGGTTGAACTAATATAATACGACTAGTTTATACAGGGATTCGTATGGAGATACAAAGTTTATATATAGATACAATGTTTTATCTAAAAGTGTTACAATAAGTTTATAGAATGTTTTTTTGGTGTCGAAACAAGTTTTTTAGGACTATTTTAAAATAAAGTGTTATATTAGCTATTTTATAGGACAATTTTGAGAAATGTGTTGTAAACCTCTCTTTTTATAGAACAGAGGTGTTTATAAGACATTTTTTTTTCAAATAGTCATATATAAATGTCCTAAAAGAACTTGTTACGACGTCTAAAAATGTTCAATAAACTTATTATAAAACTTTTAAATATAACACTTTATTTTCTAGTCCCATAAAACACTATTAGGATATGTAGGGATTGTTTGTTTACCTCTTAATAGTTCAATTAAGAGGCAGTCTCTAAATTTTAAAAAGGTGAATCTTGTTTGACAAAAACAAAATTGTTTCTTAACGGTTCCAAAACTCTCTTAATGATTTTGTATCTTGTGCCTCCTTCAACCATGCAGCAGTCTAATTTCATTTTGAATGATTACCAAACAATTATATTTCATTTTGCACTATATTATAAGAGTCTCTTAATCATTCTGCATCAAACCATTCAACAACTGTCATTCTTTATACATCCTATAACCTCAATCTTATTGTAGTTATATATGAATCCAAATCTTACCCATGACCCGAAAACTTATTTGTAATTATTATGGATTTTTAATTAATTATTGACAAAATTTCTTTTAAATATTATTGGAGAATCAAGAAGCATGTGATTAGATCTTGTTATGGATCCACACACCGAAGCATAGACATGTTGGTACATAGGGGTCAAGTTCCAAAGGTGATGCGGCTAAAATCTCCCTTTCCTTTTTTTAATATGTTATTAAATATCAGTATTCAGTGACAGATTCAGAAACGTCTATTATTGGGGACACATTTAAGAGTGTCAAAAAAATTCTGAAACCAAATAACTCATTTGAACCAATATGATTTCGGGTTATTTGGTTTTCGGATTAAACGATTCAGTTATCGAATAAATATAACTTATTCGGTTTGGTTTTCAATTAATTTTTGACTATTTCAGATAAACCGAGACATCATATTTTCATGTACATATTTTAATTTTCGGTATAAACCAAAGCAAATGAACACACTACACATTAATAGTTAGTAGCAAGAAATTAGAGGGCAAGAGGTCGATAACTTATATTCAGTTAAAAAGAAATAAGATAGCAAAAGGCCAAGAAATAAAAAATAAAGGACAAACTAGTAGCAAACCTTAAATCTAAATAACAAATTAAAGAATCCTAAATCAAAAAACAATTAAGAAAGAGAAAATTAATAATTAACAAATAACAATAATTATAAATATATAAAACAATAAAATGCAAAAAGAAAGTTGGAAAAAATCAAAATAGTGATTAATCAAATCATTAGTATTATAGCAAACAAGATAAGAAAAATAAAATGATTTGCAATATATTGAAACTTGGAACTTATGGTGTATTTGGTACACTGGACAGGACATAACAAAATATGACAAAATATGACAGAGATCTTTGTCTCATGTTTGGCATGACTTTTATGTGGAACAGACAGGAACAAAGTGAAACAAAGTAAAACAGATTTGTTCCACCCCTACCCCATGGAACAGGGTGGAACAAGGTGAAACAGACTTATATTTTATCAATATAACCTCAAAATAAAACTTAATTCTCTTCTAAAACATAAATGTGTATTCTTTTTACATTTTATTCATTCTTTAAATTTTATTTATTGTATTTTATGTTTCTTAAACTTTTATTTTACTCTCCTTACTATTTTTGTATGGTTTCTATATTTTTATTAACTTATGTAATTTATTATATATTAATAATAATAAAAATAATGTAGAAAAGAGGTAAAAATAAAAATTTGAAGCTACATAAACTTTTTATTTGGTGTCATTTTAATTGTTTTGACGAAAATTTCAAATGACATATTTTGTTATAAAAATTAATTATTCTATTATAATTTAATTAAATTAAATTACATAAATTAATTAAAATAAACAAGTCATCAGGGGTAAATTGGTCAATTTACTTGTTCTATTCTGTCCAGTTTTATCTTACCAAACGTTGAACAGTTGTTCTACCTATCCTG
This sequence comes from Cynara cardunculus var. scolymus, assembly GCF_001531365.2. Taxonomy (NCBI): domain Eukaryota; kingdom Viridiplantae; phylum Streptophyta; class Magnoliopsida; order Asterales; family Asteraceae; genus Cynara; species Cynara cardunculus. Next base: position 11,827,967 of record NC_037541.1, read on the forward strand.
TCATGTCTTGTTCCGTCATGTATTGTCATGTCTTGTCTGGACACCAAACACATCCTTAAGGACGTTTAATTAATCCTTAAAGTAATGACTCATTGGAGTAAGAGCTATAAATGAGATGCATAAATTTAGATTTGGAGTCTTATCTTTAATTGTTGGGGGCCTATTAATAACTTTTTGTTAAATTTTTTTTTAAACCTACCACTCATGTTTTATTTGGATGTTTCTTGAGTTAGCTTGTTGGGGGCCTATGCCCCCTACCCCTTGACTATGCATCCGCCACTGTTAGTATTGATATATCGAGAAAGTATTTATACAGATAATGAATAAGAAGAGTCCTAAAAGAATTCAATCCGCGATTACGATTGCATAAAGAACAAGACGGAGAGAAAACTTCAAAAATGAATAATACGGCTATCGATACTGTTAGTGTCAAAGACACAGACGTCTGGCTCATATGATGTGATTCTGTGATGAAATTCATGGGACTTTGGTTTGACCAATTTCTTAATCAACCCATTTAGACGAATACACTGCCTTGAATTCTTGATATCTTCCAAATCTGTATAAATACAGTCTTGTATAAATAAACGCTCAAATCCATATAACTATATGTTGTTCATTTGATAGTAATTCGAACTGATAAATTAAATTCAAAATTAAAAACAGTTTAATAAATAAATAAACAATGAAAAATTGTCGTGCGTTTGTGAATTAAGAAGTTGATCATCAACTATCAAACATTTATATTTCCGTGTCAAATGAATTAGAACGATATTACTTCTATGATTGTGAGAATTTAAGTATACTATTGATAAACCTTTTTACAGTGATTAGAAGGGAACTCGCACAATGTAGCGAAATACATCTGGATTTTAATGTTTCGTTTTATTTCTTTCTTTGTCTCAGTTGATGTTATAATACGGTTTTATGTGGTTTTGAGAAAACGTTAATGTTTTTATTTTTGAATAAAATATAAATATGAAGATATCATAAAAAATTGAAAAAAAATATTGGTATTAGTATCAAACTAACTATTTAAAATTTCTTTTTTTTCATGTATTTTTTTAATTCATTTTTTTTATTTTTGGTTTAATAATATAGTTTTTTATAAAGATAATAATTAAGTATTTTGTTAGAAGTCAATGACTATCCTAATTGTATTTTAGATTTTTTATATTTAAAATGAGATGTTTATCATCTATTTGATTGTGTTTATCTACAGTTAGTTACACGAATTAAAAATGAAGCTTTAATAAGTTGTACTTACACATAATTTACTTGTAATCTTGAATTTCAAGTAATATACATTAATGAATGATACTCATGCATGAAAAATAGTTTTTAAGAGTTTTTGTCAAATGTTTTATAATATAGTATAGATATATGAATGAAAAATTCTTGTAATTTATTGATCGTATTCTCCGCTTTTACATTTTATAGGACCGAATAAGAAATAAAACATTCATTATTTTGCCTTTTTGCGGTCATCACATACCATATCATAAAGAAGAAATAAAATTTATTTTGGAACAAAATGAAGTCTACTATTTAAGGGCTGTTTATCCGACGCTTACTCGGGTAATTGAACACCAAGTTACATTACCTTACCGGATAAATATGGTAAGGACCAAAAATCTTACCCGATAAGAGCGAGACAAGAACCAAGATCTTACCCGGTAAATGAGGGGGACGACTCTTACCACGGTAAGAGCTTATTACCGGGTAAATTGTTGCATACAATACCGTTTTGGTAGACAATCTTAACCGATAAGTAAACGATACTGTTAAATTTTACCGATAAGCACTTACCGAGTAAGTGTTTGGTAGACGGCCCCTATGGTAAGATGCATTAAATGAAGATATATAGAAAATCGATGAACAATGCTATTAGTGGTAATCTCTGCCTTGTAAAATGAGGAACATATGAAGAATCACGTGAAGTTGTATTGTAAATGGTTGTACAAATGGTAGTATTTTTTTACAATTTTTGTTAAACACATTGTTTAAGCAATGAAGCTATAGAGATTCACATGTGAAGATTTATGCATATCGTCACATCCAACTGAATTTAATGTAGCATCATATATGAAAATGTATTGTATATGGTATGTACTTCATATATGAAGTTTTATTATAATGGATGCAGCTTCACATATGAAGCTTCATATGACAAACATTTGTCATGTTCAACTTCACATGTAAAGTTGTATATGGAATAAATAAGCAAATGGTAGTTTTGACAATGGTTATTACATAAATTGCTTACGTCCCCAGTTTCGCGACATTTCCTAGTACTTTGGATAATATATGTGACTCGTTTCACTGCATAAAACAGAGCCTAAAATTAGACTCTACTTTCCTTTGTTTGAAGTAGTGACTTGCAATCTTCGAGTAAGTTGAGTTCTAAGCCTAGACCTAAATACCTAATCGAACTTCATTACGAGAAACTGTAAATTGCTTATCCTCCATGTTCCATTTATGGATCTTATCTTCGTCTCTCCTTGCATCAAGTAAATGAAACCATAATAGCATCTTTAGTTTTTCCAAACCATATAAATAAAACCCACAAATACCTTAACTTTGTCGGTAGGGGTGTTCATGGGTTGGGGTTGATCGGGCTGAAGCCATTTGAACAACCCAACCCAATGTTTGCAGTTTGAAAAATCTCAAATGACCATAAAAGACCCATAACTGATGTTTTTGTGTATGAGTATCCTAGCATTCTCCACATAAAAGTTGTTTCCTAAAAACTTGTACTTCTCTATCATAACCTATGTGTGAATAATTATTGCTTTTTGTCATATACAAGATCACGGTACCTGAAGGCTGAGCTGCATCTCTGAAACCACGACTCGATTTCCAGAAATTTGCTGCCAAAGTGTTCTCCTGAGTCCTGAATCCATATCAAAAAGCTTTGATGAGTTGACTCATTCACACCTGCACGACCTCGAATATTAAAGGTTTGTTTGAGAAGAAAGCTTCCAAATTCCCGATCACAATTTCATAAAGATTGTTCATAGATTCTTCTGTCATCACTGCGTTATGAGGGGTCATAACAACATTATCTAAATGAAAAAGTTCTTCAGGGACATTGGGCTCGTTTTCAAAAACATCCAAACCAGCACCAGCAATCTCCCCTTTTAGTAAGCACTGCACCAATTCTTTCTCATTGATGATTGCTCCTCGGGCCACGTTCACAATAATTCCTTCCTTTCCTAAAGCCATCATGACATTTTTGTCAATCATGTGACGGGTTTGGTCCATTAATGCACAGCAGATGATGATGATCTCACAGTTTGCTGCGAGTTCTTGAATATTGGGATAGAATGGGAATGTAACGTGCGGTTTTTTCTTTCTGGAGTTGTATGAGATAATGCAACCAAAGGTATTAAGCTTCTTTGCAACATTAAGGCCAATGCTTCCCATTCCTACAACCCCAACTCGCTTGCCACCCAACTGAATTCATAAATACCAATAGACCACAGTTAGCAGTATATACAAAAGCTAATCTGGTTCACAGTTCCTTAACAGTTAACAGTGTGTTTGTGGTGCATTTGGTATGCAAGACAGGATGAGACATGACAAAAACTAGTTGTCCCATGTTTGGTGCAACATTAGACCGGGACAAGACAAGGATTGAGTGCAACAAAAATTAATTTTTTTGTCCTACCAAAATAGGTGGAACAAAAATCAAGGAGATGAGACAAATTGATAAATTACTAAATTACCCATGTCAAATTAAAACACTAAAACCTTGCACAATTCCTTAAACCTCCTACCTCCAGTCCTATCTCGTCTCGTTCCTTTCAGTCCTGTCCAGTCCCATCTGCATACTAAACGCACCCTAAGTATGGCTAAACACAATAGTTAGAGTTAGTCGTAAATGACCTATAAGTACCAAATGCAATAGTGACAAGTAAATCCACACGCACATGTGAATTCATCTTTAAACTCTTTGTACGATCATTCTTTCATGCAAAGCACAATTTACAGCCAACATAAGTTTCTCTCACCATCCAGTCATTCAGACAAATAAGGACAAGGTTTTTGTTTGTTAATCTGCTAATAGATCATTTGTTCATTTTGACTGCCATCATAAATTTGCCAATTTAGAGGGCTGGGAAAGATTTCCCTTCCCTCTTGATAAAATAGACACATATGAAAATGGTCGGTATGTTAAGAATAGCACACTCCCACTTCATAATTGCATGTACACTGGCAATGAAGATAATTGAAGGGGATGAGAGTTGGAAAATATATCTTTTTCCTACTAATAAATACAGACACATAAGATGCAGGATGAGTTAGAATGATCACAAAGTAGTCATAGCTAAGTTGCAAATTCACTAATGGAAAGTTTCATCTACGATGGTAAAAAAGATGTCCGTTTGGGGGGCAGGGTGGTGCGATAACTGAAAGTAGCATGCTTGACTGCAATCATGATTTGCACTAATGACAGTTACGACCATCATGAGCCGTATGCATTTTTAGAAGTGGAAAAGTTGAAATAGTATGAATTTTGGGAGAGGGTGTTCAAGTTATTTTGAAGAAGGGTGAAATCAGTTTCCATTTGTAGTTAGTGATGTTAAAAAAGCCATCAAGCATTTAGCTTGGTCGTGTTTGGCCCATACATAATCCGTGGTAATTCTTTGGTGGTCATTAATTCAATTCTCAAAATCCCCTTACCTATTCTACATAAAATTCTTACATTCAGAATAGCTAGCCCTTATAACATACACATGCATATACATTACGTAAACATACAAATCTGCCAAAAGGGGGAGAGTGAAAGAGAGAACCTTGTGGCCGAGAGGATAATCTCCTTTCTGCTGCCACAGCCCAGCCTTAACAAACCAATTAGCGGCACTAACTCTTCTTAGCACATCAATCAACAAACCCACAGCTGTATCAGCAACATCCTCCGAGAAAATTGAGCCAGCATTAGCAACTTTGATTCCACGCCGTTTGCACTCATTGAGGTCAATATGGTCGAGACCAGCACTGCTGGTCATGATAAAACGAAGCTCAGGCAGGTTCTGCAATATGTCAGTAGTAATGGGGCGTCCAGCAGAAAAGAAGGCAGCTTGTACAGAAGCTGCATGGGTAGAAAGGAATTGGTGGAGAGGAAGAGAGGATTCCCATGGTTTGAGAAAACGGAATTTCTCCGAAAATTGTCTCTCGTAGACTTTGAAAACAAAAGGCTGCCTGAGAAGCAAGACACTTGGAAGGTCATCTGCTATCTTTTCTTTTTGTGAAGGATCATGTTTTCCCATGTTTGTAGTACGTGGATCTGCGCAAGTGATTTTGAATGCAACTTGAAAGAATTAACAACAAACAGATTCCGACCTTTCTACAATCACAAATGGAAAATTTGATCATTCACATCCGGTTGAACACAAAATAGATCCATGATAATATTCTTCCACACAAAAACCTTCTGCTCCAAAAGAGAGGCTTATACATTGAAAATGGCAATTTCTATAAGTTTATTTCCCAAAATTGCATGCAAATGAAGTTGTGCAGAAAGTTTTGTAACTGGCGTTAAACTTAGGTCAACAAGATATGTATTACATATAGATTAATTTGATGACAAAATCAATTTGACCAACCAACAGAATTGAAGCCTTCTCAGGTGTATATGGCTAGTTATAGACTTGATTATTACACTCATGGTTGGTATTCATAGTTACATTATACTTCTATTGAGAAAATATTAACAAATCTGTGGAGTAAAGCGACTGGTTCATTCTATTCCCATTATCTCATACCTCCTTTCCACATCAGAATTCCAAACAATCATAAACTATCCCCACAATCAATGACTCAAAATTTTGACAACTGAGGTCTAATGACAAATTTCCAACTTCAAAATCGATTAGTAGTGTTTGAGTTTCTACTAACAGTTGGACATCTGCATTACAGCTTATAAGAAATAGTATAAAGATAAAGAACAATGTTCATTCAGAGTATGAGTATGTAACATAATTCATATAAAACTAAAAGCAATAAGTTTGACTTTTAAATGCCAAAATGTATTTATTAACTTCTGTTGTTCACATAACGAGCAGCAACCTATTGAGAGTGAATTCCGATCAAAATTGCAATCTTTAGGTGACTAAACTTACTAATAGTCTAATAGGATTCCCAATTAACTATTCAGATCATTTTTATTATCATGAAAAGTGACTTGTCAATCTCAATCCAGCTAGGTTTTAAGAACCCTATATGACAATTCTTCTGAACAACAAGGAGCGAATTGTGCTATTAGCCATCAACACTCACTAAAAAGAGATTTATATAGATAGACGATTCCAGTAACAAAAAGAGATGGATGCTTATTATTCAAATCTTAGATCCCAAACTCTAAGTGAATCAAAACTGTGAGCAATTTCTAGCTTCAAAAGTAAGCAATTTCTCGTAATCAAAATTCATCATGATAAAGAAAAAGAAGGCAGAAACAATATCAAAAATTCTGGATCAAATCTAGGGTTTCAACTTTCAAATTTTGGGATTCCATTCAACCAAAACCAGTTACGAGTAACAGTAATAGAGAATCGCCTATTACGTTCTAATCAGTTTCCGCGTTTCAACTAGAGAAGTTTCAAACAGGTAACCAAAACATCCATGAAATTTGGAGCACTAGTGAATAAGCTTCCAGAATTATTAGAAGAACGATCGTCCATGGAGAACGTACCAGCGAAAAGGACGGTTTCTTCAGGAGCCTGGAAGTACGACGGTAGCCGGTGGTTGCCGGCGGTGGAACTGTCGCGCTATATTTGGTGGATGGACGCTTTTGTACCAATTTTTTGTGTATGCAAAAGTGAATATTCATAAAATATATTATAAAATCATTCATAATAATGTTTATTACACAATAAAAAGTTATGTTTTAAAATTTTAATTTTTTATTTAATGAAAAAAGAAACCGGTAACGTCTTATCTTGATTCAGACCGATCATCCTATTGTCTGGTTAGAGATGGCCAACCATAGTCCAGGACCGCAACTGATTATGATCTGACGGTCCAAGACAGATATTGGGATTTCTGAATATTAAAGGTTCGTCCTGGTTATATATCGGGATTGATTTTTCATAATTTTGAAATATTTTATAATTTTCATGTATTATAATACAAATATTTGATCGTAATACAAAAAATATAGCATACTACAAATATATAAATATCTGATTGTCATGCAAGTTGGTTCGTCTGTATCATTATCATAATCACTTTGTTGCGGTGGTTGTTGTGGTGACGCCATAATTGCTACAATTACTCACTATGTGTGGATTGGTAAAACAACTGATAATTTGTAAAACAACTTGAAAGTTTAACTTGTTTACCTTCTTATACCATACACCAACATTAAGATGTCGACCCATGAAGATTGCGTTTGGTGTCAAGACAAGATAGGACAAAACGGTTGTTTAGCATTTAGTAAGATATAATTGGACATAACAGAACAAGTAAAATGACCAATTTACTCTTAATTGGTTGTTTATATATTTTGATTAATTTGTGTAATTTATTAAATTATAATAAAATAAGTATTTTTTATAACAAAATATATCATTCGAAAGTTTTCGTCGAAACAATTAAAATGACACCAAAATAAAAAGTTTATGTAGTTTCAGTTTTTATTATAATATATAATAAATTATAAAAATATAGAAAACGTATAAAAAATAATAATTTGAACACAGTAAAATGAAAGTTTAAAAAATATAAAATATAATAAGTAAAATTTAAATAATGAATAAAATGTAAAAAGTGACATGTTTAATGTTTAAAAGAGAATTAAGTTTTATATTAATGTTATATTGGTAAAATACAAGTCTGTTTTATCTTGTTCCATGAGACAGGGGTGGAACAAGCATGTTTCACTTTATTCTTGTGATAAGCATGGTTTATTACATTCTTAAAGTACCTATTTCTTATGTTTATTAGGTAGATTTTCATAGTTTATCCCAACCTTGAGTCATTTTTACTTCTTTATTTTCCATTTATTATGTTTGGAGCTAATTATGATGATGAATCTGTTTTTACAACAACTTGGAGTAGATAACATTTCTTTGACTCATTGCACTGCACTGTGATGCTGCAGCATTCCAACAGCATCGCCCGGCTGCACTATGGCTTTTTGGAAAAGTGCTTATTGGTTAAGCCATTATCTTGGATGGAGGTCTGAGCTGCAGAAGCCCTCGTTTTGGACCCTTAACAACTGGTGAAATGATGTGGAGAAGACTTTTTGATGACCTTTTGTGATGGAGATGAAATCTACTTTTTGTTGTCTTCTCATCTTTGTACCTTGTACTTTGTACTTCACTTTAATATTTTGTCTTTTCCTCTTGTGTTGGGTATAAAAGAAGGCCTTTGGCCTCTCTTTTCCAYACACCTCCTGGACATTTGATCTTCATCATTTGTTTCAAAACTCTCCCAAAACTCTTCCATCTTATTAGTATTATTTACAAGCTTTTAATTAATGTTATTTACATTTCGTCTTTTATTTATTTCTTTATTGTCATTTATTTTACGTCTTTACTTTCCGTCATTTACTTTCAATTATTTACATTCACGTCTTTACTTTCCGTCATTTACTTTCAGTTATTTACATTCACGTCTTTACTTTCCGTCATTTACTTTCCGTTATTTACATTCATGTATTTACTTTATGTCATTTATTTATGTCATTTACTTTCTGTAATGAGTAGCTAATTTCATTAGTTCGGGTGTAGGGTAAAGGGTGAAATGTTAAACCGAATGAAAGTGGACATTGTTTCGCAATAACAATGTTCCACTATTTCATTCAAGTTTTATAAAACCAAGCACACTTCTTGACGGGTTGATCACTTTGAAAGTGTTAAAGTGCCATGGACTTAGAGATAAGCCAT
>NC_037541.1:11837287-11853290 GCF_001531365.2 Cynara cardunculus var. scolymus
CTTTATTATTCTGCTTTATTATTCTGTTATTTTACCTGTGTTAACTCGGAATCAAACTAAAGTCTTCGTTTTCGTCATCTGAAATCATCTCTTTTATTTAACTCTAATTTAACTTTGGCTACAGTCCCTGTGGACGATAATCCGGTACTTGTACCACTTATTACTTGGAAAAGACGACGTTGGGCTATTTTGTATACTTGCTTTATGGCCCAATTTCTTTAGTCTGAAGGTGTGAAATATAACCGACCATCTTGTCTGTTAAACAAAATCCATGTTCTGTCATGTCCAGAGTATCGAACGCACTCTAAAGGCGGCTCTAGATTCTTGCTTCTATTAATACCTTGCATTATTTTGGCTACATTCATTAACTTTAGAAAAATTAGAAGATTAACGAATTCAAATTTTAAAAAATTATAAGGGTACTCGTGCAATGAATCGAGATACATTTTCATTTCAATGTTTCGTTTTATTTTTTATCCATGTCGATATAATACGATTTTATGTGGTTTTGGGAAATCGATAATGTTTTTATTTTTGAATAAAATATAAATTTAAAAATATCATATCAAATTTGCAAAAAAATATATCAATATTAGTATCAAATTAACTAATTAAAAATTCTTGTTTGTTTATTTTTTTTTTTAATTCAAAAATTTTACTATAATTTAATTTAATGTAACGAAGTAACTTAATTTAGGTTTAATAATATTTTTTATAAAGATAATAATTAAATATTCTGTTAGAACTCAACATTTATCTTAATTATATTTTAGATTTTTTATATTTTAAAATGAGATGTTTATTATCTATTTGATTATGTTTATCCACAGTTAGTTACACGAATTCAAACATAGAGCTTTAATAAGTTGTACTTATGTACAATTTACTTGTAATATTGAATTTTAAGTAATATGTATCAATAAACAGTGCTTTATGTATACAAAAGATTTTTAAGAGTTTTTGTCAAATGCTTTACAATATAGTATAGATTAATACATGAAATTGAAATGATTTTTATTATACCTCATATCTTGTTGGTATCGTGTAACTGACGTGTAACTCAGTTGGTAAAAAGGTGGGATGACTTTGTCCAAATATAAAACAGGTTTTGGGCTCGATGCAGGCCCCTAACTAGCTTCAGTCGCTGAGTGAGCCAAAACCTTGGAGGAGGGTTTCATATAGGACCCTTTAAAGTTGCCAGTAATTAACTTTTGCCTACATGTTGTTGGTATCCTAGTTGGATATCGAGGAAGATCATCCCTAACATCTCCACCATATCATCGAGCGACAACAACACACATAACTTTTTGGTACCTGAAACAATAGAAGAAAAAAAATCGACAAATGTAATTGCTTTAAAATGAATCATAACCAGCATTTCTTACAATTAATAGACCAACAAATAAAATATGGTACCTTATTTTCTAAAAGAATCGACATCATAATTGTTGTAAATACACAATCCATCTATATTTCACAGTATCCAATACAGATCCGAACAAAACCAGGACCCACAACAACCAAGACTGTCTAGATACAAGACAAAGAACAACCAAAGTTCACAGAATACTACAACAAATTGAGCAAATGAAACAACAAACAAAAACCCAACTAAGAAATCTAGGCTAATGAATAAGCCAATTACCCAAAAGTCACTAGGTCGGACCCATTAAACGATAAAAAAATCAACGTCTTTGAGTCAGGTCCATAATCATCAGTTCGCAATTGTTACGCATTCGACCCAAAACCATTTTCCTATGAACCCCCAAGGTGGACACTTATGGATCTGACATTACAGATTCAAGGAAAATGGGTTTTAGGTCAGAATTTAGGGGTGTAAATGATGCGAGTCGAGCTTCGGTAGCAGTATACTCGACTCGAACTCGATAGTCATTTATCAAGCTCGAACTCGACTCGAAACTCGCGAATAGTTAAAAACAGAACTCGACTCGAACTCGATTGCAATCTTTAAACTTGAACTCGAGCTCGTTTGAAGCTTGAATCAAGCTCATCTGTTGAAATTTATGAAATTTTAAGGTCTTTTCTTATAAATTATAAAACTTAAAAGTGTTTTTTTTAATTTTAAAAAACTAAAGGCATGCACCTCAAACTTCATCATAATAAACACAAAATTACAAGCTTCATTTACATCTCTCTCTTTTTATAACAACTCTTCATTCTTATTTTATTATCTCTCTTTCAATGTGGGACAACTTCACCAACACTTCTATGATTTCTTTGTCCTTTTTAATTATGATTGTAATAAAAAAAATATTGATATAGTTTTTATAATTAAAAATGCATAATATCGTTCAAATATTTAAAAATATAAGACACTTTTATTACATTATATTGTAAAACTGATTATATTTTTAAAACTAACTATATATAAAAAATGGAGTATCTCACGAGTTTTTCGAGTCGAGTATTGGGTAGTTCGAGTCGAGTATTGGGTAGTTCGATTCGACTCGTTAATATGTCCAGTCGAATTCAAGTTTGAGCTGAGTCTATTCGAGTCGAGTGTTGACCGAGTTTTAACTGAGTCGATCTCGAATAGCTCGCGAGTTGTCTCGTATCATTTACACTTCTAGGTCAAATTCGTAATAATTACGAACCTGAGCCAAAAAATTCTAGATTTTTGTTGTTTAATGGGCCCGCAATAATTACGGACCTGAGTATTGTAGACTTATTAACTTTTGAATAAAGTCCGAAGCAAAATGGTTATAATATCAATTTTCCTTAAAAATATGACCAAAAATAAACGGAGATGAAGCGATTGGATATTTTAGTCTCGGGTTGTTTTTACTTTACTTTTACGATTAGATTTATGATCGGATGTGTCCACGTTTTTCACACCATGCACGTTTGCATTTTAATTGAATTCCACTTTTTCTTGGTCAGTAGAAAGTGTTGCGGGTGTTTTACTTCAGTGAATTTAATTAAACTAGTTATTTTTTTATCATGGTTTTTACCTTTTAGTCATTTCTCTCCTAAAATAACAAAAATAACAATAGGTTCTTAATTGGTAGATCCGTAATTTACGGTGGTGTCAACGTGTAAAAAAAGGTTTCTGAACCGGTTCCACGATCACAGGGATCAAATATGTAAATTAGTTATAGGTCCATAAAGAATGTGTTTTTTTAAATTTACATATTTGGTCCCTGCAATTACATAACTAGTTCAAAATCTTCTTCTTTTTACACTTTGACCCATCCGTAAATTGCAGAGCAGCCAATTGCGGACCTGTGACTATTTTCGTTATTTTTGAAGAGAAATGGTTGATGAAATCATACGGTCAAAGCTATTTTAATTGAATTCTCTTTAATTTAAGATATGAAGTAGGATTTCAAAAAAAATCGGTGCTTATTTTTATATGTCGTGGTTTTTATCTCATTATAATGTTTTAGCCTAAATTTATTATCGTAGTTTCTCTAATTTTCGATTTTGATTTTTGATGAATCTCAGAAGAATGATTTTTTTAAGTGGATTTCATGTTATTTTCTTAATTTAAGGTTCTTTTTTGTTGTTTTAAAATATAAAGCTTTTAGTATAATATATTATACAGACTTTTATATTTTGGTTTCTTTATTATACGTCTAGTTGATCTATAATACTGATATACGTAAATGATGGATTCCAAGAAGATTGGAACGCATGTATAAAGCAGTTTAGAATCAGTTTTATTTTATATTATTTTTCGTTAGAGTCAAAAACTACTTTAAATCAGTCTTTATAAGTATAACTTTTCGACATACTGTACAAGCTCTCTAAATATATGTTTCATTGGTTGGGTTCATGTGAGATCAAGGGTTTTTCGTGAGACCCGTAAGACCAATTTATGTTTATTGATCAACTTTATAAGCTAATGATCTAATGGTCTAAAGTTGCACGGTGACAATTTTATGATTATTGAGAAGTCTCGTGGCAATTTTGTGATTATGAATGTTCGTATTGTAGATCTAATTCAAGGATTGAAAATTGGTCTTACGGGTCTCACGAAAAACCTTTAATCTCACATGATCTCAAATTATTAATGTTAGTGGATAATATATATATATATATATATATATATATATATATATGTGTGTGTGTGTGTGTGTGTGTGTGTGTGTGTGTAGGGGACTAATCAAATGAGAACTGATTAGTTTGTGGTAACTGTGAGGTACAATCTCAACCACAAATCAACGGATAAATTAAAAAATTATTAATTATGGTAGTTTGAGTTAAAATTATAATTAGAGAGCATATTAGATATTTTTAAAGAACTTCTCTCTCCTCTCTCTGACCTCCAATCTCCGGCCTCCGGTGAAATCGGCATCACAGTATATCACAATAGGTATCACATTGTGCATTACAATGGGTATCACATTGTGTATCTTTGTTTTTAAGGTTTGAGCTGGTATCACAATATATCACAATGGGTATCACATTGTGTATCTTTGTGATTACTTGGTACCTGCCGGATTAATGTTCACCGGAAGCCGGAAAATGGAAGTTGGAGAGATGAGAGAGGAGAGAGAAGTTTTTTAAAAGTACCTAAAAACCCTCTAATTATAATTTTAACTCAAACTATCATAATTATTAATTTCCTAATTTATCCGTTGATTCGTGGTTGAGCTTGGATCTCACAGTTACTACAAACTAATCAGTTCTCTCTTGAATGAGCCCCTATATATATTATATTAAAATAATATATGAATAATAATTATTGATATTATAAAAATTAATTCAATCCAAAAAAAATAGATTCTTATAACAATGATCATTGAGTTCACCATTCTCAATTTGATGAGATGGATTTGGGATGAAAAAAGAAAAGAAGGTTCTTGTGCGTTGAAACAACTTATGTTTTTTTACAAAAGTATTTATCAACTTATTATAAGTTAGAAGGGTTTAACTTTCTAAAACACTTTTTATTACTAGTTTGTCATCGATATAAGTTGTTTATTCAAACACTCAACAGTGATTATTATTGGTGTCATACCAGAATAAATCAATAAGTTATTTTTATATGCAATCCCAAACAGCCACGGTGATGCTTTAACAATGTGAGGCTATTTTCCACTTGAATACGTTTCAACATCAACCTTTTTAAGGTTTCCGATACTTCCCATTTCGATCCGCATCCCGCAATCTTGCGTGTCAGGAACGCAATCCTTCAAAAATACACCACTCTTTTTGTTAGTTGGTGTTGCAACGGCCAACCAATCGGAAGTTCAGTTCCTTAATCTCAAATGGATCCAGAAGACCACCACTCTACACCGTCGCAATCGCCGGATCTGCGTCAAGTATTAGTCCTCCGTCCACCTCCTGTCTTCTCTGTCCACGAACAATACTTCTCAAAATTCCAGATCCTGAAAGCATACGACTCGCCATTACCTACTCTCGACTTCCTCCACGCCCACGCGCAGTCGGTTAAAGTCGTACTATGCTCCGCCATACATCCAATCACGGCGGATGTGATCCGGAAACTTCCAGAACTCCAACTCGTTGTCTCTGCCGCCACCGGTGTCAACCATATCGATATGGCGGAGTGTGGCCGGCGTGGAATTAGAGTGACTAACGTCGGAGATGTGTTTTCTGATGATGTAGCCGACGGCGCTGTAGGGCTTTTGGTGGACGTGCTGAGGAGAATTAGTGGCGGAGATAGGTTTGTTCGCGGTGGTAGTTGGCCAGATGCAGGAGCGTATCCTCTTAGTTCCAAGGTAAGTAGCTTATCAAAAAAAAAATTAATCTCAAAAATGGAGTTCATGCAAAATGCAAAAACATTTTATGTTTTTCAACTAATTTATCAGTTAGTTTTTACCAAAAGTATTTGGTTCATCAATCAGCTTATCAACCAGATTTGATCTAGAAAATTTTCAAAGTGATTGCACTAACTAAGGGGCTTTTTACTTAAACACTTATTCAGTAAGCACTAACTGGTAAAATTCAATACTATCGTTTACTTACCGAGTAAGATTTTATTCACCAAAACACATCGTATGCAACAATTTATCTCGGTAAGCGCTAACCATAGTAAGGGTCATCGCTCTCACTTACCGGGTAAGACTCTCGATTTTTGTCTTCGCTCTTACCATGTAAGATTTTTAATCTTTGTCATATTCATCCAGTAAAGTAATGTGACTTGATAAGCGCTTACCTTACGATAATTAAGATGTCTTTTACCTGGTAAACGGCACCTTAATTATCATATAATCGTAATATAGAAATAAAAATTAGTTAAAAAGATATGGTTTTATAATACACGTATACAATTCATGTTAAGAATATGTTGTTTTTTATTTGTGTTAACATAAACAATATAGGTAATTCTAAAAATATTCAATATTGGACTCATTTCGAATGTATCAACGAGATTAATTAATTAGTCTATATTATATTATAAAACATTTGACAAAAACTCTTAAAAACCATTTTTATGCATGAAGTACTGTTTATTGATGCATATTACTTAAAATTCAAGATTACAAATAAATTGTGTGTAACTACAACTTATTAAAGCTTAATGTTTGAATTCGTGTAAACATAATCAAATAGAGGATGAACATCTCATTTTAAATATAAAAGATTTAAAATATAATTAGGATAATAATTGAGTTTTAACAAAATACTTGATTATTATCTTTATAAAAGATTATATTATTAAACCAAAAATAAAAAAATTAATTAAAAAAATACACAAGAAAAGGAGAAATTTCAAATAGTTAGTTTGGTACTAATATCAATATTTTTTTTTTCAATTTTTTATGATATATCTTTATATTTATATTTTATTCAAAAATAAAAACATTATCGCTTTCCCAAAACCAAATCAAACCTTATTATAATATCGATTGAGACAAAGAAAAAATGAAACATCAAAATCGAAATGTATCTCGCTACATTGTGCGAGTACCCTTCCAGTTAATATAATAAGGGTATAAAATAAATTTTGAAAAAGGAACGGAAGTAAATTAAAACATTAAATTATTTAAACAGTTAAAAGCATAACTGATTTCTAACCACCATCCTCAACTTTGACATCATGGTTTATTTCTTACCTTTTTCATTTAAATACCTTAAAAATTTTAATGTCTATGGTTTCAACCAAAAAATCTTACTATTTCATCCAAAAAAACTTATGATTTCAAACTTATATATCTTAAAAAGTTTACAGTTGGGCAAAGGGATCGATTGACTTTGTTCAAATACACAATACATGTCATTGGTTCGATCCCAGACACCTCTAGCTAGCCTCAGTTGTTCATTGAGCCGAAAAATTCCCATTACATTAGTATCCTTGAAGACGGGTTTTATATGGAGTAAATTGAAGTTACCGACAGTCAACTTTTTGCCCAAATCAAGTTTGATTATCTGATTGCAAAAATTATTATTAAAACTCGAAGGGTATTCGCGCAATGCAACGAGAGATATTATCTCGATTTCAATGTTTCGTTTTATTCCGTCTTTATAGATGTTATAATACAGTTTTTATGTGGTTTCGAGAAAGGGATAATGTTTTTATTTTTAAATAAAATATAAATTTAAAAATATCATATAATTTAAAAATTAAATATATCAATATTAATATCAAATTAACTATTTAAAAATTCTTATTTTTTGTGTAATTTTTTAATTCAATTTTTTTATTATAATTTAATTTAGATAATAACGAAGTAATATATTTTTGATTTCATAATATAATTTTTTTATAGAGATAATAATTAAGTATTATGTTAGAACTCAATGGTTATGCTAATTATATTTTAATTTTTTATATTTAAAATGAAATGTTTATCATGTATTTGACTTTGTTTGTCTGCAGTTCATTACATGAATTCAAACATAAAGCTTTAATAAGTTGTATTTACGCACGGTTTATTTGTAATCTTGAAGTTTAAGTAATAGCATTAATAAACAATACTTCATGTATAAAAAATGATTTTTAAAAGTTTTTGTCAAATACATGAAGTCAATTGAAATTATCAGTAGTCAACTTTTTACACAAATCAAGTATGATTATCTGATTGCAAAAATTATTATTAAAATAAAGATTTAAATTCCTTAATAAAATAATTAGTTTTATAAAATATGCATGGCATGTGTCATGAGATTTGACCCATAGTGGGTTGACACACCATGGAAATGCATGAAATGCATCAAAGCCATCTAATTGGGACCAGCCTGAAATTTTTATCATAAAAATAGCCCACATAAATTATTAAATTAAAGTTATTATTATTTTAATTATTATTCAATTATTTTATTGCTTTTTAATTAACCAGTTATTTGGTGATGAGTTACCTCATAAATTAGTCATGTTCCAGAAAATAAGTTAAATGATAATGTAAAATGAGTTAAAATGACTTGTTAAAAAATTACTTCATTTTTTTGGCTAAGAAACCCGTAGGTTGTACGCCAGTCATACATAGTTGGAACTGTGATGGCCACAATGCTTAGCTATTGCCGATCCCCAAGACGCCTTTGGTTGAATGTTCACACCTGATCCACCGTCTGCACTTCCTACATTCACTCCCGAAAATTGAAATAGGAAAACAGGAATGCTAACCTTCCGGTCTGTTGTAGACAGCCTCACGGTGTGCCTAATTGGCGAGTCTGTCGTCTCCACAGCTTTCCCTTTTTTGGGCTGCTCCAGATCATAATTGGGAAAAGTTGGACAAAAATGCCCCTCGAGATTGCTCAAAAGCTTTTTAAATATATGTTTAGAAGCTAAGATATGTCTTACGAAACAAGGTTTTTTCCAGTTAGTTAAAAATAAGTTAACTTTTGATGTTATGGTTTTTAGTTAGGAGGCAAGAAAGTAGGGATTGTTGGCCTTGGAAACATTGGGTCAAGAGTTGCTACAAGGCTAGAAGCCATGGGTTGCATAGTCTCGTATACCTCGAGGCAAAGAAAACACTCTACTTCCTTCATTTTCTATCCAGATGTTTTCCAACTTGCTTCCGAATCTGACGTCCTCATCATCTGTTGTGCGTTGACTGACGACACGCGTCATATGATCGACAGCAGAGTCATGAGTGCGTTAGGCAAAACAGGGGTCATCGTGAACGTGGCCCGTGGGGCCATCATTGACGAGGCAACGTTAGTGAAACGCTTGGTGGAAGGTGAGATTGGAGGTGCTGGTTTGGATGTTTTTGAAAACGAACCAAACGTACCTAAAGAGTTGTTTGGAATGGACAACGTTGTGCTTTTACCTCACAGAACTGCTTTCACAAAGGAGGCGTTTCATGATGCTGCACAGATTTTGATTGCTAACTTAGAAGCGTTTTTCACAAACAAAAGTCTGTTAAATCCAGTTGCCAATGAATTCTAGTCACACGGTCTGTTTTATTATCATAATCACTAAAAGTTCCATTTTAATATTATAAACCTTCGAACGTTATTATTTAMGTATCTCTATTCAAAAACATAAACATCAGTTGGAAATCATTCAATACACTTTTTTATATCAGTTGAAGTAGCATACAGTGTATTGTGTGCAAGACACATGCATGTAAACGATCTCAGTGTTCTTTTATGACAGTATTATTTTGTTTAATAATAATGATGATGATGAATCAAATTCATACTGACAATAATCAAATAAGAGAATAAGAAAACAGTAGAATCACATGTGATTCACGCAACTTCAGCCACGATCGGAGGTTGCAGTTCATGTCGTCCCCATACCCTTGCATTCATTGTTAGTAAAAATCAGATGTGATTTTGCACATGATTTAACTATTTTTGTGTTCTGTTATTTAGTTATTCTTTTTGTAATAATAATAATATTAATATGATATTAAAATTTGTTAGTAAATAAAAAATTTATTTCTAACCATAAGGATGATGTCTGATTGGTTTGAGCTTGGCTCCAAAGGTCAAATGTATCAGAAGGTCTCAGGTTTAAATCCAATGAGGAATAAAACTCCCCTTGTAGTCACGGAGGTTCAAATGCAGTGACTCCGGGCTATCTGCAACGCAGGTGGTCGTTCTGTAATTAATCAGCTCGCATAGTAGGTTGGATATCCAGGTTAATAAATAAAAATTTATTTCTATAATATAATATTTTTTAAGAATATTCGATCCATTGTATTTTGGCTTTGGGATAAACCCAAATTAGCATCCAATATAAATCGGTGGTGCGAGTCAGCCACTGCAAATCAACCGTCGGCCACCCATCGGTAAATTTCAGTTTTTCTCTTAATGGATTCAGAGCACCACAATTCTCCGCTGCCGGAATCATCGGATCTCCGGCAAGTGCTTGTCCTCCGTCCTCCGCCTGTCTTCGCAATCCACGAACATTACTTCTCCAACAAGTTTCAGATCCTGAAAGCGTACGAATCCACGTTACCTACTCACGATTTCCTTAAAGCCTACGCTCAGTCCGTTAAAGTCGTTTTATGCTCCGGCATGTTTCCGATTACAGCGGAGGTGCTACGAGATCTTCCGGCGCTGCAACTCCTTGTCTCCTCCGCCACCGGAGTCAACCACATCGACATGGCTGAATGTCGCCGCCGTGGAATTAGAGTGAGTAACATTGTGGATGTGTTTTCTGACGATGTAGCTGACGCTGCTGTAGGACTTTTGATTGATGTCATGAGGAGAATTAGCAGCGGTGATAGGTTTGTTCGCGGTGGACGTTGGCCGGCTGCGGCGGAGTATCCTCTTGGTTCCAAGGTTAGCATTTTCTACTAATCAAATGGTTATTCTATTCTAAATATTCTAATATCAATTATATTATTTAATCATTTCATTTTTTTTATACTTATATTATATTATAAAATATTTGACAAAAATCCTTAAAAACAATTTTTTATATATAAAGTATTGTTTATTAATGCATATTACTTAAAACTCAAGATTATAAGTAAATTGTGTGTAAGCACAACTTATTAAAGTTTGATGTTTGAATTCGTGTAACTAAATACAGATAAATATAATCAAATACATGATAAACATTTTATTTTAAATACAAAATTTCTAAAATATAATTAAGATTTCATTGAGTTCTAATAGAATATTTAATTACTATATTTATAAAAAATTATATTATTAAAAATAAATTACTTCGTTATTAAACCTAAATTAAATGATAATAAAAAAATTGAATTAAAGAAATTATAAAAAAAACAACAACTTTTAAATAGTTAATTTAATACTAATACGAATTTATTTTTTTCAAATTTTTATGATATTTTTAAATTTATATTTTATTCAAAAATATAAAAACGTTTTCCTTCTCAAAACCATATAAAACTGTATTATAAGATCGACAGAGACAATAAAATGAAACATTAAAATTGAGATGTATCTCGCTGTATTACGCGAGTATCCTTCTAATCTTTCTTTTAATCATTTAAATTCAATAACTCTTATTTTTCAAACATAAAAATATTTTTTTTCTTTTTTTAAATATTGAGTTTTAAAAAAAAGAGTTCATTAGCACATGACGCAAACTAAAGTAAAATAAAAAAAAAGACAAATTGCATGAAAAAAGTAAAGTATTTTAACTTGATTTCTATTTTAAATAACGTATTTTTAAAACTTTCATTTTAAAAACTAAGATGTAAAGTTTTAAACATTTAAATACCTGGGTAACCGGTTGAAGCAACCATGTTAATGTGGCGAGTGATGTGATATCTAACTCAGTATTATTTGTTATTCAACTCAATTTCATCCCATCACTTGCCACATCAGCATGGTAACCGGTTAATGCTTCAACCAGTTACCTGGATACTTAAATGTTTAAACTTTACATCTTTGGTACTGAAATGGAAGTTTTTAAATATATTACCCAAAATAAGAATCAAGTTAAAGTACGTTATTTTTCATACAGTTTACCAAATAAAAAAACAAAACAAGTTTCCAAAATATAAAAAGGGCAAATTGCATGAAAAATTAACGTACTTTAACTTGATTCCTATTTTGGGTAACGTACTTTTAAAACTTTCATTTTGGTACCTAAGATGTAAAGTTTTAAACATTTAAGTACCCGGGTAACTGGTTGAAGTACTAACCAATTATCATGCTGATGTGGCGAGTGATGTGGTATCCAACTCGGTATTATTTGCTGACGTGGTCAGTGACGTGGATTTTTTTAAATCTAAAATTAGTCTTTTTTTAGTCTAAAATTAGTCTTCACCAGGTTACCCGGGTACTTAAATGTTTAAAACTTTACATCTTAGGTACCAAAATGGAAATTTTGGAAGTACGTTCCCCAAAATAGGAATTAAGTTAAAGTACGTTACTTTTTCATGCAATTTGCCCATATAAAAACTAACTTTTGGCTTGAATTTTGTTTATTGTATTAACTCTTTTCTAATGATTTATGGTTTTAAGTTGGGTGGCAAGAGAGTTGGGATTGTTGGGCTTGGAAACATTGGGTCAAAAGTTGCCACAAGATTAGATGCCATGGGTTGTAGAGTTTCATATACATCAAAGCAAAAGAAACACTCCACACCTTTCACTTTCTACCCAAATGTCCTCCAACTGGCATCGGATTCCGATGCCCTCATCCTGTGTTGTGTGCTCACTGACGCCACACGTCATATGATCGACAACAAAGTTATGAGGGCATTAGGAAAAACAGGGGTCATTGTGAATGTGGCCCGTGGGGCCGTCATTGATGAGGTGGAGTTTGTTAAGTGTTTGGTTGAAGGCGAGATTGCTGGTGCTGGTTTGGATGTTTTTGAAAACGAACCGGATGTGCCTAAGGACTTGTTTGGATTGGACAATGTTGTGCTTTTACCTCACATAACTGCTTGTACAGAGGAGTCTTTTCATGATGCTGTAGACGTTTTGATTGGTAACTTAGAAGCGTTTTTCATGAATAAACCCTTGCTTACTCCTGTTCCCAATGAATTCTAGTCAAAAGTTTTGATTTATTTCACAGAAATAGTCGTTCTACTATTTGGGTTAGAGAACAAGTCTGCATACATCTTATTCTCACAGACCCGATATGATATATTGGGTATCATTTGGTTTGCTTTCTGATCTACATTTGAAATTTCGTACCATTCGAGTGTCTAACAGTTTAGTTTTGATCTGAATCATTTTGCAACTTTTATCTGTTGAGAAAGAACGAAAACAACATACTGCAAACTTTTCTTTAACAACACCACACATATTATAAAACATGTGATCCAAGTAACTGTTATCGGAAATCCATACAGATCTACATGAAACACAAACTTATTAGAAAATCCACAATCTTAACTTAAAAATCAAATCATCGATCATAAAGTTGACTTTTTTTCATCAAAACACCAAATGAAACGCTTGATATCATCGTACAAGACTTGTGCCTTCTTGGTATCAAAAATCTCGACACCATGATACCCATCGTCACCGAATTTCCTCGTCACGTGCACACCACGTGCCTCCAACATCTTTGCAAACTCTTTTTGTCTATCCACCAATGGGTCCCCACCATGACCTTTGATCAAACATTTCGGGAGTCGGGTGATCTTTTCGTTATAAGATTTGTCTTGATCTCGTAATGGATCACAATATTCGTGGTCTCGTTCACAGCCTTCAGGCAGTGCAAGAGACCACATGAGATCATTCGCCGTCAAAGGGACAATACGGTCATTTACTAGCCGAAGCTCTGTTTCGGTGCGCTTGACCCCACCGAAAAACGGTTGGTTCATTATGAGCCCTACGATCTTGATCGGATCAAGATCCATATCAAGCGCACGTAGACCTGCATTGTAGACGATATTTCCACCAGAGCTACTTCCCATTAAGTACACTTTAGAAAAGTCAGCAAGCTCAGTCAACCATTCGTCGCAACCGTTGATCCCTATACCTAGAGCCTGGTCACGCACCCACAATATCGCCTCCACAGCATCGTCGTACGCCGCCGGAAGACGGTGTTCCGGCGCAAGGCGGTACTCGACGGAGATCACGAGAGCCGGAGACTGAGCAGATACGGCGGAGCAAGAATTGTGGAAGGGAAAAGAGGTTGCGCTAAAGAGGATGAAGCCACCGCCGTGGAAGTAGATGATGACTGGGATTTTTTTCCCCGTGGTGGTTGTCGGCGGGCGGAATAGGCGGAGGCAGGTGGTGGTGGTGGGGTTGAGTGGGATGTCTTTGGAGAGAGCGAGTTGGGAATCGGTAGTGAGTTGGGGTGTGGCGGGTGATGATGGAATCGGAGCAAATCGGGTGAGTGAGCCATCCGGGTTTTGTTTGATTTTGAGAAACTCGTAAGGATCCAAATTGGATTCCGATTCAGCCATGGCTGTGAAGGCAATAGAGATATGTGGTGGTGTGTGTGTGTGTATATATATATATATATAGATATATGGTGGTGTGTGTGTGTATATATATAGATGTATGGTGGTGTGTGTGTATATATAGACACACCTACTGAGTGTGAGTGTGAGTGTGAATGTGTCTTTTAAGGAAGGATGAGTAGTTGTACCTAATATATGTGTTGAATGGTTGAGAATTGGGATATTTTTAAAATTTATAAAACATTAAATTGATTTAATAATATATTATATTTAATATTATTAGTATTTAATATATATATATATATATATATTAATTAAGTTATATTATATAATTATATATATACTTTTTATGTATATTTTATATATATTATATAATATTTTTATATGTATTATTATTATTATAATTTTATTATCTTCATTTATATTATATATATATATAGAGAGAGAGAGAGAGATATTTGGGATCATGTAAGACCAATGGTTTTTTGTGAGACCTGTAAGACCAATTTTCAACTTTTGTATTAGATCTACAATCGTCAGATCTGAACATTCATAAATGTCACAAGACTTCTCAATAATCACAAAATTGTCATCGTATAACTTTAGACCATTAGATCATTATTAGCTTATAAAGTTGATCAATGAACATATATTGGTTTTACGGGTCTCACGAAAACTCTTGATCTCACGTGAACTCAACCCTATATATATATACTATTATATATATATATATATATATATATATATATATATATTAGTATTAAAGTTTTATTGTAATTATTTTAAAAACTTTTAATTCAAAAAGTTAATTTTTATAACAGAATTAATATCGTGCAACTCATTGAGTAGTAGTTATTTACAAAAAAAAATCATTCTTACATATATTTTGTAATAAATAAGTCATCGAACTTTTAAAAATTGGTTATTTGGATCATTTCAACCAAAAAATACTACATGTGATGGCGTACTTGTCCCATAGATCAAATAAGTGAAAAACGATTTTTAAGTCACAGTTTCCATGATTTTTAATCTATCCAAATAATTGTTAAGTAAATTTTTTTATAATACGTAATATTATTATTCTATTGAATTTATATGTAGTTTGGTAATATAAAAATGGTGTTTTTTTTAATAAATACCTATTAAAAGATTGCATTTTTAAGGATCGTTATTAAAAAATATTTTTTTTTCCTTAAAAATAATTATTAGAAAAAAGTAATGGTCTTTTAAGAAAAAATAATAAAAAAGAAAATAAAACATATAATATTTTTAATAGAAATTTTGATTAAAAAAAATAAAAAAATTTCAGTACTAATATTTTTACATATTTATAAATAATATTTGTAATAGTAATATATTTACAATTAAATTAAATGAGTAAAAGAAAATTAGTATAAAAAGGAAAAAAGACAACAAAAAGACAAAAATACAAAAAAAAACATCATTATATAAGGGATAGGGTGCCATTGGTAAGGGTAGGGGTGCTATTAGTCTCCCCCTTCTAAATTCTACTTTTCGTGTACTTGCTAGATTATAAAAGTTGTACTTTGTGTACCTTTATGTTGACTTTTGGTAGCTTACGGACCAAGTTTGTTAAAATTTACACTTTACCCCCTTTAACTTTGTATAAAGGGGTGCTAATGGCACCCCTTAATAGGGGTGCTAAATATGTTGGAATTTGAAACATGATTAAAACATATAAAATATCAAAATCAATCAAATAATATAACATATTTTATTATAATAATAATAATTATTATTTATATTAATATACACATCCTCTC
>NC_037541.1:11853847-11855228 GCF_001531365.2 Cynara cardunculus var. scolymus
ACTAATATTTTTACATAATAATAAATAATATTTGTAATAGTAATATATTAATAATTAAATAAATGAATAAAAGAAAATTAGTATAAAAAAGAAAAAGACAACAAAAAGACAAAAATACAAAAAAATAAATAAAAAAACATCATTATATATAGGAAATAAGGGTGTCATTGGTAAAAGTAGGGGTGCCATTAGGCTCTCCTAATTTAGTTAATACATGATATAGAAAAGGGGAAGACTAATGGCACCCCTATCCTTTAACAATGTCACCCATATCTCCTACATAATCATTTCCTTTTTGTTTGTTGTTTTTATAATTTTGTCTTTTTGTTGTCTTTTTTTAATACTATTTTTTTTAGTTATTTTATTTAATTATAATAATATTACTATTACAAATTATTTATTATTCTGTAAGAAAATAATACTAAAAAACATTATTTTTTAATCATAATTTCTATAAAAATATTATATGTTTTCTTTTTCCTTTTAAAAATTTTCCTTAAAAAACAGTACCTTTTTCTAATAATTGTTATTAAGAAAAATATATATTTTCCTTTTTTACTAACCATCCTTAAAAATCGTAATTTTTAATAATTATTTATTAAAAAATAACCTTTTTTATATTATTAAATTCAATATAATAATAATATTATTATATTCTTATGTATTAAAAAAGATTTATTTAATAACTATCTGGATAGATTAAAAGTCGGGAAAACAATGACTTAAAAATCATTTTTTCACTTATTTGATTTGTGAGACAAGTAAACCATGATATGTAACATTTTTTTTAGTTTAAATGATCCAAGTAAACAATTTTTAAAAGTTTGATAATTTATTAATTAAAATATATATATAAGGATATTTTTTTATAAATAACTATAACTTTGTGAATTGCATGATATTAATTTTTTATATTATTTTATTCATTATTTTTTAACTACATTATTTTAAGATTATTAAAATAACCCAAGAAATTTGAAATACTGCTTTTTGTAAAAGCGATTACATTTTTCAAGTCATTTTATAATGATAACTTTTAAATTATACTATTTAAAAAAAGTTAAAATAATTTAAGTAATCAATTTAAAAAAAAAACTCAATCATTTAATTATTCAAAAAAAATGCAACAACTTAATCATTAACATATATAAAAAGAGTTCAACAACTTATTCAATCAAAAAAGTTAAAGAACTTAATAATTTAAAATGGAAATATTTTCTTTAATTTTTGAACCTTTTTCTTATTTAAATTAATACAGATGGTTTTTATAAATATCTCATCCATTAAAGTAACTAATTATTCATAAAAATTAACTTCTGGATTAAATTATTTTAGGTCTTTTAAAATAATTATGATGAAACTTTAATACTAATACATATAT
>NC_037541.1:11855431-11857931 GCF_001531365.2 Cynara cardunculus var. scolymus
TATTAAGGGGTGCCATTAGCACTCCCCATAGAAAAAGACATGATTTCTCATTTTGAAAGGATATTCTTCAACATTTAATGCATTAAATAAACATTATTAATATGTAAATATTAATCTTTTTCAATAATTTTTATAGCCGTTACATGATTACTAAGGTTTAAAATGACGTAAGACGTGACGTGATTGAAATCTCAAACCTTAGGCATCACATTGAGAATGTGGGATTTTTCATAACATAAAGCGATAAATTTATATGTTATATATATATATATATATATATATATATATAGAGAGAGAGAGAGAGAGAGAGAGAGAGAGGGGTGAGTTATTATGCTACCATTTACATTTGTACAACTAATACAACTCAATCTCAATCATTCATTTAATTTGATGAACTTGTGATTGCATACAAGTTTAGATTGTTTCTTAATATAAAGTATTGATCATAATTATTAAACTCTAATCATCTTTCATAAATGTTCAAATCATACTAAATGTGATGAGCTGCATTTGAAACGTACTCTCACTCTCTCTCTCTCTAGGAAGTTCAAGGGAAAATCTCAAAAATTTGAAAAACCAAAGATAACTCCAGTAACCATTCATCTACACAATATGCACATGTGTATACAAGTAATTAAAGTTGTTTTTTTGTTTGTTTTATGCACGTGTGCATAACATGCACACCATACAAATTGCTTACAAATTACTTGTATACACATGTGTATATTGTCCAGATGAACCGTTATCAGGGTGCTCCATAAATTTTCATTTTTTTACGGTTTCCCCTGAACATCCACAAGTGCATAAAACAAAAAAGCAGCTTTAATTAACTTATATTCACATGTGCATACCTTCTAGATGAATGGTTATTAAAATGTTTCTCAATATTTTTTTTAGGTTTTCCTCTGTACCTCCCCCTATATATATATATATATAACATACAAATTTATCGCTTTAAATATGAATTTAAACTGTAGCTTGGTTGAATATAATATTTTGATATATGAAATTATTTTTAGTTGGTGAAATGGATTTTATATTGCATTTAATTATTTAATTAAAAATATGTAATATTTTCTAAATAAAATAAATAGGACTGATTTTATTACTGCTTGACTTTTGGTTGACTTAGATAAAAAATATTTTTTTTATTTTTTATTCTAAAAAACTACGTGGAATTTATTGATTTAATCCTTTTAGATTTATTTTTTAAACTTAATGAAAATTGATTCTTTAATAACTTTTTAGCACATAAAATGTATATAAAAAAATAAAACAAATAATCTATATTATATTATAAAGTATTTGACAATAACTTTTAAAAATTATTTTTTATATATAAAGTATTGATTATTGATGCATATTACTACTTGCGTAAATACAACTTATTAAATCACCATGTTTGAATTCGTGTAACTAACAGCAAATAAACATGATAATCAAATACAAGATAAACATCATATTTTAAATACAAAAAATCTAAAATATAATTAAGATAATCATTGAGTTATAACAAAATACTTCATTATTATGTTTCATAAAAAATTATATTATTAAACCAAAAATAAAAAAATGAATTACATAAATTACACAAAAAAAAAGAAATTTTAATTAGTTTGATGCTAATATCAATATATATACTTTTTAAAATTTTTGATATCTTCATATTTATATTTTATTTAAAAATAAAAAACATTATCTATTTCTCATACCACATAAAATCGTACTATAATATCAACTGAGACAAAAATAATAATAAAATAAAATATTAAAATCGTGATATATTTTGCTGTATTACGCAAATATTCTTCTAGTAACAATAAAACATGTATATAACATATTTTATTAACACATAAAATATATATAAATATGATTACAATAATAATAAATAACAATATATAAAAAAACATATATAATATATAACGTCAAAAATAATAAAATATTATTAATATAAAAATATAATTTTTTAATAAAATTCGCTCATTTCATTTTATTGTATATTTTTTCTTTTAATATTATTTTTTTACTTTTAAGAAAACTGTCGTCATCAATAATGAAACAAATATAAATGAATTTATAAATATAGAAGGATACTCATACAATGCAGCAAGATAAATCTACATTTTAATGTTTACTTCTTATTTTTTGTCTCTATTGATATAATACGATTTTATGTGATTTAAAGAAATATAAATTAAATTAAACAACTAATTATAATAATATAAAATATAAAAAGAATTAATCCATTAGAAACTTAAAAAAAAGGAATTTCTAGGTAAAGTTTCATTTTTTTAATTTTTTTTTTTTGGCTCTGATAACAAATTTCACGTAGAAGATCCCTTTTCTACGTAAAGTCTTTTTCGTAAAATTTGATTAATTAAAAAAATTAATTTTTAAAATGATTAAAAAGTGAAATCATTTTAATAAATATACAATTTAAATAAATTTATCAATATTATTTTATTATTGATAATTAATGTCAACAACAGAAATTGCAGGT
>NC_037541.1:11862931-11868755 GCF_001531365.2 Cynara cardunculus var. scolymus
GGTAAGGTCCTTATTATGTTCACTTAGTAAGGTAATTAAACCGTTATAATGAGTTGTTTTATGAAGAAAAGCAAGAAGGGAAGAAAATATTGTTGGTTGAAGAAGATGGTTACTTTAAGTTTAATGAACATCTAGAAGTGGCACTTTTTTCTTTGCTTTGGGGATTTATCTGTGTTTTTTAGATATTATCATATATAATAATGATGGAATGGAATGGAATGGTCAAGTAGTTGGTTAAAGAGTCCATTTCTCCCTTATTCATCAAAACAAAATTACTACTTTCTATTTTCTAAACCTCTCGATGTTACATTCCAACAAACCTATTTTCATATTTTTGATTATTTAGATATCAAATATTAATGGTCTTAATATAAATAATTGTTCTATCCTTTGATAAAGTCATAGAGGTCAGATATTTATCAGACCTGACCTTTTTTCTTTGTCTGATGAGCCTGATGTTATAACAAAGGCTCGTTTTTACAAGCTAACATGCTAACAAAAATCTTATACATCTACAAAAGTAAAACTTATATAAAATTAATTTTATTTTTGACTTAGAGTAAGACATAAAAACATAACTTCTACTTACCTTCAAAGTTTTGGTGTATGAGATTTTTGAGTAATGAAAATCCAGATCGAAACTTAAAACATACTATATAGTATATTTTAAGGGGGGGGGGTCTAGATTCTAAAATTTATTGAATCGGAAAAGTAGTATAATAATTATTATATAGATAGATAGATAGATATAAACGAGTTGGGATGTCCTGTCTGGAATTCTTTTCTGTCTTTTAGGTATGTCCACTGATTTCAATAGTACAACACAGGGCCACCCTTTTTCGATAATAGTTGTCCAAATCCGCTTTTCTAATGGGTCGGTCCAGACGGGTCTAACAGGACATAATGTTTGTACACAACTCTAGATTGTTATGTTTGCATACATTCCACCCTCAAATCCTATTTTCAAGTGGTATTTAGGGCCTTTTTGTTGGTAGCTTAATAACTAACAACTTATTCGGTCAGCTAAGATGACTGTTTGATAATTCGCTTACTGATATAAAATATGATTTATTCAGTAAACTTTTAAGAAGAATTTTATGCAGAAAACCAAGTTTTTTTAAACCTGTCGCTCTCGATTAAAAAGGACTCAAATTCCAATTCCAAATACTCCCAAATGTGAAGGTGTGGTTTCTGTAGTTAGTATTGACAGCCATGTGATCCATGAAGTCTAACAACTAAGTTATGGCTACTATTGTCCAATTGAAAAGACTCTATTTCTAGACTAAGAAGATGGTACAATAAATTTACTTTGGAAGAGAGTGAAGTATGTATGTTGCCAAGTAGAAAAAGGTAAATGTGACAGATGGGTCCCCAGAAATTCCCAATGCATAAAAAGTTAAATGCAATCAATTCAAAGAGAATATGGTATTGAAAAGTGAAAAAGGGTCATTCATGCTATTGAACTAACCACTGGGATAAAAGTCATAGACAAGTTCATTGGACATCTACTACTACTTAACTTTATGCCTGGGATTCCCTCAATTTCAACAACTTGTGGGGGCACACACTTGGGAAGAAAGTTTCTGTCATAATCATATGCTTCTCTCCTAAAAGTTCAATTGCAATTAATTTGTAATTTGTTTCAGAAAACAAGAAATTGTCGATGAGTTTGCAAACGAAGCAACCTGTATACTTTGTTTCTTTTTCTTTTTGGTAAAGATTAACAAAGAGGAATGCATGCTTTACCATCATTGATAGTAGAATAAAACTTTGTGATGAACTCACCCGGGTTTTCTCCGGGACTTGAACGGAAAATTTGTTGGCGGTGATGGAGAGAACTCGAACGGTAAATGAGGTGGCTCAGCCTCGCCGGATAACATTCCGACAATCTCTCTCATTGTAGGACGCTTTACAGGCGATCGTTGTAGACATAGGAGCGCTGTTGTGATGCAGAGCATTGCTTGTTCTTGATCCAGTGAATGAATATTGGGATCAACAAGATCTAAGAGTTTCCCGTTACGTGCTAACTGCCTAGCCCATGAAATAAGATTAGCCCTTTCGAATTCGGACATTGGAGAGGCTGTTACTTGCAGTGGCCTTCGGCCGGAAACCAAAACCAGTAGCAAAACGCCGTAACTATATACATCGCTCTTCTCGGAGAGCTGCCCACCATCGCATTTCTCTGGGGCAATATAACAAACAGTTCCCCTCATGCTAGGAGTGCTGCTAATACCACCACTTTTGGGGATTTCTCCACCGGCACATTCTTGGCTATTTCTTCTCCGGTGTCGGAATTCACCACTCAAACCTTCTAACCACCAATCAATGCTTCCTTTACTACTACTTTTACTCTTTTTCTTTTGTGGCACAAATTCTTCATCATGTTGCCACCACATTTCTCCATTGTTACTTCCCCTTTTCTTCTTCTTCTTCTTCTTCTTGGATAATTCGTCACAAAACTCCTCTTTCCACCATTCTCTCGGCTTCCGATTCTTCTTTTCGGTTTCAGATTTCCTTTTCTGCTTTTTCTGGGGTGCATTGGTTGTACTGGCTTCAAGCTCTGTTGAGATTGGATCTGTAGTAGTGAGCCAATCTTTCTTGGGCCTCTCTTTCTTTATCTCGCTTCCAATCCACTCCATTACATAATCTTTCACTCTCCCTGAATCACCACCACAACTGTCCTGTTTCCACCACCAATCCCTTCCTGAACCACCTCCTCCAGGACCACCTGCACTCTTCTTTCTCCCCAAAAATCTCCGATTACTGCTATCAACACTGACCTGATCGGACACACTTGCCCTTTCCAAATACTCAGAAGTCGGCGCCTCCACATCCACAATCGTAACAGAACAGCTCTCCGGTGATAAGGGATCCATATTCACTACAACCTCTCCGGTTGCCACACTCTCAGTCTCCTCTGCCACTGACCTGTTTTCTTCTCTATAATCACCAATGTTCTCTCTCTTTTTCTCAACATCTGTATTGTTATCATCAGCTGTTTCTGTTTCTTGATCGCCTTCTTCTTCACCGCACTCGAGAAAACTTTCAATAATCTCATTCTCATCTACACCTAAAACTCTTGCCAGACCGAAATCAGCTACTTTCGCATTGAAACTACAGTCTAGTAACACATTAGAAGGCTTAATATCACAATGAACAATCGGTGGATCGCAAGAAAAGTGGAGAAACTCGATACCTTTAGCTACGTCTAGTAAAATCATAAACCTAATTTTCCAATCCATAAGCTCAGGACACTTACGATACAACAACGCGTCTTGTAAGCTACCGTTCTGCATATACTCGTACACAATCAACATTTTCCTACGGCGCCGCCGGTTCTGATCGGAGGAGAATCCTAAAACCGAAATAACATGACGTGAATGTGCACCACACGCGCCGTTGATCCGCGTGGATAAGGAAAGCTCATTGTGAAACTCTCTCTCTCCTTGCAACGATCCGGAACCGTTCATAAGCTTCACGGCGATCTCCTTACCGGACGGAAGCGCGCCTTTGTAAACCGAACCAAATCCTCCCTGCCCGAGCCTATTAGTTGCAGCGAATGCCGACGTAGCACGACGGAGAACATTGTACGAGAACTGCTGCAGCTGTTGCTGCGGCTGTTGCAGAGGAGACTTCAGATCCGAGGGAGCCGTACGTTTTCGCGAAAGTTTTCTGTATGCAATTGCAAGAACTATGAAAAGTGAAAACACTAGTACTCCTGCAAGTACCGAATGTAAGACAGGAAATCCATGGCGATGACGGTGGGTGTAAGGTGGTGCCGGCGGTGGCAAAGTAGTCGGAAAATCCGGTAACGTCGGTGGAAGCGTAGACATTTTTGTAATCAGATTGAGGATTCAAATCAGTCTCTCTTTCTCTCTCTAGAAATCTCTCTCTCTCTCTCTCTAGAACAGAGAGCTTATCCGATAAATCGCCTTCTTCACAGGTGGTGAGCTGAACCAGTGTGAGGTTTTACCAGAGGAGTGAGGGAGGAATGTTAAATTAACAGGGCGGTGACGGTGACAAGTGAACGACTAATTAAATTAAAGCCGAATAAATACACGTAGGCATATCGTTGGTTGACTAAACCTCTTTCGTAGGTGAGTATCGGCGTAGTCTGCATGCTTACGGCCTTTTCTGTTAAATATTCTTTTTTTTTAAATAATATAAAAAAATGTTAAAAATATGAAAAATAAAGAAAATTAAATATAATTAAATGTTTTCTTTTTATAATTTTTAGCTTCAATTTTAATTAAATTTTATTTATTTAAGGTTAAAAAGTAAGGATTCTTTTCATTTAAAAAAATAATATAATCACATTCTAATCGCATTTTTTGGAATACTGTAAAAAAAAAAGTATCTGTCGTTGTAATGATCAGTATCCTATTTTGTTATGAAACTTTTTGAACTGATTTTGATTTAAGGGTTAAGATCAGTGTCGTATTTTTATTTGAATTCATTGTTTTAGTCACCATCGATGATGAAGAATCTGTAAGATAAGTTTGCGTGATGGATTTGAAGTTTTAGAATTATTTTTATCATAATAATTTGGATCCTTGAATTTGGAAAAGAAATTTAGGCAACGAAATAAGTGTTCCTAATGTTCAACCTTTTATCCGATCAAAACCAATTTTAAGATTTGGTCCATGTGGTTTTGATCGGGTAAAAAACAAATAGAAAATGATAAAAAGACGAAAATATCCCTCATTTAACGGAATTTCTTAACAATCGTTAGCAAGATGAATCAAACTTGATGCTTTTGCAAAGCATGATAACTATCTCGTTATTCAAAAATGGAAGGAAAAAAAGTGTTATTTTTCAATACCCACAGGTAGGGGTGCTCAAAAACTCGATCAACTCAACGCGAAATAAATCAATCCGAAGCAACTCGATGTCTAATGGAGTTGTAAAATTTTCAAACCGTTGATATTGGGTTACTATTATTTGAATCCAACTCGATGAACCCGATATTTTTATTTCTTGGATTTAATATAATTGTTGAGTTATATTAATATATACATTAGACAGTTACACTATCATGTACGCTTTTCATATATACATATTTTCAATCTATTACTCATCTCTATATAACTCATTCGTATATATGTTCAGTAATTGTAAGCATATATATGTAAATTGAGAAAATTAATTCAATGTGATATACGTAAGAAGTATGAATAAGTTGTATTAAATGTTTGATGATAAAAAAGAAATTATGGGTAAAGAAATAACATCTTCAAGGTTAGAATAATATTTTAATGTACCACAGTACCAATCCAACTAATCCGATCAACCCATACGCCATACGGTATGAGTTGGGTTGGGTTGCACTTTGGTCTGAGTTTGGTTGAGTTAAGATTTTTTAAACTGCAAAAATTCAATTGAGTTATTCAAATGTCTTCAATCCAACTCATGGACATCGGTATCCACAGGGTTGAAATTTATAGTTTATTCTAAATTAAATATTCCCTCGGTCCTAAAAATCGCACACAATTTAAGAAACATGTCATACTTTTTAAATCATTAAATGACAACTTTTATCCTTGAAAATAAAAACTTATTTTCAAAAATGGACATTTATTATAAAATTAAAAGGATGCTCGTACAATATAACGAGATAAATCTTCATTTTAATTTTTAGTTTTTATTCTGTCTATATAAATATAATATAATTTTATGTGGTTATGAAAAAACGATAATGTTTTTATTTTTTAATGAAATATAAATTTAAAAATAGCATAAAATTTTAAAAAATTAATAAATCAATATTAGTATCAAATTAATTATTTTTTTTGTGTAACTTCTTTAAATTAATTTTTTATTATAA
>NC_037541.1:11868796-11877635 GCF_001531365.2 Cynara cardunculus var. scolymus
ATAAATATAATAATTAAACATTATATTAGAACTCAATGATTATCTTAATTATATTTTATATTTTCTATATTTAAAATAGATATTTACCCTGTATTTGATTATGTTTATCTGCAGCTAGTTATACAAATTTAAAAATAAAGTTTTAATAAGTTATACTTACGTAAAATTACCTATACACTTGAATTTTAAGTAATATGCATCAATAAATAATATTTCATATATAAAAAATAATTTTTAAATTTTTTTATCAAATATTTTATAATATAGTATAGATATAGAAAATAATAATATGAACGCTATTATTTAATAAATTAGTTTTTTATTTCATTATTTAATAACAGAATGAAAAAAATATCTCTCTAAAAAAACAATGAATGAAAATACAAACGCAGTGGAGAGTGGAAGACAAAAGTAGCCACGCGGTCCTACGTGGGGGCTCTCTGACGTTGCGGGACCACAACTAGATTATTAAATGAGTGAATTATATACATTTGGTCCCTCTAGTTTACCCAAAATCACATTCAATACCCTTAAAGTGAAAGAATTACGGATTTAGATACATATGATTTACATAGGGACAATCTTAGAAGTTGTTTGGCAGTTGTTGAATGTTTTTGTGCAGAATCATTAAGTAGTCAGAATGATTAAAAGACTCTCATGATATAGTGCAAAATAAAATATAACTGTTTGGTAATTATACAATGAAATTAGGGCTCTTAATGATTAAGGGAGGCTCATGATACAAAATCATTAAGAGGGTTTTAGAACCATTAAAATGCAGATTTTTTTTTGTCAAACAAGATTCACCTCTTAACAATTCAGAGATTATCTCTTAATAAAACTATTAAGAGGTAAACAAAAAACCCCTTAATCTCATCCCCGTCTGCCATCTTTATCGTTTTGCTCCTCCATCCCTTTCGATCTACTCCTCTTTCTTATTACAGTAACACAAGGACGTTCTTTCTACCTGTTCGTCCAGATCCAGCCAATATCTCGTTCTCGCAGTCTACCATTTTTGTATACAACCAACCTTCATCGTTATTTTCCCTTTTTGTATATGATCTCTACAAGGATGCCACCCCCAATCATCATATTCATCAGATCGGGAACATAGTAAAGGAGGATGAAAGATTTAGTTTTTTGATTCAATGTTTGATTTAGGGTTCCATTTGGGGTTTTGATTTAACGATTCGAGTTAGGTTTTGATTTTAAGGTTTGTAACACACATTTTTTGAATGAATATTTTATACAAAAATTGATATTTATGTATAATATTTTTTAATTATATATTGATGCTCTTGAAATTTTATCGTATTGTGTTTGAATTAGGTGGTAGGTTACAACAAGATCGTTGAGAGCAAGAATCTCATAACCTACAATAATGTAACAGTGATTATAGTTATGGGTATGATTCTGAGTACTAGTTTTTTTTTTTTTTTGTAAGGGTGTCCAGGCCAAAGCCCGACTAATCCTCGACAAATTCGGAGGCTAAACATGGCCTCACATAAATGTCGCCAATACTCCCCTCCCAGGGCTTGAACTCGGGTTCATGACTATGTCATGCCCAAACCTTTACCACTAGGCTGGAAGGTCTTTGACTTCTGAGTACTAGTTGTATGAGGCTAATGTGATGTTTGTGCTTGTAAACAGTATACTATGTCATCGTTAATGCTGGTTTAATCAATGTATTCTATGTTTATTTATTCATGAAATCAAGTGTTTTATAGACGTGTTTTAGGTTTATTACTAATGGTCGTTTATAATTTAAATGAAGAGTCATGCATTTCTCTTTTAGAAAAAAGACAAAAAAGGGTAAAAAGACTGAACTACCTTTGAGTTAACAGAGTCATTAAACGGAGTTATGTCATGTTTGTTAACAGCTTAATGAATCTAATAAGACTCACAGCTTATTTGATCAGCATATATCATTGTTTGGTAATAGCTTAACGATACAAAAAATAACTTATTCAGTAAGTTTATAAGGGGAACTTCATGCAGAAAGTCAAACTTTTGGTCAAACATGTCCTTCCCAGTTAAAAAATTTGCGTCTTCCATCTATGAAAAAACATTCTCAAACAAAAATATTTCAATCTATACAAATAAAATGATCCCCTACATACAACTTTATTCATACAGGACTTGATGGGAACAAACCAAACAACCCCTTGGTAACAGAATCCACGACATTACAAAAAATGGAAAAGAGGGACCTTGGCGTTATAAAATGTAAATCATAGGGTAATTTTGTAATTATTTCGTTTTAGGGACTAAAATGTGATTTATGGGCAAACTAGATAGACCAAACGTGTAATTCACTCTTTATTATTATTATAAGATCTGGCGTTACAATGTTGACGCGTGTGATGCACGGACCAATCAAATTTGAGTTTGTGTTGGTTGTATCACACGCTCTATAAAGCTTAGCTGACCCCTAAGAATCACGTGGATGAACACGTGGTTTTCATCGAGAAAATATCTCAGTCAACGCTATCCCATGCCTCGTAATTGAAGAATATGGTCAAGGTCAAATTCGTCAAAGGCAAAGACTACAAAAATCAACGGTATTATTTTTGTAATTTTTATCGTATTTTTATAAAAATAAATGTTTATATTCTTATTTTTACGTCTTAAAATAAATATATAAGGGGCCGTTTACAGAACACTTATCCGATAAGCGTTTATCGGTAAAATTTAATATTATCACTTACTTATCGGGTAAGATTTTAGTTAACAATAACGGCATCCTATGCAACAATTTACCCGGTAAGCGCTAACATTGGTAAGAGTCATCGCCCTCACTTACTGGGTAAGATTTTTTCGGTCCTTTCCTTGCTCTTACCGGGTAAAATTCTTGGTCATTGTCATACTCATTCGGTAAGGTAACATGACTTCATAAACATTTACACAGGTAAGTGTATGTGTTTCTTTCTCATTTTATGCATGGACGAACCCAAGTGGTGCATGTGGTATTGTGGTGGCACGAACTATCGCTTTGTTCCTACGTCGTAGTGTAAAAAATTTATAGGGTCATGAAAAGTGTCAATGTATCAATTTGTTGTGTGTTAGTGTATATATTTTGAAACTACAATAGTGACATAAGTTTTTCTTGATAGAGCTGATTTACAAGACTTTTATTTCATCATAGACCTGAGTTCAAACTACTTCTGTAAAAGAGTTTATTTAGTATGAACTTGGAGCCAGTGCCTAGGCTCGTTGAGATCCTATGAAGCACCAACTACTTAGATGGCAAATAATCACGACTAGATTCAACAAGACATGATAATTCGCTTTTCAGTTGTTAAGTCTTTTAAGGAATGAAATGACAAGTCAATGTAGGCCCTCATACATCATGACGAGATTGTTATTTGCACATGCAATGGTACCAATATAAGGTTGTTTGTATGTCACCATGATTACTTTTAAGAGTTCAGTACATGATTCTAACATAACATTGGTACTCACTGGCATCCAATACTATTTTGATCGAGAAATAATCTCTTCTGGATGATACCACAATACAATTCTTTGGCACGAACCACTCTGGAAGGCCCTGCAAGCGTCTGTGTCCAATTGATCAAGAGTAGGAGATACACCATGACGAGTTACTTTGCCTTGGGGGTTTTGAGGTCTTCAAGCAATTAGAAAGGTTGGTCTGTGTCAGGCCCCCATACATGATGACGAAATTGCTCTTTACTCTTACAATGGTATCAAAACAAGGTTGTTTGTACGGCACCACGATTCCCTTTAAGAGTTAACTTCGTGTTCTAGCCTAACATTGGTACTTATTGCAGAAGTTAGAGCTTAAAACCCATACCATTTTGATTGAGAAATTATACCTTTTGAATGTCGAAGTCATAACGAGATTGAAAATATATGTTTTTCAAACTTTTTCGAGACGGGTAATTAAGAACTACTTGTCGTTTAACATCTAAAGTACTTGACGAGTAAGTAAACTAGTGATGTTAATAAGCACCCTCCAAATGATAGTGAAATAATATTGATGTTCATTTTTTCTTGATACTGTGATCGTCTTTAAATGTCTAGCTGTCTTCATTTTTTCGTTCTTAGTTTTCAGTGATTTTGTTCTTGGAATTCGAACATGAGGAAACATTTGACTGATTGCCAAACCTTTCATCTGTTACTAGTGTGGGAACCGCGCGTTGCACGGTAATATGAGTATCTTGATTAATGATCTGAAGATTGCTTATATAAATATATGTTAGTTGTTAATAGAATCATCAATAAATATATTCAAATAATTGGAAAAAAAACTAATAAAATCTTATTAGTGAAATTTTGATATATATATATATAGAGAGAGAGAGAGAGTAAGAGAGAGAGAGAGATTTGATTAAAAATAAAGTTGTAAAATTAAATAAAATGAGTAATAGTAACAACAGGGGTGTGGTTAACTTATGCATTGTTTGTCTGAATGATGATGGAGTTTATTTCTTTTTAAAAAGAGGATGATGCCTCTACCGATTTTTATTAAAATAAATAAATAAGTGTAAGTCTAAATCGCACGGTAACTAATTATATGTACAAAAAATGTGGTAAATAGAAACTTAGTCTATAAATAATATGATAAGATATTAACCGATTATTAATACATATAAATTACTATAAAGAATAATTCATTGTTAAAAGAGGAATGATGTCTACAAATAAAAAAAAACAAATACTCCGTCCGTCTCAAACAAGTGTCCATGTTTCTATTTTAGTTTGTCCCAAAGTAAGTGTTCATTTTCAAAAAGTAGTGTCGACTTTTCAACTCTAGTCTTAATTATGAGATAAAAAATTCATTAATCTTTCAATTATGAATGATAAAATTGTCATTTAGTTAATGACAAATTACATGAAAAAGTAATGTACTTTAACTTGATTCCTATTTTGGATAACATATTTTAAAACTTCCATTTTAGTACCTAAGATGTAAAGTTTTAAACATTTAAGTATTTGGGTAACCGATTGAAACATTAATCGGTTATCATATTGATTTGGCGAGTGATGTGGTATCTGGTTAATGCTTCAGCAAATAATACTGAGTTGATACCACATCAGCATGGTAACTATTTAATGCTTCAACTGGTTACCCGGGTACTTAAATGTTTAAAACATTACATCTTAGATGCCAAAACGGAATTTTTGAAAGTTCGTTACCCAAAATAGGAATCAAGTTAAATGGAAGTTGCTCTTTAATTAATTAAAAAATGTAATGATTACACATTTATAAAACTGCGAATATGTATTTTGGGACTTAAACATTTAATACAAATTTCAAAGTGCAAATTAATAAATAAATGTTTTTTAAATACTAATCAATAAATGTTATTTACTATCATTAATATTCTAATTATTATATTGATGATATATACATATATATATATATATATATATATTACATCGAGAGAGAGGTTGCATTTTCTAAGTTCAAAGCCAATGTAAATTAATAAATATAGATCAATTAATATTATTTATCGTTACTAAATTTTAAATTATTGAGAGAGAAAAGAAAAAGATTGATATAATGCAAAGTAAAAAAGTAGAATAAATTGATTTATATATATGAATATTTGTAATAACTTTTCTAGATTTATATATTAAACAGTTTATATATATATATATATATATATAAGTAAGATCGAGCATTTACAGTGCAAGATCATAAATCCTTAACATAAAACAGTTTAATTAATTCATTAATTAGCTCACTATGTTCACCCCTACTGTATATATTTGGTGCATTACCTTACACTAAAGAAGAAAAACGAGTTGGATGCAACTGGTTTTGCCATTTTGAATCTCAATGTCTACGAGCTCAAACAACAACTGAACGTTTTTAACATCATTAAATACCTCTATTAACCGTTTTTGTCAAATCAGTCATTCCTAGTCATCATGTAGCTGACTGGTTATGGAGACAAAAACTTTCACACATGCGTTAGAAGAGTAGAACATGTTAAATACGCATTACTCGACCTCCAACCCCGATCTTATTTTCTTAATCGACTAACGGGGACCTACTATTCAAATATATTCATTTTACTTTGTCTATACTGGTTTATATACATATACTTGCAGATGAGACTGTTTCGTACATGTTACCTAAGATGAGATGTGGGGCTTGTTTTTCTTTTGTAGCAAAGAGTTTCAAAATACATTTCAGGCAACAGTGTATGAAAAGTTGAACAAATTCTCACATAAGAAAACTGCTCGACTGTTTTATAGACTTTCCGTGAATCTCTGACTCTTTGACCATTTAACTGTGTAATCTGTCGGGCGAAAATTTGACATGGGAGTTCGTAAAAAACCCTGTGGACGTCAGTATTTACCAATATGTGTTTTTTTTAAAAAGGTTTATAAGAGATTAGACAAAAGCTTACTAAAAAAGGAACTTATTCTTAAATAAGCCCAACACAATAAGTATAGCCCAAACCCATTATCATTGGGCTCTCTATTGCACAAACCTCAAGCAACAAAAATTACCATTTTATCCTTAGTTTTTGTTTTTCTCGTTAAGCTTTCGATTAAGTCCATGTTTTATTTCCAAAACCTTGACGATAAAATTGATCAACCAATAATTACAATAACAACGAATCCTTGAAGTTGAAGCGTTTTTGTATTTAAACATCAACAAACCATTTTAGAAGAGGATACAAAAAAAAAATCAGAGATACGTATTGGCAAAAATCATAACAAAAAGACGATAATTCGACAAAATTTGATATTCCTAACGTATTACAGTCTCAAAATGGAAAAACGTACCTGAAAATTCCCATTACTCGGGTAGAAACGTGAGTAGCAACATTGAAGTCATCTAGGCAAGCCCAAAATCAATAAGCCGGGAAATTAAGGCGAACTGACAAACACAGACTCGTTGACATCATTATAAAGACAATAAAGACACAACATATCTTACCTTTGCTTCAAAGTTGAAATCAAGAAGAATGTTAACAACCCATGAATGATGTTGGGATGGCCTACAAGTAGGGGTGCTCATGGGTTGAGTTGATTGGGTTGAAGACATTTGAACAATCCAACCCAATGCTTACGGTTTGAAAAATCTTAACCCAACCCAACCCGAACCAAAGTGCAACCCAACCCAACCCGTACGGATTGGTCGGGTTGATAATTTTGTACATTAAAATATTCTTCCAACCTAGAATATGTTATTTCTCTACTCATAATTTCTTTTTCATCATCAACCATTTGATACAACTTATCCATACTTCGTACGTATATCACATTCAGTTAATTTTTTTAATTTACATATATATGTTCACAGTTACTGAACATATATACGAATGAGTTATATAAATATGTGAATAGATTGAAAATATGTGTATATGAAGAGCATACATGATAGTGTAATTGTCTAATGTACATATTAATAGAAATTCAACAATCATATTAAATCCAAGAAATCAAAGGATATCAGGTTCATCGGATTGGGTTGAGTTCAAATAATAGTAACCCAATATCAACCTAATACCTACGGTTTTACAATTTTACAACTCGATTAGACATCAGGTTGCTTTTGGTTGAGTTATTTCGTGTTGGGTTGGGTTGATCGGGTTGGTCGGGTTTTTAAGCACCCCTACCTACAAGCATAGAAAGATGGTGAAGATTATTGGTCTTGTATTTTTTTCACTATATAACACCATAACTACACCAAAAAGAGAATTCATGGGTTGTTTGGTTGGTTTTCATTAAATTTTGTATGGATAAAATTGATTATGTGGATTAATCTTTTGTATAAATTGAGAGAGTTTTTTCATAAATGGAAGAAACATGTTTTTTAATTGGGATCTACTGTCGAACTTATTCCAAGAAAAGTCTAACCATTACATATAAATCCATAAAAATATAATTAAATTGACTTTTTTATACTCTCGAATCGACATAAAACACTAAAAACAAAATTAGAAATCTAACCTTTTATTTTCGAATCGAAATCAAACAACGCTATAGATGCACTTTTAACTTAAAAAGAATGCATACACACACACACACACAACATCTATATTAAATTATATAATATTTGACACAAACTCTTAAAAACCATTTTTAAGCATTAAATATTGTTTGTTGATGCATATTACTTAAAATTCAAGACTACAAGTAAATTGTACGTAAGTATAACTTATTAAAGATTCATGCTTGAATTCGTGTAACTAACTGCAGATAAACATAATCAAATAAAAGATAAATATCTCATTTTAAATATAAAAAAATCTAAAATATAATTAGGCTAATCATTGAGTTATAACAAACTATTTAATTATTATCTTTATAAAAAATTATATTATTAAACCAAAAATAAAAAGAATAAGTTAGAAAAATACAAAAAAAAGAGAAATTTTAAATTGTTAGTTTAGTATTAATTTCAGTAACTTTTTTTTTTTAAATTTTTTATGATATATCTTTATATTTATATTTTATTAAAAATAAAAATACTTTTGTTTTCTCAAAATCATATAAAACTGTATTATAACATCAACCCAGACAAAAAAATATTAAAATTAAGATGTATCTCACTACATTGTACGATTACCCAACTAATATCTATATTATATTATAAAACATTTGACAAAAACTCTTAAAAACACTTTTTATGCATAAAATACTGTTTATTAATGCATGTTACTTAAAACTCAAGATTACAAGTAGATTATGCGTGAGTACAACTTATTAAAGCTCTATATCTGAATTCGTATAACTAACTGTATATAAACGTAATCAAATACATGATAAACATCTCATTTTAAATATAAAAAATCTAAAATATAATTAGGATAATTATTAAGTTCTAACAGAATACTTAATTATAATCTTTATA
>NC_037541.1:11877805-11880833 GCF_001531365.2 Cynara cardunculus var. scolymus
AAAATAAAATTATTATTGCTTTTTTAAAAACACATAA
Organism: Cynara cardunculus var. scolymus; assembly: GCF_001531365.2. Taxonomy (NCBI): domain Eukaryota; kingdom Viridiplantae; phylum Streptophyta; class Magnoliopsida; order Asterales; family Asteraceae; genus Cynara; species Cynara cardunculus. The sequence continues at coordinate 11,877,843 of NC_037541.1, forward strand.
AATCATATTATAAAAATTAATAAAGATAAATAATAAAATAAAATATTAAAATTGAGATATATTTCGTTATATTAGACTATTAAAGAAAAACATGTATATATAAAAAACACACTTGACCACCACCTTTATCCTTTGTATTTTGAATTGAAATTCGAAGGATTTCGTCAAAAGAGTTCCTTTCAGCCTACTATTTCGAAAACCCAAAATCTCTTTTTCCCCAAAATCAGATCTTCCATTTCTCCAAGCGCTAGGGTTTTCTACTCCGAAAGGGTTTTGTAGATCAATATTGTTAGAATCATCATGGGCCAACAGTCTTTGATCTACAGTTTCGTGTCTAGAGGCACCGTGATTCTTGCCGAGTATACAGAGTTTACAGGAAATTTCACTTCTATTGCTTTCCAGTGCCTACAGAAGCTTCCGGCAACTAATAACAAGTTTACTTACAACTGCGATGGACACACCTTTAATTACCTTGTTGAAGATGGATTCAGTAAGCATTCACGAACTTTTCTCTCTTACTTTTCGTTACAGATTCTGTTTTAGATGTGATTCTAGGTTTTATTTAATGTGCTTAACGATTTGTACACGGGAAGCTTGTTAGTGGTTTCTAGTTGATTGATCTGTTAACATTTCTGCATTTATTTTTGTTATAATGGATTGAGAGAATATGGATGGATACTTCCACTTGCTTCATTTGATTCTTGATGTGGTTTTGGTTGATAAGCTATATTTTGGAGTAAAAAACTTATAATTACCTGGGTGCTTATGTAATTATTGAACTTCCATATATGAACCTTTTGTATTGATGGGTTTCTATGTGGCAAATATATTAGTATTCTAGTGATATATGCTTAACTACGTGTGATTGTTGGTCCTTGTGTATCCCTCTTTCCTTTATGATACTACATCCCAAATTTAAATACCCATAACCATCTAAATATCATTTGTTTAAGAGCGGATGTGGTTTTTAGTTATATGATCATCCTTATATGTGAACAAATCCTCCATCTTTAATATATTTGATAAAATACTTCAAGTACACATTTGTTTATTATATTTAATGTTGGATTTCTTTAATGTATGGCCTTTGGATGCATCGTATGGTCCTTCTCGTGCCCTCTATGTGTGGAGTGGCACCCCTTGCATGATATGCATATATTGATTATTTTGCACTGCTTATGCATATCAGTTAACTTGGGATATAAATACAATTTGTATATGCTGAAATGTAAGGTCTATTTTGAAAATGACATAACTGTAAATATATAGCAATCTTATAAAGTTTCTATACCTTGGTACATAACACTTGAACTATTTTCTTATCTATTGCATGAGTTCTTCATATAGTAATAAGAAACAAAGGAATGAAGGTATAACAAATCAATAATAATTGATCTTATGGAAAAAAAGGTATTCAAATCAATATATATCCCAATAAACAAGTAAGATGAGAAGAAAATGTCAGTGGCACTGACACAAATAACAACGATTCTAATAAATGTGTTAATTATGATTTGGAAGTGTTCGGATCTCGTCTCTCCTGGTTGTAGCCTTGTAGGTTGCATAGATAGATATATGCCATTTTGGGATGTGTTAGTTCATCAAATATTAAGAAATGGAGGTATAGTCTTTGGAGGAGAGGGTATGATATGTTCTAAATATAGCTTATTCATGTGCCTGTCTATAGTTGATAGTATTTGAGATATCTTGTAGGAGCAGTAGTGCTCAAGGAAGAGACATTTCTACACGTCAAGTATGGACTACTAGGCATGATCTTCAGGGCTTGTGTGTTGTATGTAGGGATGCCCCTTCTTTGAGCATTATTCATCATGTGAAATCTAAAATACAAGTTCTCGTATAAATATTTTTAGTGATTCACTATGGCGATGTTGGATTCATGGCCGTTGATCACAAATTACATAAGTGTAATGTAGCAACATGTTGTTTCATCAAGTTATAAGGTTTGGGAGTAACCTGTAAAAGGTGCCCCGTTGATAAATCAACCAAGGTCTAGCACACTTGTGTGAAAGGCCCAGTTTGGATGCTTGCTTGGGGTGTTCATGTGAAAGGACCAAGGGCCACGCCCATCCTTCGGAAGGGGGAAGATTTGCTTGGTTCATGTGGAGGGGGCGCTTTGCATGAAGCACATGGACCAGGGGGACGCAAAAGGTGTTTGATACAATGATTCTAAAAAAGAAATTAAGGTGTTCTTTTATGTCCACTATGAATTAACTCTTCAAATTTGAAACAAGTATATGGATAAGCCACAAGGATGCATGGAGGCTCTGTCTAGCTTTAAACAGGGAATAAATAAGATTATGACTGTTACAGCTATTAGAAATGCATACTATTTATGTGTGTATGTGTGTGTCCATTCTCTGTCAATTATTGTATATCCGAATTTGAAAAATAGCAAACATATATGTAATTCGTGTCTATCAAGACACAATCAGCTCGCAACATACAACCTCGTTATAAAAATAGGGTGTTCAAAAAGTGTGGACATACTAGACGAGAAGAGGTACAAGGACAAGAACCATGGTAGAATTCAGGAAGAATAATCTTACAAGCCGATCGAAAAACAAGCGGAAGAGTTTTAAGCGATTGGTATTTGTTTGTCTCACGAGGGCAGTCAATTAAAAGGAGGAAGACGAATAGTCAAAGATGCACATTTCTCTTATGACTCCCATATATGGAATGTGGTAATTATACTAAGCACCGATTCTAAAACGTGTGTTAGATCCCTATATTCATTTTTGGTCACATGTCATGGACCGACCTAAATTACCCTCTGATATACTTCTACACCCCTTATACACCCTAGGAATTCTGGTGTCATTTGGTCAACAGTATGGGAAATAGCCAACTTTGTACCTAGCATGAAATTTCTTGTTCTTATCTGTACACCTGATTCTTAAATTCTCAGGATCTTTTTGCTTCCATTTTCGTACTCTTTTTTTCTTTTTTTGTGTGTGTGTGTGTTGTGCCGGG
>NC_037541.1:11880858-11892092 GCF_001531365.2 Cynara cardunculus var. scolymus
GGGGGGGGGGGGGCTCTGCTTCAGAGATTTTTGAAACCATATGCGCCTCCTCTCTTGTTTCCCTTTAAGAAAATAGTTTACGTTCATATTGAGTTGAATGTGCACTTACATAGCTGACATGAGTCCATTACATGCTGGAGATGATGGTTCATGGCTAAGATGATAAAGTTGTGAATAAACACATTTAGTTATATTGCAAATTTGATTACGTCCAACACGGTTGATATGTTGGATTCAATCATGTTGTTCTTACAATTTGGGGTCTGGAGTTCACATATGCTGCTAACTTCAATTTTGGAAGCATTAGTGTCACTTTTCCTTCTGTATCTTGCTTTCATTTTCATTGACTTGTATCTCTGGAGTCCAAGTGTTTTGTTTCTTCTCATTTTCTTGATTACATGTTATTGAACACCATCTTTATTCATTTACTTTAATCATGAAGCATACTGTGTTGTTGCTGCTGAATCTGCTGGCAGACAAGTTCCAATGGCTTTTCTTGAGCGTACCAAGGATGACTTTACCAAGAAATATGGTGGTGGGAAAGCCGCTACAGCTGTTGCCAATAGTCTGAACAAGGAATTTGGGTAACCTGGCCCTTCATTTAAATCACAATATTTATGTTAATCCTTCTTGGTTATTTACAGATTTACGGTCAAGTTTACTATTACCAGGCCCAAGCTGAAGGAGCAGATGCAGTATTGTGTGGACCATCCTGAAGAAATCAGCAAGCTATCTAAGGTAAAGGCACAGGTTTCAGAAGTCAAAGGTGTGATGATGGAGAACATTGAAAAGGTAATCCTTTTTGGGTGTTTAGGTTAACTGCTCAAATACAAGTGCATATGTTTGTTTTATTTTTGATCTTGTAATTGTTTGAATATATAGGTGTTGGATCGTGGTGAGAAGATTGAGCTCCTTGTGGATAAAACAGAGAACCTTCGCTCTCAGGTTAGTGAAATTCAATCTATGCATTAGCTACATTTTGTTCATATCCTTATGTTTGAAAGGACCGTCATATCATTTCCTGGAACTGTATACATTTGCTTCACCAACTGTTTTAACTTTACTTGGTGCTGAATATGCTTCCATATAATTTTAACATGTGTACAACTTAAGTACTATCTGGTTCACTGTATAATTTAACACACACACACACACATATCTAGATATTATGTAAGTCACCAATTTAATGTGCACAATTTTGCCTGTTTTTTAGAATTAGATCCATTTTTATGTTCTTTAATAGAGTTTTGGGGATATATAATAACGAAAATATCTTCAAATCAAAATATATCAATTTTTGTTAAAGAGATGCAAAATTTGGAACAGAAATTACAAACCCAAAGCCTATTTTCGTTTATGTTAAAATTGTGTTCATAAAAATGTCAAACATCCAAAAAGAAGAATTTAGATACGTTTTTGGTTCTTTTAATAATGTTAATATCTATGGTAGTACTGTAGTAGTTTTATAAAAATATGTTGTGAAGGCTTGTACCATTCAAGTGGCAATATATTTGTGTTTGTATGGTGTACAATGCTACACATCCACCCATTTGTTTCACATATAAAATGAAACGGGCAAGGATTTAGCCTAAGGGAAATAATCAGGGGGAGTAAAGCTGTTGGGGATGGACTACGATTCTGTTAACAGGGGTAGTTAAGGTAATTCAGCAAATAAATGATCATTTCGAACATTGGTAAGTCGAACTCCTTGTTGCCCAAATCTTCACAATGGGCTTACTGCTTTGCCAGCATGACGATTGTTAAAAAGCCTCTCAACCGCTATGATTGGGCCTCTTTGGTTGCGTGTGGTACTGATGATAGGATGGGACGCGACAAAACAAAAACTTACTTTCCCATGTTTGATGCGACATTTAGACCGGAAGAAGAGAGGACTGAGTGTGCAAAAATATATATTTTTTGTTCCACCAAAATAAGTGGAACAAAATCAAGGGAATATGACAAGGTTGGTAAATTACTAAACTATCCATGTCAAATTAAAACCCTAAAACCTTGCATGATTCTTTTTCACTCGCCTACCTCACTCTCACCCGTCCAGTCTTGTCTGCGTGCCAAACGCACATGTAGGGTTCTTTCACATGCTTTTTCAACTAATCCGGGCAGTATTTGGAGAAAGAAGTTTTTGGACATATCATGGACCAGTTATCATATAGCTGGAGTGCCTTGACAATGCTAAGCCAGCTTATGATCAGATCAGCCTTCATCACTGATAATGCTTCTTTCAGTCATTTCTGACAAAATCTGAGCATCCACCACTCGTTTTGCTTTTTTGGACCCCCCCCTCCCCGGCAGGAAGACAACAACAAACAACACTTTTACTGCATTTCAACAACCCTTCCAAACTTTTTGATCTTGCATGTCCCTTGCAATCTGTTTCTAACAAGATCAGACTTTTCTGGACATTTGAACACATCCACTTGGAACCTGATTTTCCGGAGGCATATGCATTTCCTATTAATCCATGAACTTTATGCAATTTACGAAACTTCAGGCACTGAATCTACATTTCTTCCAGCTGTTGGTCTTTTACTAAATTCTGAAGAGGTGGGAGTCTTTTTGAAATTTCAGCTTTCTTCTACCCTCACTGCCATCTGCTGACTTTCATGCACCTGATCCAACCATTGCATGGATTGTTCTGCTAATACCTATTAAGTTTGATAGAGCACACTTGGCTCTTGACTCACCTTTGGGGAGTTTCTGTGGCACTACCACTTTTGTTGTGAGTTATTACTCAGGCCATGTTAGTGCGACTATCTGAACTTTGTAGCACCTAATTTTGGCTAACTTTTTACCATCTTCTACATGCTTTGTTGCTGCTCTGGTTGTATTCCTTTATCATTTTGATGATGACATCCTCGAGGAGTTTGATATGGAGCATTCTCTTAGATTTGTTGGATATTACATATAGATTTGTTTGTAGGAATAATAGGAGAGTCAGGAGGGCGCATCTGCTATTGCTGATGTGTGTGTGTGTATATATATATAGAGAGAGAGAGAGAAAGAGAGAAAGAGTTTCAAATACAAACCAATCTTAGCCGTCCACCTAGTTGTATAAATATCTTGGTTGTTTCCTAATACAAAGCAATGATCATAATGAATGAACACCATCATCTTCCATAAATATCTTGATCATAATGAATGAACCTTGATCAACTTCCATAGATCTCGATTGTTTTCTAATTTAAGTGTTGATCATGGTTTGTAAAATTTCCATGGTTTGTATTAAGAACTCCCTATATATATACATACCTATATAGGGGGACTAATCATGTGATTGTGAGAACCACAAAAATGTTACAAACCGTAAGAACCATTGCAACATATGTTATTTTACATGATTTTTAGGCAAGGATTGAAGGTTTTGATTAACATATGTTTGTCTCACTATGTGTTTGTTTAACATGTATTTGTTTCACAATGTGAAGCTTTTTCCTAGCCTTGGCCTTAAATGAAAATAATAATAATGTGAAACAATACCTTAATGTAAAAGTTCTCATGGTTCTCACAGTATACGGGGTTCTCATTTGATTATTCTCCTATATACACATATATTTGTTTTTGATGATTCACTGTTGGTTTTGCTTGCCAAGATATCTATCCTCCAAGTTCAAGAGTCTTGCAAGATAGAATCGTATTAAGTCTGGACTTGGGCGTAACAGTCTCAACCCATTAGTTAGATACCAATTTTTCGAGCTTTTCTAAAACTAATGACACAATTTCTTTTCGGGGATTTCCTAAAAGAATGCGACATTTTCCACTTTTTCGTGGGTTCCAATCCATAATGACCTTTTCATCTGCTCCCTGCGTCCCAAAACAAGAGTACACATTTCTATTTTAGTTTGTGCCAAAATATGTATCCGTTCTCAAAAGTAAGTGCTTACTTTTCAATTCTACTTTTAGTTATAAGATGAAGAAATTCATTACTCACTCTATTATTAAAGGTGAAATTGTCATTTAGTTAGTTAAGAACTATAAATTATTACACATTTCTAAAACTATTCCCCCTTTTCATCGTGGACATTTAATTTTGGGACAGAGGGAGTAACAACTAGCCTATCAGCCAACAACTAGCCTATCAGCCAGTTTGCCAAACATATCCTAAGATGACCAATTCTATTAAGTTCCGTATGGATAAAATTCTCTGCGTGGATTAGTCTGTCTGTATAGATTGGGAAGATTTTTGTTTAATAGAGGTTTTCACATAGATGGAATGAACGTGTTTCTTAAGTGGGAGGTGCAGATTTGGAAAAAACTTGGCTTTTTGCATAAAAATCCCCTCTTAGAAACTCATTGAATAAGCTAGTTTCTATATGATTGACCCACTATTAAACAATCAATTATAGCTGACCGAAGAAGCTGCAAGTCCCATTAAGCTCATTAATCTGCTAACAGACCCTAAAACTGGAGTTTGTATGTTGCAGGCACAAGATTTTAGGACACAAGGTACACAAATGAGGAGGAAGATGTGGCTGCAGAATATGAAGATAAAACTGATAGTTCTTGGAATCATCATTGCCTTGATTCTCATTATAGTTCTATCGGTCTGTGGCGGCTTCAACTGCGGCAAATGAAGCGCGTATATAGCTCATTCATGGTAAAACTTCCGTTATCTCGTTTATTTCTGTTTTCCCATGTTTTATTCGTGTCGGTCTGCTGTTAAAAAGCCTATGTTGCAAGACTGCCTGTATATTTTGTACCTTGAGACCAGGGAAACACCTTGATTGCTCTTTAGTCTTAACCTTTACTAGAATAATTCGTGTTGTTTTTGAAGTATATATAATATTTTATATACGGCAAAACTCGCACACGCTCCTTATTTTTGGTGAGAGGCTTGAACCCTTCGACCTTGAGGGAGGCTGGGGTTGTTTGATGTATGGATAAATCCGACTGTTTGGATTAATCCCAATCCGAATGTTTTTGTTTGAGAGTTATTTATGGAAAGGAACGTGTTCTTTTAATTGGCAGGGGATGTTTGGAAAAACTTGGCTTTCTTAATAAAGCTGCCCTTAGAAGCTTACCGAATAAGTTACTTTTTATATCATTAAGCCATTACCAAACAATCATGTATAATTGACTGAATAAGTTTTGAGTCTCGTTAAGTTGTTAACAAACAGACTCGGATACCGCTGTGTTGGACCAATGAAATAATGGGTCTTTGTTATCATGAAAGGGGTTGCACAATAAAGACACATTAAAAAGATTACCCTTTTAGCCTCCATGCTGAGAAAAAAGTGAGCAGGTGAGTTATCTTGAGTCTGTAGTGTGATTGTATCATGAGAGCAAAGTTCAAAGATTCGAAAGATCGCTGACAAATTGTGCACTGAAATCACGTAAACAACTGCTTTACTCTTTTGGTAGAAGTTATATTTGCGTATGTTAATGTCCCGGATCTTACATCTGGGTGAGATTTACTGGGCTTCTTTGGTTTAGTATATGTTCAATAAAACAAGTTGTGATAAAGACCGAGAGATGGATTGAAGAGAACATACTAAATACAGCGAAGCAAGCTACGGCCTTTTGGTGGTTTCTAAAACGAAGACAAATGGGATTTTTTTGGAGATTTTAGACTATTTTTTGCACCAAATTAAGGGTTTGGTTTCTATGAGAAACGTAAGAAGAGATCTCCACCCTTGGATGCACTTTAAGATGAGATGCATCAAGATGTCTTGGATCAGTCCCTTTATTAAGTTCGATTCATGAGTGAGTTTGAGATTAAAGGTATATATTTCTTCTTTACGTTTTTCATCTTAACTCTCATTTTTACAAGATCTTTCTCCCCAAAATTAAATGGAGCAACATCTTCAGTCATAAACGTGTTAGGCTGAAAGTTCGCTAACAAGGCAAAGAAAGATCGAGCCAACACCACAACCACATCGGAAGTTTTAGGTGTTTGTTATTTAAAAGGTGATAAAGGTTGAAGTCTTATTTTACCTTTTCTTGATAAGATATGGTGTTAAAGTCTGAAAGCAGAATCAGTAAGACTTTTTATAAACAGATAAATATCATAATCTATAAGCAAATTTAATGTTAATGATATTAAGATAGTATTGATAAAAAGTGTGTAGTAATTTTTTAAGAGTACTTAGTTTTGTATTATTGAGACTTGTACTTCTAAACGTTTTTAATTCTCAGATGTTTCATTGTCATATGGTACGAGTCATAAATCTCGAGTATGCTATTTGCCTCTTGTTTTTTGGGGTTCGAATTTTTTTTGTTTTTGCTTTTGAGGAAATAGGAGGCTAATAAAATACTGCTTTATCTCTTGTCCGTTAAGATGACGATAAGAGCTTTTAAGCTCTTATCAGGAAAAACAGTGTTATAAATCTAACTCTTATTTGGTAAGACAAAGTGGTGAATAATACGGGAAAAAAAACAAACTACACCGTAACTTTTCTCCAAGTTAAAATTTGGTGTCCGTTTCACACCATTTGCAACAGGATTTAAAAGCCTTGATTTCGTCATTCGTCAAGAAGTACGACCTCTCTAATACTGTGCGAAATGAGTAGGCGTTTGTCTGTGAAAGCAAACTAGGGGATTTGGGCATATTAATAACCAGTTCCGTGACTAACTTGTTCACCGATTCTATAACCTACCAATCTTATTAAATGAACAAACTTGAAAACCGAAAAGGGTTTAATCAGTATAAACACATACTTTTATACAAGATCCTAATCGACGTGTCTTTGAATACGAAATCTCCATATCTTACCGTATTTCAGTCGTTTTCGAGCCGAAAACAGTATTGTTCCAAAATGAATAATGTCATATTCTTGAAATTGTATGTGGGTTGTGAAAGGTGTATTGGTGTGGGTCCATGGGTTGGAACCATTTTAAGGCCATGGAGTTGCAAAGGTTGGTGACCACCAATGCATTAAGTGGAGAAGAATGAGTCATGAATGAAAACAACATGGAGGACCACAAATAGGTAGAGGTGCATAAAAATGGATGAAACTAAAGAATTATATTGGACTGAATAATTAAGCTGGATACAATCATACTGTTTAATTTAACAGGTCGACTGATTGGTTTGAGCTTGACTCCAAAGGTCAAAAATACCAGGAGGTCCCATGTTCAAACCCAAGGAGAAATAAAAATCCCTTTGTGGCCACGGAGGTTCAAATTCGATGACTCCGGGCTATCTGCAAAGCAGGTGGTCGCCCTGGGATTAGTCGGCTCGCATAACGGGTTGGATATCCAGGTTAATAAAAAAATAAATAAATTATATTTTATCTTTAACAAATTAGATACGTAAAACGAAAACCCGTTAACAGAAAAAAGGTGTTAAACAGATCGAAAGTATTTCAAAATATGTTAATTATTTATACAAAAATTTCAATTTGATTATTATTTATAAATAAATTAAAGCTAACCAATTTTAATGATGTCTCGTGTAATTAAAACTTGAAAGCTATTATTAACTAAATACGAAGGATTTAATAAAAGTTCGTAACTAAAATTAATTAGAGATATGTTAATAACACTACTCAAATTTAGTTAATAATAGAGAGTGTAGTTTTGTAATGTTTACAAATAGGCGGCAAACGAGTTTATATGTGCGTGTGGTTCATATATGAATCCGTGTGATTCACATATGAACTAATTAACTGATTCACAATGAACCTTTGTGATTCACATATGAACCCATATGATTCACATATGAACTAAATAACGGGTTCATGTATGAACATATAGTTCATATGTGAATCACACGGGTTCACATATGAACCCGTTTGCCGCCTTTTTGTAAAATTTACGAAACTACCCCTCTATCTTCCGCATATGCATGCGATGAATTCCAGTGCTTCACAGTCAAAGCCGCAAATGTTGACCTAATGAAAGGCTATGATCACTTCTCAAATACTTACTACTTCTTAAATGAATCTTTTCACACACACACACACACACACATGTAAAGATGTGGTGAGGAGAATTAAGGTGAAAAGCATAAAAAGGAATCCGTACCCTTGATCATCTTTAATCTCAAACTCATCCATGAATTCCGCTTGATATGAGAACCGATCCGATGCATCTCATCCTATTGTGCATCCAATGATGGAGATCCCCTTTTATGCTTCTTATCTTAACTCTCCTTCTTACTAGAATCCAATCCTCTGTGTGTGTGTATATATATATATATATATATAGAGAGAGAGAGAGAGAGAGAGAGAGGTTCATTTGAAAAGTGGTAAGTATTTGAGAAGTAAAGAAGTGATCATAACCCTTCATACGGTGAAGATTAATAAAACATTGTAGCTTTGTCTGGTCAAGATTTTTGCGACTTTGACCGGTCAAACGAAAAATATAGAGATAGTTTCGTAATTGTTACAAACAGGAGGCAAACAAGTGCATATGTGAACCCATAGTTCATATGCGAATAAACTAATTAGTTCATATACGATTCACACAAGTTCATATGTGAATCATTCAGATGCATATGTGAATTGGTTAAATTGCCATATGTGAATTACACTGATTCACTATATGAACATATAGTTAGTATGTGAATCACACATGTTCATATATGCATTTGTTTCGCCGCCTATTTGTAAAAGTTAAGAAACTACTCTTCTATCTTTCGCATACCATGTGAGAAATTATCCGGTGTTTCATAATCCAAGCCGCAAATCTTGAGCAGATGAAGGGTTAAGATCACTTCTCTACTTCTCAAATACTTACCACTTCTCAAATCAACCTATGGTTATATATATAATCCAAATCAAATACAAACCTTGTATTTGATGCACAACTTATAAACCAAATCTCAAACCTTGATCTATCCTTATCATTTTCTTTTTTTTATTCAATATGAAAATATTAGGGAGGGGTAATGTTGTAATTGAATTTATTAATCTATACTATCTTATAAAGCAAATTTAGCAAAAGTCTTAAAGTCTTAAAATACTAAATGGCAAAGATACCCTTATCTATACTACCTCACTTTTTCACCTCCCCCTCTCTACACATACACTCACCCCCTCACATACACTCATCCTCTCACATTGAACCGATTTTTTTAAAATTATAATTTTAAATTTACACTTTATACCCCTATAATTAATTAATTAATTTACTTTACGTCATTTACTTTTAAATGTTTCATTTTAAACCTTAATCAAATTAACATACATACTCGTATATCAATTAAAACATGTTTAAAAAATACATTTTTATTTTAACAAGTTACACCATTATAATCGTCTCGTTAATACCTTCGAAATGAGTCCAATATTGAATAGTTTTTGACTTAATTATATTATTATATATTATATATACTGTAAAAAAATATTTTTAATATTTACGATTTATACTTTTATAGTTATTTATTTATATATATACTATATATTTTGGGGTTAGGCTGTCCAAATTGCATTGTATAATATGTTCTGAATTAATATGTTCTTGAGTTTTTTTGAAATATATATATATATATACATGTATTAATTCAACCTTAATCTGAGTTTCTGGACAAAAAAGAGGGTAAGCAGTTGAAATTTCATTCTAAAACCCATCTTTTTAGTCTTTTCATGGCTTATGATCTGTCAAATTTGTAGTTTTCTTTATTGGTTTTGAGTGTTTATCTTAAAATTCAAGTTTCTTGGTTCTTTGCTCTTGGTGTAAATCGAACACATTTGTCGCGTCGTTTAAATATGTTGGATTTTAAATATATTGAATTTTAAACTGTCATAAAACTTTTTTCATCGATAGTCTGTAATTGGAACCATAACTCGTATTTATTCAAATTGTATTAATATGTAAATATCAAATGTAACCTATATCATCGTTAAATCTTATCTTATAAAACCAGTGGAACTTCAAAATCGTTAAAATTCATGGCTCCCGTCGCATTGCGCGGGTACACAACTAGTTATTAAGTATACATTTTTTTGGTTTTGGATAATATTGTAATTGCCATAATTATCTCATTAGTTCCTAATTTTTTGCTTAATTTGTAACTTCCATCTTCAACATTATTCTTGTTCATGTGCAAGTTTTTGAACGAGATCTGATTCAGATTCATCTTAATTACAACATCACTCTTGTTCATTTTCAACATTATTCGTGTTCATCTGCATAGAAGAAGGTTGACAATATGCATATGAAATATCATGCTCTCACATATTCACAGTGTCGATAGGCTTTCAAATGCTTTAACCTACGCATATGCACATTATTCACATATGCATATGAAATGCTACTACCATCTTTTAAAGTTGCATATGTGAATATACACACTCTACATATGGCATACCCTTTATAAACAGGTTTCATATACGCAAATTACCATATGTGATATGTTCCCACTTGTTCAATGTCTTTTTCCTCTTATTGAAATTGCATAACTCAATTATCACCATATGAAGATGACATACAACATATGAACATGCTTCATGTATGCATCATTCAAAGTTTCCATCACCTTACATATGAAAGGTTATTTTCATCTTTTCAGTCACTGTACTTGTGTTTAAATAGGAACTAATCATATTTATTATGCCTTCACAATATAAATACTCTTTGCCTCAATAATTACATTAAATTCACATGTGATTTTCAATGAATCTTATAAATTCATATATGCATAAAGTAAGTGCACATGTGTAAAGTTCCTAATAAGGTCATTCGGTCCATATTTTTGTAGTTCATATTCATTACAACAACAATTAATTTATGCTTTCTTTTCACAGGACTTGTGACATATATGCACAATTTAAGAAATTACCTTTCGTTGTTTTCCTCCATGCTTTTTTGACGATTCAATGATAATTTTTCAAAACCTGGTAAATATTGCTTCAACGAGGGTAAGAGATTTCCTCAGAATTGCATGATTTGCGTTGTGCAAAACCGTCGTTGGAGATGGAAGGCAAAGAATCCGGTCGAGATTCAGATTTTCTAATTTGAAATATGATGCATTCTTCCCAATTTTCCCTTCCCGTGCATTTCCCCTTTTCAGATTTGGTAATTAGAATTCATATATTTACAATTCCTACCCTTTTTAATCTAGACAGTTGGACGGAAAAATCGAAGGATAGAATTGGTTTGTAAGGGATGCAGCATATGCGAGGTTTGCATTTGAATGGGTCTCTCTCTCTCTCTCTCTCTCTCTCTCTCTGTGTGTATGTGTATATATATATATAGGTTCATACGAGAACGATACATATTTAAGAAAGTAAGAGAATGACCAAATTACGTACAAAATCATATTTGAAAGCAGAGGG
>NC_037541.1:11893707-11894938 GCF_001531365.2 Cynara cardunculus var. scolymus
CGATACATATTTAAGAAAGTAAGAGAATGACCAAATTACGTACAAAATCATATTTGAAAGCAGAGGGTAGTGTACGGAGTAGCCCATGCGGTGACACAATCATATTTGAAACGAAGCCAATTTGGCACGATAAAAGGCATCAGATGCTCTTTTGCCAAAAATATTTTGACGTAATGATTACCGTTAACGTACCCAATTGTAAAAACATGTTCATACCACGACAGATGATTAGATCGAAGTGGGAAGAATGTCAGACTACCTATAGTTGGTAAAGAATGTAGTACTACATTGTATTTTGAAGCAATCAACAAGTCCGTTTCAAAAACATCCATCCAATGCTCATTTGGTGCAACTTAGTCCAACTCAAAGAAGTTCAAGGAGTTGTAAAGCTGATACCATAGTTCAATGCCATACACCTCGAACTATTCTGTCTTGTACATGTTTAACTCATCTATTAAATCATTCCGAATAAATGACCATTCATCTCGTGGCGACCGAGACAAACGGCTATCGCTTGAAATCCATAGTTTCCATCGTCTTTTACATCTTATACTTGTGTGATGTAACGATGCAAATTATTTAAAAATCGATTAATACATTGAGATAAAAAAAATTAACTTGCATGAATTACATTACATACCTACACGATGTAAGGATGGAAAATAGCTGGAAATTGATTAATGTATGAATGTGCATAATGTTTTTGGTCGAAATATAAACTATGTCTCGCTTGTTTATTGTTCGCCAAAACATCAAACTCCACAAATGTTGACGTGTCTGGATTTGGTGGGTCGACTCGACTCTTTTTGACAACTTTACTCTTCCAACCACCTTTAAGCTTATATTTTCAAAATTTCTTTTATATATATTTTTATTATAACAATATTGTTTTTTTTTATAAAAAAACATAATACAATATAAACTAATTTATATTTGAATTTTTAATAAAAAACGACGAGTTATTATCTGAATTTTTAGTGATTGTTGAAAACTGATGAAATTATTATTTGAATATTCAAAAACTTAAAATAAGAATTGATTAGTTACTTTTTAAGTTTTAAAGTCGTAAAAAAATGATAGTTTATTTTCTGAAATTTTAAAGTTGCAGAATGATTAATGATATATTCTATGAAAATATAGATAAAATAAAAATAAGAATTTGCATATGAAACTTTAAAGTTTTTATTCGATTTTTATAAAAACAAACTATACGACTATATATATATGATTA